>NC_059351.1:4195000-4512500 GCF_019703515.2 Myxocyprinus asiaticus | reverse complement strand
TTAAATCAGAAGACAATTTTCAGATTGTACTCAAAGGGGAAATGGCACATATATTAGTGTTCCTCGTGCCAAATCGAATTTGAAGAAGAATTTGTGCATTTTCTAATCTGGGACGCCATTGTAATCTGTAATACATTGCATTTAGAATCGATTTATAGATGGATAAGAAAATTAATTTGTTCTATGCACGGAATTTAAAAAAAAAAAAAACGTGCCGTGTTATATTTGATGTAAGCTATTTCTTTGACTTTGATATCTAGGTAGCTAGTTAAACTAGCTAACTAGCTAACTGGCAAAGCATGACAAGGTTTTGAATCCTGATCTTAAAACAAATAAAATTGCTGCATTATAAACCCAAAAACTGAACAAAAATACATGTAGGGCATTTAAATTTCCTAATGCATATTTTCTCAATTGAATATCCTAGTATATATGACTGTCCCACATTAGTCAAAACATGCTGTCCCACTTTCGAAACTATTTATAACAGATTTATATCCTTAATATTAATTTTGTCTAAATCCTATGTCATTGACCTTTGAGTGGACTTCACAGGGGGTACTTCCTGTTTGTCGATTTTCCTGCCCACATTTATGACATCACATCCGAAAAGTCACGTGATTTCTATCACTCGCCACCCTTACTTGGATTCAACACCAATCATGTTCACTTTAATGTTGTAAAAGAAGAGATAAATGCACTGGAGCTTAGGTGTCCCACATTAGTCAGTGTCCCACATATACACACAGTACTGTGCAAAAGTTTTAGGCACTTAAGATGTTTCACAAAAGCATTTGTCTTAAGATGGTTATTTATATCTTCAGCTTTAGTGTGTCAATAGGAAATATAAATGTTAGACTCCCAAACATTACTTTTGCAAATAGAAAAGATTAGAATAGAAGAACAGGGAGCCCTGCAACAGATGTCATGGCCCCCACAAAGCCCCCCACTGAACATCGTGTCAGTCTGAGATTACATAAAGAGACAGAAGCAATTGAGACAAACTAAACAGATAGAAGAGCTGTGATGAATTCTCCAAGAAGCTTAAAACATCCTATCTGCCAACAACCAAGAGAAACTTTGTCCAGGTGTATCTAGGAGAATTAGTGCTGTTTTAAAGGCAAAGGTGGCCACACTGAATATTGATTTAGCTTTTTTATGATTACTGGACTTTGTATGATGTTAATTGATAAATGAAAACTATTTATGGCATTATTTTTGAAGACATCCTCACTCTGCAACATTTTTCACAAGTGCCTAAAACTTTTTCACAGTACTGTATATATATATATATGTGTGTGTGTGTGTCTGTGTGTCTGTGTGTGTACTTTTATATATATTATATGTATAAATGCCAATAAAGTGCATATACATTTGAATTGAGAGAGAGAGAGATAGAGAGAGAGAGAGAGGCACAAAGTATACAAAAATAATTTACAAAGATAATTAAAAAAGCAAGGGTTTACACTCTTAAAGGGATAGTTCACCCAAAAAAGAAAATTCTCTCATCATTTACTCACCTTCATGTCATCCCAGATGCTGAACACAAATTAAGATTTTTAGAAGAATATTTCAGCTCTGTAGTTCCATACAAAATTTACAATACAATATTAGTCCTTTTTTTCCCCTATAAATTCTCCTCCTTGCCCAGTAGGTGGCGATATGCGTGAAGAATGCGAATTGCCAAAAACAAAAGAAGAAGAATGTGAAAGTGAAAGTGAAGTGAAGTGGAGATTTATAGTAAAAAAGGATATAAATATTGACCTGTTAAAAATTGATCACCCACACCAGTCGTATCACTTCTGAAGACATGGATTTAACCACTGGAGATTACTTTTATGCTGTCTTTATGTGCTTTTGATGCTTCAAAATGTTGGTACCCCTTCATTTGCATCGTGAGGACATACAGAGCTTAAATGTTCTTCTAGTAATTTTCATTTGTGTTCAGCAGAGGAAAGAAAGTCATACACATCTGGGTTGGCATGAGGGTGAGTAAATGATGAGAGAATTTTCATTTTTGGGTGAACTATCCCTTTAATGATATATACAGAATGTACTTTCTCTGTGTGTGTTTTCCTCATTAAGCACACCTTAAAGGAATATTCAGTGTTCAATAGAAATTCAGCTCAATCAACAGAATTTGTGGCATAATGCTGATTACCACAGAAATTAATTTGACTCGTCCCTCTTTTTCTTAAAAAAACAAAAAAAGCAAAAATCGAGGTTACAGTGAGGCACTTACAATGGAAGTGAATGGGGGCCAATTTTTTAATATTAAAATACTCACTGGTTCAAAAGTATAGTCACAAGACATAAACAATATGCATGTAAACATGATTGTAGTATGACAAAATAACTTACTAACCTTTTCTGTGTAAAGTTATAGCCAATTTTACCACTTCGCTGCCATGACGATGTAATATCAACAAACCCTAAAACCCTAAAATGACTGTAAAAATGACAATTTAAACAACTTTACAGCTCAAATAATACATGAGTTTTAACAGAAACTCTCCAAAAATTGGCCCCCATTCACTTCCATTGTAAGTGCCACACTGTAACCTCCATTTTTGCTTTTTTTTTTTTTTTTTAAGAAAAGGAGGAGCAAGTCAAAATTGATTTTTGTGGTAATTAACATTATGCCACAAATGATGTTGATTGAGCTTAACTTGTATTAAACCCGGAATACTCCTTTAAGTTTATAGCCCACTTTTGAAACACTCTCTATTGTTGGACATTAAGTGTGGATGTATTGTTTGATTATCATATTAATCATGAATTGTATAAGATGACGAAGAGTCTGCATACAGAAGGGAGGTTGAACAGCTGGCTGTCTGGTGCAGTCAAAACAACCTTGAGCTGAACACGCTCAAAACAGTGGAAATGATTGTGGACTTTAGGAGGAACACCCCAACACTGTCCCCCCTCACCATTCTAAACAGCACTGGAGTCATTCAGGTTCCTGGGCACTACCATCTCACAGGACCTGAAGTGGGAGACCCACATTGACTCCATTGTGAAAAAAGGCCCAGCAGAGGTTGTACTTCCTTCACCAGCTGAGGAAATTCAACCTGCCACAGGTGCTGCTGATACAGTTTTACTCAGCAGTCATTGAGTCTGTCCTCTGCACTTCAGTAACTGTCTGGTTTGGTTCAGCTACGAAATCAGACATCAGAAGACTACAAAGGACATTTCGGACTGCTGAGAGGATTATTGGTTGCCCCCAGCCCCCCACTCACCCTGCCCACTACCTTTTTGAACT
This sequence comes from Myxocyprinus asiaticus, assembly GCF_019703515.2. Lineage (NCBI taxonomy): Eukaryota > Metazoa > Chordata > Actinopteri > Cypriniformes > Catostomidae > Myxocyprinus > Myxocyprinus asiaticus. Next base: position 4,509,238 of record NC_059351.1, on the reverse strand, counting down.
GTTGCCTTCTGGACGGCACTACAGAGTACTGAATACCAGAACAGCCATGCACAGGAGCAGTTTCTTCCCTCATGAAGAGTTAAAACTGCCCCAATACTCTCCACTGTGGCAATACAATCATGTGTATATTCAACTATTCATTCATATTTATATTCCATTTATATTTATTGACATATCCTACTTCTTCTGCACAACACATTAAATCACCTTGCACATAACTGTATATCTGTATATAACATATCTGATCAACATTATCGGCCTTCTGTAGTTTCCACTATATATTTATCTGTTGCATCTTATTCTTTATTCTTATTTCGCTGTTTATGTATATATGTTTATATTTCAAATGTTTGTATGCATATGTTGTATATGTATATTTTTTTGTATTCTCTTTGCACTGGAAGCTTCTGTCACCATGACAGATTCCTTGTGGTTGCAAGCATACTTGGCAATAAAGCTCATTCTGACTCTGATTCTGATTAGAATGGCCATTTTTGGATCACAAGTCACCATACGTGACACAGTAAATAGCAAAGGGCTTTCTCATAATTTTCCTATTATTAATGTGATATTATTAATATTGTTATGTACTGAGCTTTTATTAACATAACTTTTGGTGGGATGTGAACGTTTGTAGCAATATAATCAAATCTTTGCTAAAGCCATAATCTGGAAAGTGTTTAGGCCTACTTTATGCCCCATTTATGGAAATGATACAGCCAATTAGACTATTAAGAATATAAAAAGATTAGGTTTTATTATTATTATTATTATTATTACTGAAATAAACTCAGGTAAGTTGTAAAGCGTTTGTGTGTATTGTCTCAAGAAACAGATTATACAAACAAATCTCTGCTCTTCCGTTCTGATTGGCCAATACTTAAAACGACCACCAGGATGCGCTAGATTACTGCATATTAAGTGAAAACTACACTGTTGTGTAGGAGGTCATGATTGAACTGACCCAGTTATAAATTTCAATTTTTTTATGAAATCAATCAAGTGTAAAACCAATTAGATAACACTTTCCAATCTATTGTTCATTATATTTACTGTCACATTTTTAAAACTATTACTTCTCAGAAGGTACTCCAAGTATATAATTGAGATCCTTGTGGTTCGGCTGATAAAAAGCCTAAGAATACTTAGTCTAGGATGAGACCTCTCCTGTGCGTGCTCATGTGTACAGTAATGTGTGTTTGCTTGCATTTATTGTAGAAGGGTGAAATTGTGGTAATCAAATGACCAGTAATGTTGCATAGCTTGATAATTTATAGCACAACAACAAGTCCCCATTGTGGCTTATTAGAGAAATGTAATATTTATCAGGATCCATTATGAGCACCCAGACAAACACATATCACACAATCCACACACTTTTGCAGATAAAACGCAATGCATCAATTTAAGTTTACACAAATGTTTTTAAAGCGCTCACACTGCGGATACATAGAGATGTGATTAGTGTGTTTATGAAGAGTAATCTAAACTACAGAAGAGAAGAATTACAGAAGAGGCATTAGGTATAAAGGAACGGGGGAGGCAAGGGAATGATATAAGGCAGGGTGAAAAGAAAACACATAGAGAAGAGAAAGAAATTCTTAGGTTTGTATAACTGTAACTTGCACTAGTATACTGCAGAGAAAATGGTCACTGAAATTGCATGTACAAAGATATCGAAATAGGACGCTGATTACCACCAAGAGGATGGGTGTTAGATGTCTGTGACTAACACCAAGTGTGCTAGTGTTCTGTTCCCTTAGCAACAAAGTACTCAAAATATTGCTGTTTTATCAACCTAAGCTATATGGCCAGATGGTTAAAGCTACATTATGAAAGCATGGGTGTGCTTCGGTGTATATAACCCCAATTCCCAAAAAGTTGGGACAGTATGAAAAATGCTAATAAAAACAAAAAGGAGTGATTTGTCAATTATATTCAGCCTTTGCTATATTGAAAGCACTGCAACTACACATTATATGATGTTTTACCTTGTGAATTTAAATTACATTTTTTTAAATTTTTTTATGTACAGTAATTTCAAATCAGATGATTACAACATGCTCCAAAAAAGTTGAGACAGGGGCAACTTAAGACTAATAATAATTTGACGAGTTAAAATAACAAGGCGATGTGAAACAGGAGATGTTAAACAGGTGAGGCAATCGTGTCATAGTATATATAGGAGCCTCCCAAAACAGCCTAGTCCTTCGAGAGCAAGGATCTTTCAAGACTTGTTAATTTGCCAACAGATGCTTCAGCAAATAATCCAGCACTTTGAGAACAATGTTCCCCAAAGACAAATTGGTAGGAATTTCTGCATTTCACCCTCTAAAGTGCACAATATAGTTAAAAGATTCAAGTAATCTGGTCAAATCTCACTGCGTAAAGGGCAAGGCGAAAACCACTTCTGAATGCACGTGATCTCTGATCCCTCAGACATCACTGTCTTAAAAAACATCATTCATCTGTAATGGATATCATGAACATGGGCTTGGGATAACTTTAGTAAACCTTTGTCAGTCAAAACCACTCGCCGCTGCATCCACAGATACAAGTTAAGACTTTACTATGCAAAGCAGAAGCCATACATCAACACTGTCCAGAAACGCTGCCGATTTCTCTGGGCTCGGTCTCATCTTAGATGGAAAGTAGAACAGTGGAACTGTGTTTTTTGGTCTGAAGAGTCCACATTTCAAATAGTTTTTTAAAACACAGACATTGTGTTCTCCATGCCAAAGAGGAAAAGGACTATCCAAGATGTTATCAGCATCAGGTCCAAAAGCCAGTGTCTGTATGGGCCAGGGGTGTGTCAGTGCCCATGGCATGGGTAACTTTCACATGTGTGAGGGCACCATGAATGCAGACAGATATGTACAAATTCTGGAGAAGCATATACTGCCATCCAGCACCTTTTCCAGGGACGTCCCGGCATTTTCAGCAGGACAACTTCAAACCACATACTGGCCGAATAAGCAGAGAGTGTGGATGCTAGATTGGCCTGCCTGCAGCCCTGACCATCTCCATTTGAGAATGTGTGGTGCATTATGAAACGCACAATATGGTAACCAAGACCCCATACAATTGTGCAGCTAAAGACCTGCATAATGGATGAATGGGGGAAATTCCACTTTTTAAACTTAACAAACTTGTGTCTTCAGTGCCCAAATGCTTAATAAGTGTTATTAGAAGAAATGGTGATGCTTCACAGTGGAAAACACTCGACTGTCCCAACTTTTTTGGACCGTTTTGCAATCATCTAATTTGAAATTACTGTACATAAAAAAAACACAATGAAATTAACAAGGTAAAACATCATATAATGTGTAGTTGCAGTGAATATAATTTACAAATCACTACTTTTTGTTTTTATTAGCATTTTTCATACTGGCCCAACTTTTTCAGAATTGGGGTTGTACATAGGTATTGGTGTGAAAGTATATATGGGTTTGTGCCTCGATTTATGGTCGCTTTTGAATACTTAGTGTTCATATGTTTGTTATTTGTGTGTTTTTGCAAGTATAGTGTGCAAAAATTCACATCCACATCTCACAAGTGACATACAAAACATAATTTCCCAATCCTCTGCAGTCACGCCCACACACTCTCTTAGAGGTATAGTTCACCAAAAAAATAAAAACGGTCCATTCAAAACAAGTGAATGCTGATCAGAACTTATCATATATCTTCAGAAGACATGGATTAAACCATTGGAGTCGTATGGATTATTTTATGCTGCCTTTATGTGCTTTTTGGAGCTTCATAGTTTTGTCCACCATCCTCTCATATTGACCAAAAGAGCTGAGATACTCTTCTAAAAATCTTAATTTGTGTTCTGCAGAAGAAAGAAAGTCATACACATCTGGGATGGCATGAGGGTGAGTAAATGATGAGAGAACTTTCATTCTTGTGTGAACTATCCCTTTAATGATGTCCTTCATCCACCCATATATGTCCTTTCTCTGTGTGTGTTTTTCTCTTTATTCTCATCTTTCCCACCGTCCTGGTATGATTATGCAAATATTGACAATGAATACTGTACAAAAGTGGTTTTGGTTCTTCATCGCTATTTTTAGCTGCTCTCTGATTTAATTACTGTTATGATGGAAGGCTGATTGCTATGGGGAAGAGAAAGGTTTGATGCTTTGTAGACACACACACATACACAGTTTTATGAAGAATCCATATTTCATTTCAGTAAGGCATCTCGAATGTGTCTGTGCTTGGACAAATGTCTCTTGTTGCTTGCATCTGTCTGTTCAACAGCTGCTGTCACTCTTCTGTCCAATTTAATCTGTCTCTCAAAATAACCACATCCCTTCACTGTTTGAACAAACACCTGCAAAACCTTCAAACATCACACGATGTAGTCAATCAGTGTTACAAGAAGTATGTGGACACCACACACATATGTGCTTGTTGAACATTTAATTGCACTTCTTTTGTAGCTATATTAACTTACAATTTTCTGGGAAGGCTTTCCTCTAGATGTTGGGAAATGGCTGTGGGGATTTGCTCCCATTAAGACACGAGAGCATCAGTGACGTCAGGTAGGTACCGTTGGGCGATGGGGACTTGCAATTGGCATCCCAATTCATCCAAAAGGTGTTTAAAGGAGTTCAGGTCTGGGTTTTGTGCAGGCCAGACAGGTGTTTTTATACCAGACTCTGTAAATGATTTCTTTATATACCTTTCTTTGTGCACAGGGACATGCATGCTGGGACACAAAAGGGCTCTCCCCAAACTGTTGCCACACTGTTGGAAGCACACAGTCTTCTCGAATGTCATTGCGTGGAAAAGCATTAGGATTATCTTCACTGGAATTACTGGAATACCCATTGATTAAAAAAGAGTTTCCTCTTACTTTCGACACATTGGCACATTGTAGTACATACAGTAAATGAAATTTGTTTAAGAAACATAAGGCATTTTTATGTTTATCTTTTTGAAACCTGGCCTTCCCTTTTGAAGGTTTCTGATCATATTGACTTTGATCCTCAAGAGCAGCTGAACTGCTGCTTATATATTGAAAATAATGAGCCGAGTCTGTGATTTGGGCAGCACTTCAAAGGCGTGTGTGGAAAAACTCTCTTCCACATCTCTTCCTCAGAGAACCATATTAAACATGCAACATTCTCTCACTACTTCCTGCTCCTCTTCTCCACCAGACATTTCATTGTAATTTATAGTCACCTCTGTGTCTTCTGAAAACAATATCTGTATATAACCTTAATTTCAGTCAACGAGCACACAGAGGTCCTTTTTACTTTTGAAGTTGCTCCAAAGACAAGCAAATAGAATCAGAAGATAAAAGTTTGATAAAAATTAATTTAATTATCTGATTTGGTGAAGTGCAGAGTGCTTAAATGAGTACAGTATGAAACACTGTACATAATACACTGAAACTAAAGGAATTATAAACTACCCAACCTGGTCTCATAGTGAAAATGACTCTATATACTGTGCATTTGACAAAACTTGTTATATGTGTCTCCAGGTACAATTCCCTGCAGTTTCCAAGTGAAATGAACACTAGAGGTGCTAGTCTGTTTAATTCACTTTCACTCAAATCATTACTTTAATGGCTGATTATGACTTCATAAATTCTTGTTTTTCTCTCTATTACTCAGACCCTTATATTTTACGATATCGACACACTTTTACTCTAAAGCATCTTTTGAATAACTATACATTTTAATGCTTGTATTACAGACTCACCTACATATATACACTTATTCCAACATGATTAGCTTGTGCGCTAGCTCACCTGATAACGCGTTGGACTGAGAGATGAAGGACCGCTGTTCAAGTCCAGCCATGAACTCAAGCTGACACATGACATTACAGAGTCATAAGCAGCACAAAACAATGCCGTTGGTTCAGAACATGTGATTTTTCATTTTGCTTCTGCATTTTAAAACACTATTGGTTAAGTTTAGTCATTGATAAGGTAAGGATGTCTTTTTTAACGTCTCATTTATATTTTAAAACACCAGTGGTTAGGTGCAGGCACTGATTTGGTAAGGATGTCTTTTTTAAATGTCTCATTTATATTTTTGATTAGGTTCAGGCAAACATTTTACATTACGGAGGTATGTTTTAAAAACATCCATCTAAAATCCACCTTAAAACCGCATCTGAATACGACACCATTTTACTCACTTTTGGCGCCCCCAGCTGGACATTTCACTGGAAACCTGCAGCCAAACGTGTTATACAGCACGTAAATTTTGTATTGCTAAAATGTTCCCGTTAATTTCATGAGATCAGGCGGAAACTACCGCAATAAACCGTGTTGGGTAAGTTACTTTATGATCACGTTTATACCTGGAATTATGGCACTTTTCCACTGCACGTTACGGTTCGACTCGACTCGACTCAACTCGCTTTACTTTTCTGAGCTTGCTTTTCCACTGCAGTTTAGTGCAACCTCAACATGGGTGGGATTATAGGCTGATCGTCATAGTTGCGCCGCCTCTACTGCCGTGACATCATCTTAAACACGACACAAACACACAACAAAGGAGCAATGGAGGATATCGAAGGAATGGTGTTTTTGATTCTCGGCATGTGGCTGTTTTTCACAGCAAGACGACAAACTTTGTTTCAAAAGAGGCTGACAGCAGCAAGACAAAATACCGCTAAAAAAAACCAGGAGAGTTTGGGAAATCATACACCAAAGCGCAGACGAGGACATCACTGTGTTAGCTCAAAGACGACGCACGAGGGTAAGCTGACCAATCAGTGATCTGCAGGGTTTTGACGTCACATTTAGTATCGGCTTGGCTTGCTTGGAACCTGGACCGAGGTGGTACTAAAAAAGTACCAGGTACCAGGTACTATCAACAGTGGAAAACCCTCAAAAAGTGAGCAGAGTTGAGTCGAGTCGAGCCGTGCAGTGGAAAAGCCCCATTAGATGCGTCTTGGGTGGTCCGAGTCAGGTGAGACGCATCACCATTTAAACCTGGATGCTTAAATGTATCTTCTGTGACCACTTGTGTTCCGATTTCGAGGGGATGGTCTCTGATTTCATGACAACATACATCAATCACTATAGTAGTGTGCAGTGTGTAACAGCATCATAATTAACCACAAAACCAGCACACAGTGTTTCCCAGAAGCAGTTGAAATTAAACCTAAGCACAAACTCAACATTTCGAGCAAAATTATCCGTTATCTTAGTGGAGTACCTGTGTTAGTTGTACCTGTGTGTGTGCTTGTCATCTGTGTCTCTGCATGTTGATACCAGACACACTGAATAAGATCTGTAAAGTTGTCATGCTTGTGTATGTATTCGCTTTTCCAAATTTTCAGATCGGATGGTTATTTCATTTTTAAAGCTGCTCGGAACTGACAAAGTTTAAAATCTTGTTTTAGCGCAGTGGTTGATTGACAAGTGAGGGGTGGTGCTTCACTGCTGTCTGGGAAGCATTCAGGTTGGATTAGCATTTACACCTCATATGCGATGTGGTCACATGTGTTTTTGACTACCTCCGTATGTGGTTTTTGTGATTCGATCACAAAACGTTTTAGACCCCGTTTATTTAGCGCTGACGACTTGTGATCTAATGATGTTGAAATGAACGATGTCGTCATGCTTAAATCGCCAAAAACGCATGCGCAAGCTATTTTACTTCCTGAACAAGTGCGGACCTGAGTACAGGTTGTTTTCTCAATCATGCAAACCATGCCACAGTTCCACTGAAACCAAGCTCAGACCACCTCCTACCAGAAGTCTCAGGTTCAGTACCACTGTCCGCTCCCCAGTCTGCAAAACAGCTTTCACATTATACATTTTTAATGCGAACCTTGCTCTGTGTCGTACTAACCTGCTAGTGTGAAAGCTCCCTTTAAGTACCAATTTACTCTACTTTCACCGATAGTGGAATCTATATGTAATCATGCAATCCATAAAAAGAAACTGTAATCTGATTACACATATTGAAACATTGAATCTAATTACAAGTATTTTATTTTTATAATTTAATTACATTATTCAAATTACATAGACTATTACTACCCAACACTGCCAATGAACATATGCATGAGTAAAAGGGTGAGTAAATGATAACAGAATTTTTGCATTAACTATTCTGTCATGGTTCTGGTGGGTCTGCCATGTTTTTTCCTGTGTGTCTGCATGGTTATTGTTTGCATCTGTGTTTTATTCTGCCACGTGGATGGCATGATTGACGTTCCCATGCTGCTCGTTAACCCTGCCTATATATACCACGTTGTTTCATGTGCTCAGTGCCAGATTGTTCGTTGTGTTTGTCGCTGCAGTCTCGCCTATCTAATCGGTCCAGTCTTGTAGAGTGTTTTCCCTTTGTTTTTGTTTTGTTTTCTGCCTAGTGATCTCCCATTGCTCCTGCTCTCTCCGTCTGTTGGATTACTGCTCGGTGGACTTTATCATTGGACTACTTACCTGGATTTACTACCCTGCTGGTTTCATCATCTTCTCACCCGGGTGTTCCCATGCTGATCATCGCCTTCATCATTACTGCCTTCACTGGCTTCGCCTCCAGTCTGCTGCATTTGTTGTTTAATATTCATATTACTGCCATTTGCATCCTATTATCAATAAACTGTGTTTGTGTTCTCTGCACCCCTGGGTCCGCCATTACGAACTCTGAAACTATTCCTGTCAATGTCACAGAGGAACATTTTGTAATTTATGTTAATTTATGTAGCCTCTGTCTATACATCTTGATATCTTGCATTCCTTTCTATCACCTTACAGTAATATAAGGAAAGCACACTATAGGTTTAGTTCATATATAGAGAGACTGTTAACGTAAATGCTGTCTTTGTCTTGCTGTCAGCAGTCAGTGGGCTTTGTCAAAGTCTCTATCAAAGCAAGTCAGTCCATTTGGCCGCCATCTTTGGAACACTCCAGGGCAGCTATTTTCTATGGATACAAGCGTCATTAAAGTACAGCTTCTATCTACGTGAATGGCGAATCACCGAAATCTCCAAAACGGTTGGTCAAGATTACAATCAAAACATTTAAAATCAGCAGTAAAATCTGACAACCATGGAATCATAAATTGTGCTTCTTAAGCTTTGATCACGCTAAAAGACGCTATTTTACAGGCTGGTCCAGCTAATGCACATGCATGTCCTCGAGTTGACGGACAGGCGATGTCTGTATCTAAAAGGTGATTGGCTCTTTTACCTGTAAGGTGGGACTTCCTTTTCTACATTCACCATATTGGGTGTTCCAATTCCTCCAATTCATTTTAATACAAGTGCCCCTTCTCGATGCTAAATAGTTTTTGGGTTAGTTAAGTCTTACAAACTGCTATTCATCTGCTCTAGTTTTTTTCTTGAGGAAATACAATTTTATCAAGAAAATTGCCATATTAAATGTTCAAAAATAAAGTCAGATAATTAAACATGCTTCAATTTTCAACCATATAAGTCCATCTTTGTGCAGTATCATGAAACATATTTGTGTCCAAGAATTTCCATCATGGTTCTCATAAAATTGTGCCAGGAAAGAAACACTTTATCATTAATCCTGACACCCACAGTCCTCCCCACATACAAATACACCCACACTCACACATAAATGCCATCTAGATGAGAATTATGAATCTAGGAAACTTCCTGTGTAGGGCCTGTGATATGATTAATCAGATGATCCTCTAATCAGACAGATGTTACAGATTCAGCATATAAAGTGGTCACATTTCATGTTTCTCTCTATGTATGTTTCGCTCTGTCTGTGTCTCTTATTAGTGGCTATAAAAAGTGTATCTGCTGCAAGAAATGAAGCCAGTGATTTATTGGTGTCAGTATTTATCAGCATACATACATGCAATCCAGAGAGTTCACTTTAAGTTCTTTTTTTATTATTTAAAACATTCAATATTTTTCCCTTCTGGTGCATTGGAGAGATCTCTCTGCCAATGCCCATCGGTGGGGGAGAGGGTTAGATCAAAATGTTATACCTCTTAAATTCATCAAAAAACAAAAAACTATTTTCGCTGAGCAACAGTGGACATGCTAAATCTAAATTTAGACATGACAGTATCTTTTTTAAGCTCTAAAGTGAGTCATTATCAACTGCTATTGTACGGAAATCAGTGATGTGACATCTTTTGAAATATATACTTTTGTGTACCACAAGACAAATAATATGGAATACGGATTTGGAACAGCATGTGGAAGTAAATAATTATTTTCATTTTTGGGTGAATTATCCCCTAACGCCAATTCGAAATGTTAGATGCAATCTGTCACAAACCACTTTTAGTTGGAGAGAGATTTGGAGAGCTTGTGTGTGAATGCATAATATATTTGATTCTTTTCTACACTAATTTCTGTTCAAAAGCAACCAACATCATGCAGTCAAAACCTGCTGAGAGCTTTAATGAGAAAAGCCATTCTTCTCCACTTTGAAAAATATGAATGAACCATGCATTTTGAGCATTTAGCTACAGAGGAAGCAGGATCGTTGGCAAACATAGACAAAGAAACAGTAGCTAAACGCTGGGAGCCATCATTAGAGCAAGTGCTTTAACACAATAGACGTAACACTCAGAATGAGAATGTCAACGCTGGTGTGCGTTCTCTCTTCTCCGCTTCCTTTTGACAGTTCTTGTCCCACTTTTTTTTCTCTTTTGTGCAATTGAAGAGAGTTCTTACCTCCTCCACAGTTTACATTCAGGATGTTTTAATTATGTTGTGTGGAAGTGGATGAATGAAGGTCCTCTGGTGCTTTGAGAGCTTAGTCATTTCAATCCTTCTGCACTTCTTATTAACAGAAGAGATTAGACAGCAGCTTAATTAAGTGTGCTCATAATGGAGGGTATGGAGAGAGAAACAGATCTTTCTTCTCAGTAACAACGAGGAAAGGAAATTCAAATGGACTACTCAGAATCCTAAGAGACAGACAGTGCTTTTGTAATACCAGCAACCTATTTTATGGTTGGTGTGCTTTGTTACCTGTCTGGTTTGAGTGTTCACTTGTGTGTGTGTGTGTGTGTGTGTGTGTGTGTGTGTGTGTGTGGCCCCAATCCATTTGAGGAAGTGAGGTTTGTGCTGGTTATATATTTGTGTCAGCATTTGGCATTTGTGGGTCATTCCTACTATGCTTCATTTTCAAGTCCCCATCTCATATGTCGTAATATATTGCATAAATCAAAATGTTAAAGGATGGAAATCCTGTTATCATAACATCATAATAAAATGAACATACATAGGTGTGAAATGTAAATAATTTCACAACTTTGTTTTGCAGTTCGCTCTGTACTAGACGCACAGGGATGAGTGCAGAAATTGTTCCCACACCTTTAATGTGTGAGTGTTTATGTAGATCACTGCATCTGCATCTAACCTCACAATGTAAACAAGACCAAAGTTCCCAGAGGTCACAGTGCATCAAACAGAACAAAATCAGCTTATTCTTAAAATGTATGGTCATCATGAGAAAAAGGAAGTAAGTACTCGCATACATGGTCATAACTATATAATATATAGTAAATATTAGCATGTTAATATTAGCATCTGTTTAGTTATTTATTATTATTATTATTTGGATCTGGTTGTTCAGCTAGGAATCTTTGAATACTTTCCCCTATGCCATATTAATATGCAGAGACAAATAGAAGTGAGCTATTCATAGCTTGATTCCCCTGAAAAGTATAAACACTGTAGCTCCACTACAATAAATAAACAAACAAACAAATAAATAAATAAAATAACACTTTGGCTGAACTTGATTCAGTCATGGACAGTGGTTCCACATGTTTGAAATGAAATTACAATGTCATTTCAACTTAGATACTCAAGTAAAGGGAACCTGAATCAAGTAACCCCCCAAAAATGTAACATGTCAAAATAACTCTTTTAGTGAAACGCTTGCTACTGACAGGAAATGGTAGCATGCTAAATACATACTGTTGGGAAGCAATACTGATTCTGCCTTCAAGTGCACCTGGGAAACTCATACCTCCGATTCAGGCATTCGTTACTATGACGTCATGCATTCAAGTGGGAAACAAAATACGGAAGAAGCCAAACTAAAACAAATACACAATGAATGACGACAAAAGCTCTTTTTCTGTTGTAGCGGTTAATAAATAAACATGCATCACTTATAAACGACATGCGATTTATTAATGCATGGTATCTAATTTATTATTAATTAATTTGCTTTAAACAAACCGCAAAGGGTGAGTCATTGTAATGTTCTGAGAGTGATGAGACGAGAAGTGCGGATCTAAGTGCAGCCTTTTAATAAAGAAACTCGAAACATAACCATAAATAAGAATCACTGGGAACAAGGAATCAAAATAAACAAGAATACATACACTACAGCCTGGAAAGGAAACAACTGACAGAGAACACCAGAAAACCAAGGGATAAATACACAAGGGGACAAATGAGAAAACGAGGAACACCTGGAACTAATAACCACAGGAACCAATGAACAAAGAAAATGAAAAGAACTACAAAACCAATGTGTGCTCGGACCCTAGGTACAGTATCTACATTTCAGGCAGCATAAGATATCCCAAAATACATCTTGATTTTGACATCACAGCAGATTACACACCACCAACCCCTACCCCACACAATGTTAGTGGGACATTTAAATTTAAAGTTTGCAGTTGTGAAGCTATTGGCTAAGCACAATGAACTTCATATTGTTGCATCTGCTACTGGGCATTGTGACTGAGGATATAAAAAATAAGCCAGTGCAATTGAATTATTTAAAGGTGCACTCAGTCATTTTTTGCATGTCATCTTGGACTTACAGTGATACCTAGTGGCGTGGATGCAGCATCATTCAAACACAATAGTTTTCAGTTTCTGATGCCATTGTAGAAATTCATTATTCACAGTATGCCATGATTAATTCAGTCCAACAGTGAATGTGTCCAATAACAAGACGGTTACTGAGATTAACCGAGTAGTATTCTACTGGTCATGTGATTCTAACATGGCATCCCCCTTAAGGGGACCCCCTCCATGTAGAATAAAACTTGCCAGAGCTTACACACACACACACTAACACTCACACACAAACACCCACATTTATTGAAATATGTCTCTACTATAAAAAAAAAAGTCTCTAACAAAACAATCTCAAAACCATTTAATGTGTCAGATTATTTTAGAATTTATTTTATGATGAAAGATTTTTTCTAATATTCTTGTGGACAGAAAGAGGAGAAAGTTGTTTAAGATTCACAACTTTGTCCTGTTTGAGATGTCTGCCTCTTGTTGCCAAGCAACAACATTTTGCCTGTGAGCCTCTTTTTTTATTAGACCCAGTGTTTTAGAGTTCATTGGAGTTTATAAACTGCAGTATCTTGTCAAATTTTGCATCACAACACGAAGCCTGCATTGTGGCATCTTTTGTCATGTATCTATTAATTCCCAGGGAATGTTGTCACTGCTTCTTGTTGTTAGAGTAGCTCATGGCGTCTGTCAGGAGTGTTTAGCTGCATGAGGCTCAAAAGAGAACAAGAGGTGACCATCCTCCCTCTGGTCAAAGACTTATCCTTACATTCATCACATTCTATCCTATTCCTATTGTCCTTAACCTTCACACTTCCTGTCACGCTGTCCGATATTTCTGTTCAATCAGTAGCTACACTGTAAAAAACAATTGAGAACTGACTCTGTCCAACTAGAGCATTTTTAGTGACTGATTGCATCTAAAATTTGTAGCTGGTTCAGTAAATGTCCTGTAAATTAATGAATTTGAGTTGCTGTGACATTACTATAGGGTGGGTTCAAATAGAAATACATATCTGTATTTCATGCATCCAAATGCAATCCCAAAACAGTCGCATGGATGGCACAATGCCAGACGGATGGCGAAACACTCAAGGGGGATCCAGTTGGAATGGTTACCTAGAGCCACGGATTTTGTAGCATGGTCCCCTGGTCTTATTCAATAACTGTCCCCTATCCATCTTAAGCAGCGCATTAGCGTTTAAATATTATTATGATGACTGTATTACATCATTTACAACTAAAAATGTGGTTACACTTTATTTTACAGTATGTGTACTTTCTGTAGACTTACAATGTACTTACCAAAGAAAGTACTGAGGATAATGTATTAGGTAACTACATGTACTTCTTATGGGTTAAGGTTAGGGTTGTGGTTGTGGTTAGGTACCTAGTAATTACTGTAGTTGTTGTAATTATATAGTATGGAAATGTAGAACAGTACTGTAAAATAAAGTGCTACCAAAAATACAATTTGCTTTTGATGCCACTCTGTAGACATTTCACCCGGAAACTGAAGCTCATAAGTGCCCATATGTTTTACAACACTTCCAGCTTCCACCACTGGGGGAAGTGGTTCAAATGAACTTCTGACCTACTGTCACCGAATTCACCACAATTCAGCACAGATTTTGTGGGCATGTTTCCGTTGCCTGATTTGCATAATTCCTAGAGTAAATTCCTAGAGTGTGCTAAAGCAGCACAGATTGCACATGCACATAGATTACACTTACATTTAGTGGGAGCAATTTATGCTTAGTGAATTCTCTCACAAAGGTGTGTTGGACAGAGTGTGTTTATATTAAATACCAATGAAGTTGTTTTTAATTTGCTAAAAGATATTATCTGTTCTCCAATGAAACAGCTTAGAGATAGAGGTAAGATACACAGAGAAAAAATATATCTAGACCAGTTGATGTGAAAAACATGTGCTTTTTTATATATGACATTTTATTACAGCATTTGTCTGTTTTATAGGCCATACTACAAAGAAAGGTTGTGTCATCACAGGTCATGTGATACAATGCCCTATCAGAGAAAGAAAAGATCATTGCACTCATTGGAATTAAAGCAAACACAAATGATTTCCATCTATGCTGTATTGCAGAACACATCTTTATTGGACTTGATATGTCTGAACATATGAGACACAATGACATAAAGCATGAATAATTGCTACAGAGAATGCACAGATAAGAGCTATATAAAGAGTAGAGCATCACTTCTGAGTTCACAGAATATCCACACTGGCAGTAAAATGTATCATTACAGTAAAAAACACGGTTCCTTTCATACATTACAAGTGAGGATAATGGACTGTTTGAATATTCAGAATGAAAACAGCAGGTTCTGAGAATACATATTTAATTATTTTGCATCTGTTTTTCTCCAGCACACTATTCCCTCTTGATTTTCTCTAACAGTGGCAAGAGCATCAGAGCTCACTCACACTTCAAAATAATACATAAATAAATAAATAAATCTGTCAAATGTATTTGCTTGTGTTGTGGTATTTTTGGTGCCCCATTTTTGGCCCTATGTCACTAAGCTTCTATGGGGAGTTAAACAGCTTTCTCCCACCCTGAAAGAGAGATGCATTTTTGCTCACTTGTTTGCAGCAGCAAGTGTCATTTTGATTACCTCACTTAAACAGCCTAGAATCAAAACATCTTAGCATGTTTTGAAGGGGAATAAAAAAATATGAAATAACCAAGAAGCAACCAAGCATGGAAAAATAGACATCATATAAAATAAAATAAAATAAAAAATATTTTCAGCAAATTAAATGATCATTTTATATTATATTCTATATATGGTACATTCTGACACATAAAGCACAATGGCTTACCACACACACACACACACACACACACACACACACACACCTACTGCAGCAAAGATGCAAAGATTGCTTTTTTTATCTGATGTTGTGGTAATTTAAAACTGACCTATTACCTATATGTTGGCAAAATCCTAACAATAGCACATGACAACTGAGAAGCTAGATAACCTCTTAATGTGTTTCCGTTTTCTCCAATGGCGTGTATGATACTGTAAAATAAAGCACTACAGTTTTCAAACTTCACTGACTAAAGTGACAATTACAAAGGCATTATATTGGCAAAATGTTTTTTTTTTTTCAATCATGAATAAATAAATCTAAAACATTACATTTAAGAGTCAAAAAAATAAATTATATATATATATATATATATATATATATATATATATATATATATATATATATATATATAAAGATATAAATATACAGTATATACAGCTCTGGAAAAAATTAAGAGACCACTGCAAAATGATCAGTTTCTCTGGATTTACTATTTATAGGTATGTGTTTGAGTAAAATATACATTTTTATTTTTGTAACAGGGTTCAGGTTGGGCATGGAGGAAGTGGGAACCAGCAGAACAGTAAACATAACTTTAATGACATAAATCAACTTAAACAAACATAAACACACAGACACACACACACACACAGCGGTCACGTATGTCTCTCTTTCTCTTGAACTGGCGCCTCCAGCTCGTCTTTATCTCCCTCCCGGCTGATTAGGACAATTCAGAGCCGGGCATGCGTCCTCACGGCCTGGCCACACCCTCCTCCTCATCACTCTCCTCCACCGCCCAATTCAGGCCAGGGAAACCCCCTCCCTTCCTGGAGGTTAGGTGTTGCCCTTCCAGCCGTCCTTCTGCCGGCAGGTATTCTCTGCCTCTCTGGAGCCCTGGGAGAGACGAGGGGAGGGAGAGGGGAGAGGGAAAGACAGAGAGAGAGAGAGAGAGAGAGAGAGAGGAGAGAGAGAGAAAAACTCACTCGACGGTCCACGGACACGCCATTGCCTAGTCCTCAGCCACTCCTCCGCCCTCTGGCGGACGACAGCCGATCATCCCCTGGCGGACGGCAGCAAGTCCTCCGACTCCTGGTGGATGGTAACAGCTCCTCTGCTTCCTACTAATGTTTTAACTTAGAAAGAGTTCAGAAATCAATATTTGGTGGAATAACCCTGATTTTCAATCACAGCTTTCATGTCTTGGCATGCTCTTTACCAGTCTTTCACATTGCAAGTTTTCTTCCAGGATAACCTTGTACGTGGCTTGATTCATGCATCCTTCACAAAGACGAATCTGCCCCATACCAGCCTTACTGAAGAACCCCCAGATCATCACCGATCCTCCACCTGGTCATCTAATGTTTAGACGGAGACCTGGAGAGGCCTTCAAGCCACAGTGTCTCGCACCCACTGTAAAATTTGGTGGAGGATCGGTGATGATCTGGGGGTGCTTCAGCAAGGCTGTAATCAGGCAGATTCAAGCCATGTACAAGGTTATCCTGGAAGAAAACTTGCTTCCTTCTGCTCTGACAATGTTCCCCAACTCTGAGGATTATTTTTTCCAGCAGGACAATGCTCCATGCCACAGCCAGGTCGATCAAGGTGTGGATGGAGGAGCACCAGATCAAGACCAGATCAAGACCCTGTCATGGCCATCCCAATCTCCAGACCTGAACCCCATTGAAAACCTCTGGAATGTGATCAAGAGGAAGATGGATGGCCACAAGCCATCAGACAAAGCCGAGCTGCACCAGGAGTGGCATAAAGTCACCCAACAGCAATGTGAAAGACTGGCAGAGAGCATGCAAAGATGCATGAAAGCTGTGATTGAAAATCAGGGTTATTCCACCAAATATTGATTTCTGAAGTTAAAACATTAGTATTGTGGTGTCTAAAAATGAATATGAACTTGTTTTCTTTGCATTATTTGAGGTCTGAAAACACTGCATCTTTTTTGTTATTTTGACCAGTTGTCATTTTCTGCAAATGAATGCTCTAAATGACAATATTTTTATTTGGGAGAAATGTTGTCAGTACTTTATAGAATAAAACTAAAATATTCATTTTACTCAAACACGTACCAATAAATAGTAAATCCAGAGAAACTGATAATTTTGCAGTTGTCTCTTAATTTTTTCCAGAGCTGTATATATATATATATATATATATATATATATATATATATATATATATATATATATATATACATACACATACACCGATCAGCCACAACATTAAAACTGCCTGGCTAATATTGTGTAGGTCCCCCTCGTGCTGCCAAAACTGCACCAACCCACATCTCAGAATAGCATTCTGACATGATATTCTTCTCACCACAATTAGAGCGGTTATCTGAGTTACTGTAGACTTTCGAACCAGTCTGGCCATTCTCTGTTGACCTCTCTCATCAACAAGGCATTTCCATCCACAGAACTGCCGCTCACTGGATGTTTTTTGTTTTTGGCACCATTCGGAATAAATTCTAGAAACTGTTGTGTGTGAAAATCCCAGGAGATCAGCAGTTACGGAAATACTCAAACCAGCCCATCTGGCACCAACAATCATCCATGCGATTATCTAATCAGCCAATCGTGTGGCAGCAGTGCAGTGCATAAAATCATGCATATACGGGTGAGGAGCTTCAGTTAATGTTCACATCAACCATCAGAATGGGGAAAAATGTGATCTCAGTGATTTGGACTGTGGCATGATTGTTGGTGCCAGATGGGCTGGTTTGAGTATTTCTGTAACTACGGTAACTCAGATAACCGCTCTGTACAATTGTGGTGAGAAGAATATAATCTCAGAATGCTATTCTCAGATGTGAGTTGGCGCTGTTTTGGCGGCACGTGGGGGACCTACACAATATTAGGCAGGCGGTTTTAATGTTGTGGCTGATCGGTGTATGTATATACTGTATATATATATATATATATATTAAACATACTATTCCTTAAAATCTTAATAGCACAAATATTAAAGTATGTACAGGTATTTCATTTAAATAAGCAATAGCAATGCACTCATTATATTGGTCAATTACATTCATTATGCATCAAAGCAGACATACATTGATTAAACTAGTGGCACACAGTGTCTATGTGGAGTTAGTGAGAGTATTTAAACTGAAGCACAGAAAACACAAACTTCCATGAGCAACAAAAGCAAAGCAAGCAAAGCACACACAACAAATGTTTTTAAAATAAACCACTGTGTGTGTGTGTATATTATTATTATTATTATTACTTTTACAATAGCGCATATGACAATACTTAAATTTTCTAAAAAATGGGTTTATATTATAAGAACAGGCCTTTACTTTCTGCAGGCTTGGCTTGTCAATAGATAAAGAACAAGAAAATCACTTCAATTTAGTTTCGGTTTCAGAACACCCAGAACTCAAAGAAATGTAAACCAGTTTAGAAACAACACGAAATTGTTCTCTTAAAGTCACATCTGACATTCATTATACATTAAAATTCATCTTGGAATTCGTGACCTCTTGGGCTTTGCATTCATTTGCTTTGTTTCTTCATGTTTTACTCACTGAAGTCAAACAGAGAACACAGCAGGATGACTTCATCAGAGTGATCAAAGCTCAGTCCAGTTCTCTGAACCTTGCAAGATTTCCAATGTGTCTTCAGCTTCTCGCTTTGCCCTAAGGAACCCTAATTGGTTCAGGGGATTGGCTGTTTGTAAGGAATGTATCCAGTGTTTGACACTGTATGTACAATTTTATGATACCTTACTGCACATAATTCACCCATAAACTTTGTGAACACGCATCATAAAACAGCATGGTGAACAGGTTATGTTTGGCATGCAGCCACAAAACTGACAATCACTCTTACTGTAAATGCACAATTTTCATTTAAAAGTAAATCTTAGGAGATCAAGTGCATTTCCCAAAACACAGAAAAGTCCACTGTAAGCTATACTAGGCTAGAGATCTAGGCTACTAATTTTTAGCGACATCTTGGACACATCTGTGTGCATAGTGGACATGGCAACCATGTCGTATTCATTCTCCCGTGCTGAAATAATCTTGCAGAGTCGGAAGGCCCCTAGGTCACGCTGGAAGTTGCGGTTCAGGAACCCGTAGAACACAGGGTTTATGCAGACGGAGCACATCGCAGTCAAGTGACACAGCGAGAACAAAAGATTGTGGGTGCAGTTCATGGCGACTTCATGGTTCCAGTCGATGACGGCGTTAAAGACGTTTAACGGGAGCCAGCAAACAGCGAATGCCACAACGATGGAAAAGAGCATGATATTTATACGCTTAGTCTCACTGCTCCGGTATTTATTTTCACGCATTCTGTCCATCATGTTATTCCGCCGTTGCAGACGGGTGTAGATCTGAAAGAGGAGAGAGTCAGAAAAAAGGTTTCTTCATACGATTGCATCTATAAACACAATTTAAATCTGTAATGTATGCACATTTATTATACACTTGTTTACACCAATGGTTAGGCCTTGGGTACAGGATAATTTTGGGGTCCCCTAAACCATTTTATGTTTGCGGTGTAAATAAATGTTGTTGTTTTCTATTTTTTACTGTATGATTTATACATTATTTTTATTAACATTTTTATTGATTCATAAATTAACAAAAAAACAACAACATATATATATATTGAATCAATCACTTTAAACATGAAACCCCCACTATATCCCCTCCCCCTACCAAACTCCCACCCCACCCTGACCCCCCCACGAACACCCCTGTGGTCAATAGAATATAGACACACACACACACACACACACACAAATAAAATAAATACAATAATCAAGTATAATAATAATAATAAAAAAAAGATACAAATAAAAAAAACCGAAACTCTTAATTACTCCTTCCACCGTCCCTCCTCGAGATTCCCCCATAAATGCTAAGTAATTGCCCCATTTCTTAGTGTAAAAATCCCTAACTCCCATCCTTCTGCTCGACCCCTCCTCGAAGGCAGCCACCCTCCCCATCTCCACGCACCACTCCGGGAACGAGGGTGCTCCATCCGACTACCGACTCCTCAAAATAACCTGCCTACCAATCATCACACTGGTAAAAACCCAGTCCTTCATGTACTTATCCTCCAAATCCATGGCCTCCCCATCTCCCAAAATACAGAGTCTGGGGCAGAACGAGACCTGAGTGCCCAACACATCACACACAAAACTTTGCACCTTCAGCCAAAATTCTTGGATCTTACGACACCACCAAAAAACATGGGTGGTGTTTCCATCTTCAGAACGGCATCGCTAGCAGATAGGTGTGTCCTTAAGACCAAGCCTATACAATCTAGAGGGGGTCCAATAAAATCTATGTACGTAAAATCTTGAATTGCAGAAGGCGAACCCTTGCATCTCTAGATGCAGACTTGAGATTTTTTAGAATCCTAGCCCACACTCCCTCCTCCAATAACAAATTTCAATCTTCCTCTCATAATCTTTTGAGAGAATTTAAATCTCCGTCCCCCAGACACTGAATTAGCAGGGAGTAATACACTGATGCCTCATGACCTTTTCCAAAAGCAGCAATCACCACTCCCAGAGTATCTGCCGCTCAAAGGGGGTACGTGCTACTCCCAAAAACAATGCAGAGCAGGTGGCACAGATGTAAATACTTATAAAATTGAGATCTGGGAATCCCAAAATGTTGAATCAAATTTTAAAAAGATCTCAAATGATTTATACCTTTTTAGTTGCTCACACACAAATGAAAATCAATAATATCCAGAGCTTCATCGCACTCAGACTTTACAAACAATATATATGTAACGGAAGCCAGCTAGTACGTGATAGCAGTGCAATATATGTAAACCTCACTCCCCTGGCCTCAAGAGGCGCACTAGTGACTGACGCTAGGGGCTGTAGCCTTTAGCCTCCTCGTTAGCGTGCCCGCTTCCCATGCCGGAGACGCGATTTGAATCCATCTTGGAGTGGATTGAGCAGGACCGGTTACAGTGGTGCCATGACCCGGATGGGAGTGAGGTTTTGGGGGGTGAGTGTAATGGGAGCCAGCTAGTACGTGATAGCTGTGCAGTGCATGTAAACCTCACTCCCTTGGCCTCAAGAGGCGCACTAGTGACTGACACTAGAGGCTGCAGCCTTTAGCCTCCTTGTTAGCGTGCCCACTTTCCATGCTGGAGATGCCAGTTCAAATCCCATTTGGAGCAGGTTGAGCAGGACCGATTACATATATACTGTATGTACAGTGCATATATATATATATATATATATATATATATATATATATTCAGGGCTGGAAATGGGGGGGAACGTGGGGGAACGCAGGTAATGGAGTGAATCTCGTGGGGGAACGGCATTCCCGTTCAAACTGGCTGCATTTGTTACGGGAATGAAGAGTATCTTTTCTCTACTAAAATGTAAATGTTCTGCGGTCTTGACGTACACACATGCGCAGTGCTGGGGGTGTGGTTTAGCTTGGTTGACAGCAAATGTCCATTCATTAAAATGAAGGGAAATATCCAGTATATTTGGCTATTTATTAAGGGGGAAAAAGATGTTAAGAATGTTCCATTTTGACCAAGATTACAGAGGTATAATCTATATTATATCTCTATATTACACACAACCATTCAAATGTTTTAGAACACTAAGATATTTTTGTTTTTGAAAAAAAAAAAAAAAAACAGATGCTTTTCTTCACCCTGGATGCATTAAATTGATAAAAAATACTAGAAAATCCATTAGAAATGTTGCAATTTATTACTGCTATTTGAAATAAGTGTTTTATGTTTTTATTTGCATTAAAATTCCATGAGAGCAAAGCCCCATTTTCAGCTGTCATTACTCTAGTTTACTAAGAATGTCACATAATCCTCAAGAAATCATTTAAATATGGTCGTGCTACTTAATGAAGTGTGGAAATCACAATATAGTGTCTTTTTACAGCCTCGGTAATGAGTACACTAGCATTTTTATAAGTTACTTTATACTTGCAAGTCAAATTTCGGTTTTAAAAATAACCAAAAAGAAACATATTTCTCCTCAAATTCATCAATCTATTGTTCTTTTGAGAGATGAAGGCTATTCAATGCACCTCTGTTTTGAAAGAATAAAACAAACCTGATCTAACCGGGACAGAGAGAGAAACTGACAACCCAGATGCACAACAACAAGAAGACAAGTACATCATAGTCCCTAATTTGAGAAACAGACTCATCACAGGTCCTAAACTAGCAGCTTTAATGAACAGTATGTGCCAAACACTTGCATTGCTGCAAGTAGAGGATTCTTGGGGTGAACAGAAAGTTTGAAGAGTTCAGCGTTTATTTTAATAAATAGTTCATTGTAACATTAAAAATGCCTTTACTGTAATTTTTCAGTTATTTCAATAAATTTAATGGATCCTCTTCAAACCATAAGTGGAGTAAAAACATAATGTTCGCGCTCATCACTGATAATGCGAATGTGATACTTACTTCCTGGATTTCATATGACCACAACTTGTGTCTCTAAAGGCAGCTCGAACAACGTGCTATAATTAGTGCCACAATCACATTTGAATTGATGAAAAAATGTCTGAGAGATGATGCTTGTCATAAACTTGGCAGTATGGGGTCGGTATCAGAGTACTGGAACATGATAGCAAAGCATGTCAAGTTGCTGTGTGATGATGTTAACCTGAAAAATGTGCGGCATGTGGTAACATCCGAATTAATTGGCTTTTTTTTGTTTGTTAATAGAGTGGCTATTTACACTATAGATGTAATGCAATCCAATAGTCTGCACCCCATAGTATCGCTGCAGTTGTGTGAGGTGTTACGACATTGTGAGTGTATTTCATTCAACGACCCTGGTTCAAATCCGCCTTTTGTTCCACTTTTTCCAATCCTGTTTCCTGTCTCCACTTTTAGTATTTCCTTTAGTAGCCTACTTCTTATAATAATAAATACAAATGAATATAAATGTTGATTTCCTCGCAGTGATTTGATCACAGTGAAAGTCGGGGAGTTGAGAGAAAGGTTTGATCCAGGTAAAATTAATTATGCTTTTACTTTAGTCATATTGCATTTATCATGTTTTTATGGGGAAGAAATAGTTTTAATGCAGTTAATCATGGTGTTACTACAGTAATATGGTGTTAATATAGTAACCATGTTTAATTTTGTGGTTACTATGATTTTACTACAAAATACCATGGTGATACTATGGTTACTATAGTAAAACCATGGTAATTTTTGTAAGGTAATGTTAGGGTTAAGTTGAGGGGTAGGATGTCTGTGGGACTCTAAATAAATACAAACATGCTGCAGTGATGCCATATACTGTATGTTAGTATTTAATTGCGGGTGCAAATGGTGTCTAACACTATTTGCACTTTAGTGCAAAGAAGATGCTTTTTGTTGCTTTTTACACTTTGGTTTTTTGCACCAGAACTCCATGTGGCAAAACATATGTGGAATATTTCTTGCATTAAGCTCCTAAAATGAATTATTAGGAACAAACTTAGTAGGCTATATATTTTCTTGTTTTTATGACTGGTGCATTTATACCGAGAGACAGAGACTGGCTCATGTCGAGTGCAGGTGTGGCAGAAAGTTAATTTTGAACGCTCTCTCTACTGCAGCTTTTGCTCTCTATGTGCTCTTTCTTTTCTGAAAGCCAGTTTCAACTTCATATTTGTAGCTACCTTTTAAGAACTTGTCACTGAGTTACCAATACAGGTCACATCTACACTGCTCTGTTGACTGAACTTGACAGTACAAAACCAGACTTGACCATTTTAGTTTTTGACAGGGGGATCCCTTTCTCGGGAGGTAGATCTGGGTAACTTTCCCATTTTTACAGATGATATCTTGCATCGTTTTCTTCCAAACAATAGCATGTCATTACTATCTAATGTCAGAATGATAATGACATGGATTATCATTTATCCATTGAGGGCCCCTTTTACTCAGTTCCACAATTACCAGTAGTCCAATAACCCAGTCTGAATTAAAATTGCAGTCTATAACGAACCTCCTCCACCAACAACCACTAAATGTACAACCCAATGACACGCTCCCCAGAGCTCAGGAGAAATAGCTGACCTGAGGGCAAACCATCATTAAGAACACAGTGGGGAAAAAGTTGCTCTGGCATTTCGAATGATGATATGTGTGTGCGTGTGGGTTTTCAGGCTCTGTGTCTTTTATATTATTGAGTCAACACAAGCTGGCAGACTGAACACAAAAGCACCCTTTTATGGGTCATAAACACAACGTTGCACAATTTAAGCACGCTATACGTGATGATGTTACAAAATCACTGCAGTGTCACAGAACAATGTACCTTAATATGCACACTGAACACATTCAAAACAAACCCAAGCAAATGTATGAAAATGTGTCTTATTCCACACTGTAAAAAACATCAACCCACTAAAACTGAAAACTTAAGTGTAATTGCTACCTTAAATTTAAAAGTAAAATCAAAGTGGTGCCTGCAGTTAGAACCTGCAGTTCATTGGACTTCTTCAACTTATTTAAATTACAGATAAAAAAAATAGACTTGAAACTCTTTATGAAAATAAAAGTGAGGGGAAAAAAACAAGATTTTCCATCCGTTAATGTTTAGTTCTGTGAGTGTGTTCATGCATGAAAATGTGATTTTGTGCAGCTATGGGGCAGAGCTGTGCCGTTGTTAAAAGCCTTGTCTCTCTTTCCTGATGATTGAAAAGCATTCTGTCCACTTAGAACAGAACATCTGCGCAAGCTCCACCCACCACAAATGCATCCGGTCCTTGTATAGAGCTATTTAGCCGTGACGTCAATTTGTAGGCGAACCAGGAAAGCTAAGTTCCCTCAGGAATTTCCTATGGGATTTTGCAACTTATGAGTAAAATAAGGTCTGTGGAAAACATTACTTGAAGATACGTGGACGTTTTTTTCTGCAACATAAATTACACACATTTTTATACCACAAATGTGAATTTGGATGCCCCCGTGTGTTTTAAAAAAAAAAGTATGCTTTTCAATACGGCTTCACAATTCACGTCTGAGCTATTAAAATGTGTGTAATCTATGTTGTAGAACAGAACATCCATGTATTGTCAAGTAATATTTACCAGAGACCTTATTTTACTGATAGTAAAACCCATAGAAAAATCCAGAGGAATCCCATGGCGAATTCTCTTCTGAGTTTTTGGACTACAACTTGAACAGCTCTATAGCTCAAATAGATGAATGACTTGTTCATTAATTCATTGCATAGACATCAACAGGTCAGAGTCTTGCTAGGACAACTGACACCAAGCCCCTTTCCCCCTCATCTCCATTTCTAGCTCTCCTTCCTTCCTTTTTTTCCCTTTTTCCTCTCCTTATTTGATGAATGGTAGCTTTGGCACAGAGTCCTGTGACCTGAAATAACTGCATGACAAAATAACCCACAGGCAGAGAGGGGGGTGGGGGGGGGGAGTTAGAGACAGAGAAATATATGCATTTATATGTAACGTATTATTTACTTCAGCTCGCATTTGAAAGCCAGTCTTACACAAATTCCATTAAATAGAATATTCTTATGGTATGCATTATGTGTTTATGTACAAGTTATGCTCTCCAAAGCTTGTCCTTGGAGACTGGATTTGTTTATTTTGTTTTATAAATGTGATCCTGCTTCGATTTTCCTGACAGTGGAGCATAAAAATGTCCCTCAGTCATTAGGACTCATAATGTCTTTGGTGCATACAGAGAGAAAGACTGATCTGATGTAATCTGACAGTTTCTGCCCTGACTGGACATCCAGAATCTCTGTTGGCGTCACATTCTGAAGTATTGGACCGTGGGATGGTTGAATGACAGTAGCACCCCAGGATCTCACTGAATATAAATGCTTCAGTTACACTCTATGTTAGTGATAGATCTATACATTCACCTAGCCAATAAATCAGCCAATTAATTGGCCATTTCGAGATTTTCGTCATCGGCCGATAATTGTGCCCTTTGTCCTAATAATAGAAGTGCTTTTTCCGTCCTGTGTTGCACTTTGTCTTAACCAGACACAACGTGATAAAGTGACAATTAATACAGTGTCTGTCTTCCATGATAATCCAAGTTCCTAACCAGCCACAAGAGTGACATGAAGTGACACTTCAATTTGTTGCTCTTTTGATTTCTTTTTCTGCAGCATTGCACTTGGTAGCAAGAGTACAAACATAGATGAATCATCCACACGAAGCAATTTAAGCAATTTAAACAAGGAAAATGTATAAGGGGCTCAAGCGATTTAGTGAAACATATAAGTGAACTAGTCCATTTAAATGAACTGTCCGAAAAAAATCGACTCACTGAAATAAACAGGAAGTGAATTGTTTATTTTAACTGGTTCATTTGCATGAACTGTCCGAAAGAACAGATTCACTTAAATGATTTGGATTTCCCAGCGGGAGAGATAGAGGATGGAATAGCTGAGCACGTTTGATTACCCCCTCGGCTTCATTTTTGCATTCGCGATACAATGTGACAAATGTAGCGTTTTGTGGGACTACACCGCTGCTCACTGGAAAATGAAGCTTGTTACTGGAAAAGTCACACTATTGTGAAAATAGCTGTCACACTACTGAAAAATGTCATTTTAGAGCATCACTACTTTTTATTAGCTACTCCTCAACACTGCAAATAACTGAAAATCATCATCCCATATCAGATATTTTTACATAAATTCAGACGTGATCACCTTTCCATCTGGCACTACAATTAAATTTTTACTCTACTGACGGTTAAGTTTAGGGTTGGGGTTTGGGTTAGGGGTAGGGTTAATGAAACATGCATGCCTGTTGACTGTTTTACAACTACCACTTGCTTTTGATGCCCCTTTGTGGACATTTCACCCGGAAAATGTGTCAACATGTGCAACAAACACTTCCAGCTCTGCCACTAGGGGCAAAAGTTCAAACTTTAGAAAGCAATGATCGATTTCAGCAGCGGAACTTTCAACCTACTGTCACCAAATTTACAGTGAGATCAATCTGGATATTGTTGCGTCACGCACCATTTTCTCTTTCACTGTGGACCGAAAAATTGCTTGTCTTAATACTGTCACATCGCTGAAATATTAGCCCCTTTCAAATAAACTGTTGTATTGCAGTACCTTTTCTGGTAAATGGTTTACATCTTTTTTCCTTTTTGCTATTATTCACACATCAGCACTGAAATGCCATTATTCTCTCAAATGTTGTTAGTTCTTTATTTTATCAGTCGACAAATTTCTTCATTTGCTTGGATTGAAGCGAATGAAGCTTTAGACTGGATTACACTAGACCAATTCTAAAATCTGAACAGAATCTAAAAATACTGGGCATCACACACTAAACGACTGAGGATTACATACAGTCCGGCTGTCAAGTCCATTCGATCACAAACTCATGTGGAAACACTCGCCCCCGTTTTATGAGACGCATTACAGATGTAAACAAACATGGATGTATGGGAGCGCTGCCATTGATGTTGCTGCTTCTCTGTTCCAATTCTCAAAAGAAATGGGCTGAGCACATTTGGGTGCGGTCTTGGGTGGAAAGACAGAGACTGCGGTGTAAGTTGGAACTGTGTGGCGCTAAATGTTTTCTCCACTTTGAGCGCTTGTTGTTGCACGCACAGTCGATTTCAATCGGCTGCTCACTGTATGACTTCATATTTGAGTCATGAAGCTTCAGACCCTTTAACACCTGGTATTAAAATGCGTTTTGGGTGACCCAATCACATGTGGTCAGGTGAGACACATTGCTGTTTACACCTGGTCGATTAAATGCGTCTCCTATGACCACTTGTAATTGAATTTTGAGGGGAAGGACTCTGTTTCATGATGACAAACATCAATCACTATGTCAGAGTGTTACTGCATGACATTAAAGAGAAGCAAAGTCAGAAAAGACAAAGAAAGTGCGAAAAAAAATGCTATTTCTCCCAGATGCAGCTGAAATGTAATCTAAGCACAAAATGAACATTTCAAGCAGAATCGTCTGTTATTTTAGTGAATTACCTGTATTAACCTGAGCTGCAGATGTTCATGCTTCTCATAAGTGTCAATGCATGTTGATTCCAGATACACTGAAGAAGATCCGTAAAGTTCTCCTGTTTGTATGTGTATCAGCTTTTAAAAATGTTTCGATCAGATGATCATTTCCATTTTAAGTCGCTCGTAACTTGCAAATTTTAAACTCTGGTTTTAGTGCATAGGCGAGGGGTGGTGCTTCACTGCTGCTGGGATGCATTCAGGATGGATTAGCGTTTACATGCGTTTACATTTAAACTACATTTATATGTGGTTATTGTGATCCGATCACAAAACGTGTTAGATCCCATTTCCACCTGTATTTAGTGCTGAACACATGTGATCGGATCACCAAAAACGCATCTTAATACTAGGTGTAAATGGGGTCTCATACACTACGAAACTATCTGTCCAATTTGATGACATTTTGACTCCAGAGTAACTGAATCATCTCCGTCTTACATCAGTACATCCTAACCGCCTACATGCTCAAACCGTTAATCTTACGAATCTGTTCACACATAACATCAAAACTGAACTTTTCGGGTAATGTTACAATTTCTCATTCAGGGAAACAGCTAAGTGTGCTAAATTTACCAGTATTTTGGAACGGGTCGTGTTCACACATGACCTCTAAACTGAAAATTGCAGCTAATTTTCTGGAAAAGGCTGTGTGAAAGCGACAATTGTCACGTCCTGGTCAGGAGGACACAGTGTCAGGCCATTTCCACACATTATTTTAAAGGCCGAAACATACTCTATGAAAGTATGTGAGTGCAGATGTGAACGCTTGGCCACTGCATTGCCAACGCATGGACCAAATTAACATGCTTAATGTTCGTTCTTGTGTTACCATGGCAGGCGGGGGCAGTGGTGGCTCAGCGGTTAAGGCTCTGGGTTACTGATCAGAAGGTCAGGGGTCCAAGCCCCAGCACCACCAAGATGCCACTGTTGGGCCCTTGAGCAAGGCCCTTGACCCTATCTGCTCCAGGGGCGCCATATCATGGCTGACCCTGCACTCTGACCCCAGCCTAGCTGGGATATGTGAAAAAAAGAAGAATTTCACTGTATATGTGCAAATGTATAATGTGTGATAAATAAAGAAGATTATTATTATTGATTATAACAAATCTCAGTACTCAAGGGGGTGATAGAGTTACTATCAAATGTCTGTGCCATTAAACTGCATTTGTTATTATTCAGGTAAATTGCTATAAATATACTGACTTTAACTCACTTGCTCAATTCTCTTAAAACCGTTGCTCTGCCATGACAGTAATTGGCTTGAAAGAGAACACTCACTGTAGAAGTGGACAGTTCACACAAATCTCACTTTAGCGCCTCTTGTGGCAACGCTGAGAATGCAACTCCTACTTGCGTTGGGATATGAATTGCGCTCGGACACATTTCAGAACACCACAATGTGTGAAATAGAGCTTGTGCTGCAAGTTGTGTCTGTGGTCACGTACTTGCATAGAGTATGTTTCGGCCTAAAAACATTCCATAATTTTGCTACATTTACACTTCTCATCCATACAATAACAGTGTTTTCCTCCACCGAAAATGGAGTCTTTAGAAAACGCTCTTCATTAAGGCATACTTTGGAAAACAATGACATTAGGAAAACGAAAAAGAAGTTTGCAAGCAATAATGGACTAATATATATGTGGCCTTAGTTCCAAAATATATGATCAAATATATAATCTAGATTATGTACTGTAATCAGATTAGAAAAATAAACTACTTGTAATTAGGTTAAATTACATTTTAAACTCGTAATCAAATTTCAGTTACTTTTTTTACGGATTACATAATTACGTATTTATCAGGCAACAGCAGTAAATTGTTCATAATTTATTGATTCGCATAATTCCTTTTTTTAAATCTTTAACATTTTTCATTCTAAATCAGCTTTCTGCTAATATTAGACCATGCCTTCTCATGACAAATAAGTATGCAAGTAACTAAACACTACTGATGTATAACTGTGTAATACAGTCCTGTGTCTACATCATATCCAGTGATCTTCACTTATTGTTGATTCTGGAAGTCTGGATGAAAAATAAAATCAAACTTGGAAGACAATTGTTTAAAAAATCCTCTTCTAAATAATAATAATTCACATCATCATTTTCTGTAATCTTTGCCAAAATAGTGAGTTAAACACAAAAAGTCATATAATCTCATATTCTGATTCACTGAGTATGTTTACTTAAATGCATTTAAGCAATATTATGTTAAAGAACCCATTTGGGGGCCTGGGTAGCCCAGCGAGTAAAGACGCTGACTACCACCCCTGGAGTAACGAGTTCGAATCCAGGGCATGCTGAGTGACTCCAGCCAGGTCTCCTAAGCAACCAAATTGGCCTGGTTGCTAGGGAGGGTAGAGTCACATGGGGTAAACTCCTCGTGGTCGCTATAATGTGGTTCTTGCTCTCAGTGGGGCGTGTAGTGAGTTGTGCGTGGATGCCGCGGAGAATAGCGTGAAGCCTCCACACGGTTTATGTCTACGTGGTAACGTGCTCAACAAGCCACGTGATAAGATGCACGGATTGATGTCTCAGATGCGAAGGCAACTGAGATTCGTCCTCCGCCACCCAGATTGAGGCGAGCCACCATGCCACCACAAGGACTTAGAGCACATTGGGAATTGGGCATCCCAAATTGGGGAGAAAAAGCGCAGAAAATCAAGAAAAGAAAGAACCCATTTACACCTGATATTAAGATGCGTTTCAGGTAATCCGATCACATGTGGTCAGCACTAAATACAGGTCTAAACAGAGTCTAAAATGTTTGTCATCAGATCACAAAAGCCACATATGAATGTGGTCAAAAAGGCATGTGACCACATCGCATTTGAGGTGTAAATGCTAATCTGTCCTGAACACATCCCAGATGCAAAGCACCACCCCTTACCTGTCAATCACCCACTGCTCTAAAACAATAGTTTAAACTTTGCCGGTTACGAGCATCTTTAAAAGGAAATAAATGTCCAATCTGAAAATATGAAAAAGCATTTACACAAGCACGAGAACTTTATCGATCTTCTTCAGTGTGTTTGATATCACACAGATAAGAAGCGCACACATCTGAAGCTCATTTAATACAGGTAATCCACTAAAATAATGGATAATTCTGCTTGAAGTATTGCGTTTATGCTTAGATTAAATTTTAGGTGCATCTGGGAGAAACAACGCTCCGTTTTTTTGCACTTTCTTTGTCTTTTCTGACTTTGTTGTGCTTTTATATCATGCAGTAACACAGTGACACAGTGACTGATGTATGTCGTCATGAGACCCTCCCCTTGAAATCCGAACACAAGTGGTCACAGAAGACGTATTTAAACAACCAGGTGTAAACAGCAATGTGTCTCACCTGACTACATGTGATAGGATCACCCAAGACCCATCTTAATACCAAGTGTAAACGGGGTGCAAATAGCATTATCCTACTCAAATGCATGCAACATCAATTAAACAATATTTGAGTCAGAAGTAATCAAAAAGTAATCAAAAAATAATCAGATTAGATTACCTAAAAAACATATATAATCCAAGAGATTATGTTGCTGATTGCAATTTTTGTCATGTAATTTGTAATCAGTACCAGCTTGCATTTCTGAAGTAATCTACTGTACCTAGTAATCTACTTAGTGATTTTTAAGTAAATTTTGTGTAAAATAATTTGCTTGTGTACATCATATTTACTATCATTAAATATCAATATTTGCATTTAACCATTACATAGTCAACCACTACTCATTAGTACTGTTTGGTCAATACACAATTTTTAAATCGAAAGTGGTTAAAAGCAATGGAAACCAAGACGAGTGAGGAAGAGGGAAGGACAGAAAGAATTACATGTATATGGATATGTGTGCGTGTGCATGTGGGTGGGTGTAAGCGGTGTTCCATTTTTGAACTGCCTGTGGTTAATTGGGTGTAAAAGTGACAAGCATCCTTGACAAAACTCGGTCACTTCACTTGAATACTAACAAGTGCTTCACAGCACTTGCCACTCTGAACAGTGAGCTATCGTCAGAGTGACGGCAGAATGCTCATTTTAATTTTTACAACTCAGCATCATATCTCCATATTAAACCCATTACTGTTAAACTAGAGCATGTCACGTGAATCTTCCTCTTCACTTAAACCATTTGTCATAAAGTGAATCCTTTGTATTGTCACATTTCTCCCTATTTCTTTATCAATGATTATTATTTTTGTACCCTTTGCAGGGGGAACTCTGAAAAGATTATAACTCATGCTTCTGATCTTTAAGGTCTTTGAATTTTTAAATGATCCGTTTAAGCACAGACCCTCACCGTCTCTTCTCATCTTGTGTCTTTCTCTCTCTCTCTGCCTTCTCTCTGTTTCTATTTCTCTTACAAAACCTGCAGCAGTAGTGTGTGTGTGTTGGCAGTGAACTGATGTGGCAGGTCATGTTGGCTGCTGGTCATGTTCAGTCAGAACACACTCAGTTTCAGTGAGCTATGTCCAAACTATGTATGAGTTGTGTTTTCTAGGACAAAAAAAAAAAAAACAACAAAAAAAAACCTCAGTAGTAATCTTAGACTATACTATAGACTGGTTGAGAGACATGCCTAAATGTATATGTTTGTGTGTGTGTGTGTGTGTGTGTGTGTTTGTGTGTGTGAGTGAGTGCGTGCGTGTGGGCAGGTTTAAGAGGTTTACGAGGACTTTTTTTAAAAAAAAATTATTAGGTAATTACAAGGGTATTATGCTATAAATGTGATTTATGAGGACATTTCTAGTGTCCCCATAATTCAAATCACTTTAAAAACATACTAAACAATGTTTTATTGAAAATGTAAAAATGCAGAGAGTTTTCTGTGAGGGTTAGGTTTAGGGGTAGGGGTAGGGTTAGGGTTAGGGGACAGAATCTATAGTTTGTACAGTATAAATCATTATGTCAATGGAGAGTCCTCATAAGGATAGCCGCTCCAACGTGTGTGTGTGTGTGTGTGCGTGCGTGTGTGTGTGTGTTTGTGTCCGTCCATCCCTTTGAGACTGGCCTCATTATTGAGCCTCACAGAGCAGCTAAACAGTCCAGACGGACATACACACACAGGCATCCTCAGCTAACCTAAAACATCTTAGATATTATCACGCAGTGACACTCTTCATACTAGAGTATAACATATTATTTACAGTTGCAGTCTATGAGAGAATTATGCAGGGAGGCTGATGTGTAAATAAATTCATTTTAATCCAACCTGTTCTCCTTACATTGCAACGATCAAAGATTTTATTATGTTTACCATCATGTCATTTTTTGCATGAAGCATGCCAGCTTAACTTTTATGAATAAGAGCAATCCCCTATTAGATAAGCCTGAATAAATGTCAAAATGCAAAGCTCTTGAAGTCCCATTCACCCAGTAACCTCACTGGTCAGACCATAAGGTGCACTCCCCAGAGACAAGAAAATAGCAACACAATGTACATTTGGTTGAATATCATTGTCATTCATAGGAGAAGTACACAAGGCTCTCATACACTAGTTGGGATGTTTTGGAGGGGATAAGCTCATAAGACTGACATCTGAATATGGAAGAGAGTAGACTCTTGAACCACCCACAGAATGTATTTAAACTGACACAGAGAAATGAGTGTTCCTGTAGCACCCTCTAAAATGATTCAAGTCTTATTTGTGACTAATAATATGACATTATTCAGTTTCATGGGAAATCTTATTAACTTCAGTTGGATTTCTAAAGTAATTTTTTTGTAAATTTTATACTTGAAGAATTTTAAATAAGTTTGAAAATCTGCCTCTGACTTTGGAACACTGATAGAATTTTAGACAAATATTTTCATAATGTAACCAACAGAAACATTTGTATCATTATAATATTTCAGCCTGGTCCCATGAAATTTACATGAGCATGGCAACATTTTTGCAATTCAAAATTTACGTGCTGTATATCATGTTTGTACGGAAGCCCTGAACCGCACTGTGAAAAAAAAAATGTCACCAATTTTTTTTTAGGTGTCTTTGTGCCTTTCTGAGTCTATGTCCTACAATTTTTTTTTCTATCGAAATTTTTTTTTTTCTCTCTACAATTTTTTTTCTCAAATTTATTTTTTCTCTCAAAATTTTTTGATGTCTCTCACAACATAAATAATTCTTTCTTTCCAAAATAAATAAATAAATAAATAATTCAAAAATATTTTTTTCTCTCATAAAAATAAATAAAAATTATTATTAATAATAATAATAAAACATTTTGGAGGAAAAAAAAATTTGGAGAGAGAGAGAAAAAAAGGCAACCTAACCAATAGTGTTTTAAAATGTATATCTGAGAAGTTAAAAAAGACATTATCAATCCCTGATCCTAACCATTAGTGTTTAAAATGCAGAAGTGAAATGAAAAAACAAAGTTTCTGAAGCAACCACATCATTTCGTACCACTTTTATGACTCTGTCATGTCATGTGTCAGCTTGAGTTCATGACTGGACTTGAACCGCGGTCCGGTGAGCTACTGCGCAAGCTATCAGAATAGGAATAAGTGTATATATGTACTGTAGGTAAGTCTGTAATAAAAGCATTAAAATGAATTGTTTTTGAAAAGATGTGTTTGAGGAAAAGTGTGTTGATATCATAAAATAGCAGGTTCTGAGTATTAGAGAGAAAAATAAGTATTTATAAAGACATAATCAGCCATTAAAGTCATGATTTGAGTGAAAGTGAATTAAACACACAGTTCTTGTAGTGCCTCTAGTGTTCATTTCACCTGGAAACTGCAGGAACTGTACCTGGATACACATATAACAAGTTTTGCAAAAATGTATATAAAGTCACGTTTTCACTATGAGACCAGGTTGCAATATTTGTAAACTGAATTATGATTGGTCTTTTTGTCTTGAATCTACAGGTTTTGATGCAGCAGTTCATTTACCCAGAAGCAAAGCTTAAAAACTACGTATGCTAACCTAAACATTTTCACACTATTCTTCTGCTGCCTTGCAAGCACTGGTGTTTCCCTCAAGAAGTGGAAGTGTAGTGGTAGTTTCGGGAAAGAAGACTTGTAGTAGCATTACGTCATTTATTAAATTCGGGCTTCTCATCCAATTATAGCAACCTTTGCTTTGTATGATCTGCACAGCTGTTATTCATCACTCATTACACCACGTTTCTTTTCACCCCCCACCACCCCATCGTCACCAGTTTAGGTCCCATCCTGCTGAGAGGGTAAGTTCCTCTCCTCTACCAGCATCATCTTCCGGTGGGATCTGATGGTTCAAGTGAGAAGGATGGGGCTTACGCCAAATGAAACTATTCTATCACTATCCTCACGTTAATTATTTCTGGTAGAAATGCAATAGAGATTTTCAAAACAGATCTAAACAATGTCACAAACTGTGCTGAGATTTACCAAGATAACAAAGTCTACAATCAATTCAACTCAAACATTTCTCATCACATTCTTCTAAAACCTAATTATCTGGGCTATGCTACACACATTAATTATATAGCTCTATACTCTTGTACGTAAACAACTGTGAAGTGTGTTTAAAGGGATAGTTCACCCAAAAAGTTTAATTCTGTCATAATTTACTTACCTTCATATAATTTTAAATACGTATGACTTTCTCACAAAAGATGTTTAGTCACAATATGTGATGAAAACCAATGAGGTTTGATGTTACCAACATAGCCACCATATTTAATTTCAACACTTTATTAATATGATTTGATTTGAGAGTGAGTAACGGAGTGAGTCCGTTCTGTCCATCGCATAAAATGATCGTATCGCTGCAGAGGACTTGGAATATAGAGCATGAGACATATTGGTTATTTTACTGTGGTTTAATGTTATTTTTTGCCCTTTTTCAATCTTGACAGACTAGAGTGACTATTCGCTAAAAAAATGGCAAATAAACCCTTTGAAGTTTCAACTTCTGTGTTCCTCGGAAGAAAGTCATACAGGTTTGGAGTGGCATTAGAGTCAGTAAATAATTACAGAATTTTAATTTTTGGATGAACTTTTCAGTTCTCAGCAGAGTTTTGAAAAATGCAGGGGGAAAAAGTTGGTGTGGTAAGTAGCAGAGTGAGGGCAAAAGGGGAGAGAACACTCCAACTGCCTTGTTATCCAGGGAGCTTAATTTTGCTTTGATTAACAGAATCAAAGTTTCCCACAAATGCACACATCAAAATGCACAAATATATTATAAACTTTTTTGTAAGCTCACAATAAAATCCAAAAACGCACGCAGGTCATTTTATATCAGTAATTTCTGGTAAATACACGTATAAAGGATAAGTTATTTGCATTGCACTATTCAAAATATACGTGAATGTGCTTTTGCATTTCAGATCACGTCTGTTTCAAACGAGCCCCAGTCTACCTCTGTATAAATCGATAAAATCTCCTGTTAAAACTGCTTGTTGCTCACAACATTTCAAATATGTCGGCTACTGTTGTAGAGCACTCTGTCAGCTT
This sequence comes from Myxocyprinus asiaticus, assembly GCF_019703515.2. Classification (NCBI taxonomy): domain Eukaryota; kingdom Metazoa; phylum Chordata; class Actinopteri; order Cypriniformes; family Catostomidae; genus Myxocyprinus; species Myxocyprinus asiaticus. The sequence continues at coordinate 4,472,189 of NC_059351.1, read as the reverse complement.
TAAAGCGGAAAACCTGCAATTTCATATTCGCAATCAACGCCTCTGACTGTATGAAAAAGATCCCCCATTTAATTAATTATTTAACCCCGGTGTAAATAGCATCTGCCACACAGTGCAGCTATTTGCACACCAATAATCTGATGGAACTAGAAAAATATACGACAGACTAGACAATAGGTGTTGCTGCAGTGGCGTGGGCTGTAAAGATGGATTGTGATTGTGTACTGTTGTGATAGCGCCCCCGGTTCAAATCCAATTTTTGTCCCACTTTTTTTCCCATCTGATTTTCTGTTTCCACTCTTAATATTTCCTTTAAATACTACTTAAGTATATATATAATAGATAAAATAATAGATGAATATAAATGTTGAATGTCAGGGAGTGCAGAGAAGTGTTTGATCCGGAGGCGGGGTCTGTCGATCGCACTCGTTCCTGCAGCTCGGCGTTGCTTGTGTGTAGATTGCAATATATAGTAATGTTGTAGTTACCATGTTTTTTTGGCAGAAACCATAGATTTAATGCAAATTGCAATTAATGGAGATACTACAGTAATCTGGTGGTAATACTGTATACTGTAGTAACCATGGTTAATTTTGTGGTTACTGTAAATTTACAACAAAATACCATGGTGAAACCATGAAAACCAAAGTTATTTTTTCTGAGGTAAGGTTAAGGGTAGGTTTAGGAGCAGGGGTTGCTGTACTGTGTCTGTGGGACTCTAAATAAACACAATAAACACACTGCAGAGATGCCCATGCATTATACAAATTTAAATTTGGGTGCAAATAGCATCTGACACTATGTGCACCAGAGTGTAATTAGTATCTACCAATGAAAATAATATCTGCTAGTATTTGCACTGGGGTGTAAAAAGCATATACCATTATTTGCACCACGGTGCAAAAGCATCTGCCTTAATAATATTAAGAGAAACCAATGATGTGCTCAAATCTAGAGTACATCTAAAATGTACTGTATATGTCACAGTCACGTGACATTTTTTCATCATTGATTTCAAACCAAGAAGAATAAATTAACAACTTTCCCCTTAAAATTAATGCTTGCTATCATTTTTTTTTTCCATCATACGAAATATATTCAAATCTGTTGTCATCTAGACAAAAGTGTTAGTGTTTCATGACCATTTAAAGTGAGGCACTAACCAATTCTGCTGTATTGAAAAGAAGGGCAGAGACATTCATTAAAAATTCTCTCATTTTCTGCATAAGCAAGAAAGTTATACGGGTTTGGAACGGCATGAGGGTGAGTAAATTATGACAGATTTTTTTATTTCTGGGTGAACTAATCCTTTAGCCACCAAAAAAGAAAGAAAGAAAGAAAGAAAGAAAGAAACAACCCACACAATCAAACACATGCACACTCACTCCTCTCTCTGTCTCTGATCTTACCTTCAGGTAACAGATGAAGATGAAAGTGAGAGGAGTGATGTACTGAAGTACCAGCATGGCGGTAGTGTAGGTGAGCTTGAGTTCTCTGGATGGCCACTCCTCCACACACACCTCCTTTCCCCTGTACTGCTCCTGAAACACTGAAGGCAGCTGCTTCAGCGGGGTGTCTGTCACCCTGGAGAACAACAGAAAGGGTGTGGCAGTAAGAGTGGCCAGGGCCCAGGTGAGGCTGATGCCCAGGCAGGCGTGGTTCAGGCTGGGTCTCCATCCTCGAGGGTGGAGGATGAGCTGGTGTCTCTCAACAGCGATCAGGACCAAGGAGAAGATGGACACTGAGACGGAGCAGCACTGAACCAGACTGTTGAGTTTACACATGACCGCTCCGAACACCCAGTGATCCATGAAGGTGTAAATGAAGGTGAACGGCAGACACACCAGGGACATCAGCAGGTCAGAAACAGAGAGGTTTGCGATTAGGACATTTGTTACATTGTGAAGCTCACGTTGCCGTGCAATGACAAGAATTAGAGCCACGTTGCCCACAACACCTAATAGTACCACAGCACTGTAGGCAATCGCCATGATGACGAACAAAGAATGGCTTCCATAGCACTCGTCGCCATAAGAGAATGAGGAGAGGTTAGCAAGGGAGCAATTTGATGGGTCCAAGGAGCAGTTCAGAGCCGTGATTGGTGAAAGTGGGGGTAACAGGGTAGAGTCTGGCATTGTTCCAGCTGGTCTTGGTTGAGAATGATGTAATATCAGCTGATCATATACTCTTTCCTTCCAGGTAATGACCTTTCCAGGATCATGTTGTCCTACTTCGGGCAACACGCTGTGGGGACATACGACAACAGTTAGATCAATACTCAAAGGAGAGAACTGTCTCTAATGTCATGTTTGATTACTGACCAATCCAATTATAAATATCAATAAACCCTAGACATGTCCCTGTCAGTTTTATTTAATAAGGAGTTATTTCGATCTTACAGCAACAGTTTGTACTGATTCTAGACTTTTTGGCCTTCATTTCTTCTACAGTACCTATACAGTGATATTGCACTTTTAAATGGCATGTCTTTCTAATACACTTTTAATTGTGCAGTAATTATGAATCACCTAATGCCATCCAACAAATGTAATAATATAAGAAATGATGTTTCCCTTTTCTAAAAGCTATTTAATTATGCCTGTGTTGGTGTGTGCATTATGTGCATGGAATTGAGAAGTTAATAAAGATTTTGGCGGTCTACTAATTTTATTTGTATATTCAAAACGCTGCCATCGAACAGTAGCTGAGCTATTACGCATATAAATAACTGTAAATAGGTTTTACCTCAAGATATTTACACATATACAGTCTAGACATTCATTCGAAATCTTAAGATGAACTGAATGCATATTGGTCTACGTATATGTCAGAGTCTGAATCAGGTTGTCAAGGTAACAGAGGTGACAAAGCCTCCCATTTTTAGGTCTGTGGTTCTATCGTCTCTCTTTGTCTCTCTCCCTCTCTGACTAAGAGAGACATTTTCTTATTCATAATTGTAAAACACCAGTACACTTACAATAGTCTCCTGCACATGAACTGCAATCGGATTCCACAGACCTTAGCTACTCCCAATAGACTGATGCTAAATGGCAGGCCATTCATATGTTTTGTACAGAGTATTCCTTTGATAGTTCTGTTCTACAAAATGACCTTAAGGGTAGTGGGCTACAAGGGGAATGCGTAAGCATTTGAAGCAAGCCCTTAAATGTCAAGATGGAGTGGGAGTCATTCAATTGTCTTTGCTTGAAAAGGGGCTAATTAGGTACGCAGAGTATGAACATTTATTCTGTCAGATTAGAAAATCAACACCACCTATTTTTGAGAAATCTCTCAATAATACAGTGGAATCAACACTCAAAAATGAACTCATTACCATTACTTAAAGGTATAGTTCACGCAAATATGAAAATTATCTCATCATTTACTCACTCTCATGCCATCCCAGATGTGTATGACTTTCTTTCTTCTGCAGAACACAAATAAAGATTTTTAGAAGAATATCTCAGCTCTGTAGGTCCATACAATGCAAGTGAATGGTGATCAGACCTTTGTAGCTCAGAGAATCACATTAAGGCAGCATGAAAGTAATCCATAAGACTCCAGTGGTTAAATCCATACCTTCAGAAGCGATATAATAGGTGTAGGTGAGAAACAGATCAATATTGAAGTCCTTTTTTTACTCTAAATCTCCACTTTTACTTTTACATCTGAAAGCCACATGTGGTGCCTGTTTGGTTTCTCTTTCACATCTGAAAGTGACAGTTAAAATGGAGATTTAGGGTAAGAAATGACTTAAATATTGATCTGTTTCTCAACCACACCTATTGTATTGCTTCTGAAGACATGGATTTAAACACTGGAGGCATATGGGTTACTTTCATGTTTCCTTTATTTGATTTTCGGAGCTACAAAGGTCTGATCGCCATTCACTTGCATTGTATGGACCTACAGAGCTGAGATATTCTTCTAAAAATCTTTATTTGTGTTCTGCTGAAGAAAGAAAGTCATACACATCTGGGATGGCATGAGAGTGAGTAAATGATGAGATAATTTTCATATTTGGGTGAACTATTCCTTTAACTGAATTGCAGAAGGTTTTTACAAGTAATTTAATGTCTTTCATTCAGATTAAGTCAGTTTCATAGAGCCAACATAATTTAAAGTAGATGGATTAGGTCAAATTAATGTACTGTAGTTTTAACTCAACTTCATTAGGTTCATCAAACTCAATTTACTAAGGTTTATTTAATCATTTTTCTTATGTTGGTCCAACGTAATTTATTTAATTTACACTATCACCATAAAAGGTATTCATGTAGTCCCAATTCAAATGGATTAAGTAAACAAAATTAAATTTGCAAATTTAAATGTATAGAACGCAATGAAATCAAAATGTGACAAAATATTCTAGAATTTTTTTTTTTTTTTTGCTTTATTATAGTAAGTTACATAAGTTTATTTATATAAGTAAAATGAACAAGCAGCAATCATTTTGTGGACGAGCACGTGAAGGGTAAAGGTGAAGTGTAGTTTCTGTGCCACTAGATTACCAAACCAAATTGCAAAAACAATGACGTCCTCAAGATTTCCTGGACATACCCGATCTGCCACTGCCAAACAAATTTTCACATTTAACAATTTTTTTATTTGTATTTTTATTTTTATTTTTATAATTATTTATTGTTTTGGATATACAAATATGTTATATGGCAAACATATGGCAAATTATATGACAAATATGACACTAAATACAATATTTTGTGTAAAGTTCCAGTGTACCTCATGTGAATAAAATATGTGAACAATAGTCTCTTATCTCATAATAAATCATGCATATCTGGGATATGTTTAAGTCTTTATTAGTTTTGCTTCAACAGTAGAAATTATTAATTGAAAGGGAATGGCAATCTGACTGGCCTGTTTGTTTTATGAAAGAATCTGTTAACAGCTTTAAAACCGTCCATCCTGTTAATGCTGTTAACTCAATATAATATGATTCAGGTCTTGATTCTGATGATCAGTCAAAAGTAGGCACAAATAATCATATTTTACACCCATGTCTCAACTGCAAATTTTTTCTCTCTTCCTCACTATACTCACAAGCTTCTGCTCTTTCTTATATTGTTGATGGTCATAGAGTTAATCACCAAACAGTTCTAAGCAGGCCAGTTCTTATTAGCTAAAGATGATTTATGGCACTGATGTAACTCGTAAACTTGTGACTTATTGGCAGTCCAAAATTTCAAATTAGACAATTTTAAAAAATCTGACAATTTTATGAGCTAATCAACAGCAAATAGAAAGCATTTATAGTCTTTCCAAGAGCCAGCAGAGGCTTGTAATGCCATTTCCATGACAATATAATTAAGTCATCAACTTTGGTCCTTCGTGAGCCCTGTGGAGAGACTCATTGATGAAACAGAGCTAAATGTAGCTGATATGAATGCCATCTTTAAAACCTTCTGGGTCATTCTAATAAATGGGTACCATTTGTGCCCCTCATTTACATATTTGTCGAAAAGATTTTTTTAACAATAAATAGTCAATGCCAGTTTTTACTGTGATAATATAGCCTAGTTGTTTTTCTAAACACTTCAACAAAATTACAGAATCAGAATGAGCTTTAATGCCAAATGTTCTCTTGCATACATGACATTTTTTTGGTGATAGGAGAAACAAGCAGTGCACACAGAAAATTACAGTGAGACACAAAATATAAAACAAGGTAACAGACATACAAAAAAATAGGACATATAACATAGAATGGCATATGTACATGTGCAAGTGGTAAATGTATGTGCAAGGTAGGGGTATGTACAGTTATTGAATTAAATATGAGTGAATTTACATATGTACATGACATATTTATTCATTTGTAAATTACAGGAACCTTGGTTTATTTAATTTTGTTATTTATTTATTATTGTACTTTATATATATATATATATTAGGTGGCCTTATCTACTATGTACTAACATTAAATACATACAAGACTATGTATTTACTGTGTAACTACATGTTGTTCTGCAGAATTCCCACATTTGCTGCTGCTGAGGTTAGGGTTAGGGGTTAGAGTTAGGTTTTGGGGTAAGGGTTGGGTTATGGGTAAAGTTAACAGTGTAACTACAAATGTAATTAAATTCAAGTACTTTAAAACGTAATTACATGCAACAATATGTATGTACATAATAAGTTCATTGTATCAAATGGTTTAGTACATAGTAGTTAAGGCCACCTAATATAAAGTGGGTCCGTACATTGTATTAGAAGACTTTGTGTACCCACTTGTGCCTCAACCCTGTAATCATCATATTTCCCCTTTTTAAAGAAATGGACAATTCCATTAGAAAATCTTGTCATAGTGACATCATCATCCTTTTATGCCAAGAACAAGTTAAAGACTTTGTCTTATGTTTTGTTATGTTTGTCAGTAGGGGACGAAATGAAACCTTAAAATGTCCATGATTTTGTCTAGTAACCAATGGAGAACTGAAAAGTGAATATTTGTAGTAATATCAGCATTTTCTTTCTATAAGAAGCACCCTGCAGGTTCATAACATTGGCTTGTAAAGGCATAAGGCTTGTTATGTCAAGCTGTAAAATGCTCAACCCTGTTACTGTCAACCCTTTCTGAAGGCATAACTACTGTATGTCACAGCATACTGATGCATTCATTTAACTTGAGATGGCACAATTTATTTGTCTGATAGAATGTGTTAAATATTACAGAAATGTGCTTTAGAAATCACCATATTAAACTGGAAAAGTAAAAGAAAATGTGAGACTTTTACAATGTAAAAACAATTCTGTTAAATTAACGGTAATATAACGGCAGCTGTAGTTGCCAGAAATTTACCGTAAAAATGATGGCAACCATGTTTCAGGCTTTACAGGATGTAATTTCAGTGCCTGTATATTTTAAGGTTCACTTCCGTTTTTTACTAAATGATATAAACTTGATACACTAACATTCTTGAACTATAAAAATCTGCTTGTCACTTAAAAATGTATTATTAATTGCCATAGTTACTAAAAAAGGCCACATGATGACTTAAAGTTCATCAAGAGAGGCCCTTCCAGGACAGTGTTACTCACACAAACATAAAACACCATCAGGGTAACACATATGACAGAAAGATAATGCAATAAACATGGACTAAACTACATAAAATATAACACAGAACACCCCAATGTGCATAACTGATATTAAAAATAAGAAGAAACATAACTTTGACTCCAGCCAGGTCTCCTAAGCAACCAAATTGGCCCGGTTGCTAGAGAGGGTAGAGTCACATGGGGTAACCTCCTCATGATCACGATTAATGGTTCTCGCTCTCAATGGGGCGCATGGTAAGTTGTGCGTGGATCGCGGAGAGTAGCATGAGCCTCCACATGCTGTGAGTCTCTGCTGTGTCATGCACAACGAGCCACGTGATAAGATGCGCGGACTGACTGTCTCAGAAGCGGAGGCAACTGAAACTTGTCCTCCACCACCCGGATTGAGGTGAGTAACCGCACCACCATGAGGACCTACTAATTAGTGGGAATTGGGCATTCCAAATTGGGAGAAAAGGGGATAATGTATATATATATATATATATATATATATATATATAAAGAAACATAACTTTACCATAAAATTATTAAATTAAATGTGATGCACATGGATGGAATGCACAATTATTGTTTTTCACCTTAATTTTAACAGTAGCTTACCGTAAAAAGTACATGCATTCTCTTGTTAAACATTACATAAATTTTTCCCTTAATTATACGGTAAAATCATACTTTATACATCTAATAACAATATTTTAACATAAAATTACACGTGTTGTCTTTTTACCATATATGTTAAAATAAACCGTTAACCAATTAACCTTTTTTTACTGTAGCATTTTCTCGTTCTTTTACAGTTAAACTTGCGAACATTTTTTACATGAGTTTCAAACATCTGTCAACAAGATCGTTTCACACCTTGTGGCTCAGAGACAGACATGACCTGTCAAAATGACAACATTTTCTTCAACTAGCAAGATCAAATCATGGGCCGTTTGGGAGCCATGGGAACCAAAAGAGGGAGAGAATGGAAAAGAGACAAAGTACAGACAGACAAGATGAGATGAAGGTGGAGAGGAATAGAAGAACACAGTGACATACTGATGTGATAAAGGAGGCAAATGAGAAGATATAGAGAGGCATTAAACAAAAGATATCTGATACCAGAAGTCTGTTCAGTTTAGCAATTGCAACCTAGTAGATAAAAAGGATTTTTCCTCATGTGAGGGAGTTTTAAGCCTGGTGCAAATACAAATCTCTAATGGTAGGAATTTAGCAGATGTGTTGCAATCTTAGAAACCACATGCAGCCTATAAGTGGCCAGTCTTAGAAACACAGAAATCTACCGTTTACCTAAAAAGTACAAAAAATATGTTCCTACAAGACTAGTTTAAAATGCTTTATAAATCAGTCTTAAAATATGATTACTGAATATGATTATTCCTCTTTCTGCAAACCGTCTATTTCTCTATTTCTCTCGTCTCTTTCATAACGCACATGACACCAGACATCTCTCTGCTAGAAGGACACAAAATGAACTTTGATATTTTCAGTTTGCACCAGAAAAATTTTATAGAGCACCATAAAAAGACAGATTCACAGAGTGAGACAGTTGAAATAATAACCTATTTATCTTGTGTTAAAATACAATCTTGATAAGACAGATTGTATTTCAATCATATTATCACAATGTCTCCTCTCAGTAACAGTGACCTGAAATATACCGTCAAATCCTAAAGAGAAAAACAAGAAAAGACCAACCTAGGAAAAACATTAAGGTGATATGTGTCAGGCATCCCATCACTGTCCTGTCGTTCCCATGGGAGACAGTTTCGATGAGCATTAAGGACTCTTATTGCACGTTATGAACTCCTGAGTTAAGTGTTTCGTGTGAGTATCTTGTAAGCAGGTCAAAGTCCGACAGGTACTTCCCTCCTCATAGTCCAATTATCCATGTCTTCTTTCCCACCATCTGCGCTTAGTATTGCGCGTTTGATCCCGGGTTTAGCGACGCGCGCAAAGTTAATTTTATAATGCAATATGGAATTAGACAGATCAATTTAGCACATAATGCACATTTTCCCTGAAAAACGTGCTAGAGTGAACCGGATCACCAAACGCATAGTGACAGATGGAATCCCATTGCGCCTATTTCTAAACAATACACTGAGCATTCCTTGCAGGAATAATCAGGAATGATGATTGAGTGGAAAGACCTGGAGCGTCTCTCCACTAGAAGCGTGTTCAATGGAGACAAAACATGTACGAGTCTTACCTGCAGCGTTTTGCGCGCGGTCACAGCTGAAGCCACACACGCGTCTCCATCATTCTGAATGAGTGCATGTGTGTGTGTGTGTGTGCAGACCCCTGGTACTTTCCCATGCTTGCGCGCACACGTCTCCATCAGTCTGAATGATGCCACTGACACTTCTCCGTGCACACTGAACTGACAGCTGGCTCGACTGCGCCTCTGCCCAAGTGTTACTCACGCACGGGTTCATGGCTGTAAAAAGCACCAAACACCATAAATTCACGGCCTGTGACACCGTGATGAATCCATAACATGACACTTATTCAAGAGCTATTTCAAACGGGTCGGCAGTTCTTGAAAAGCAAATGCAATTCACAGATGTTTACACAACTTTATCAAAGCTTTGCAATATTATAAACAGGGCTCTTGTTAAACATGCAGGGTTGGGGAGTAACGGAATACATGTAACGGGATTACGTATTTAAAATACAAATTATAAGTAACTGTATTCCACTACAGTTACAATTTATATCATTGGTAATTAGAATACAGTTACATTCAAAAAGTATTTTGATTACTGAAGAGATTACTTTGCATTTTATTGTCATTTGTTTCATTTAATATTCAGTCCTTTCAGATGGAAAACATTTATCCATATAAATGATGTGATCCAAAGTGCATTTGAACAGCGGTGAAACACTTTCTTATGATGTGTCACATTCATACGAGCAGACAGAGAAGTAAGTTTGAAGTAAGTTTGGAGCAGAAGAAATAGAAATAAACCTTGTGTAAATTGTCAGCTTTACGCTAAGATAAAATGCTATTTCTAGCCATTTTACATGCACATGTTACCAGGCACAATCATATTTTTTATAAAGAAATTCATGTTAGATCATAATTTCTTTTTTCTAGTAAGACCTTTGATATTAGGGCAGAAATCTTATTCTTGATAATAATTTTTGTATTGTTTTCCTGTAAAAATATCTAAAAATCCTTAAAACAAGATCAGTTAGATTTATCTTGTTTTAGAAACAACACTGCATAAGATATTTAGGTTTTTCAGAGAATGTATTTTTAACGTGTATTTTGTCTTACTGTACTGGCAGAGTATTTATAGTCAAAACAAGTGAAAAAATCTACCAGTGCTGAAGAAGTAATCCAAAGTGTTAAGAATACGTTACTGACCTTGAGTAATCTAACGGAATACGTTACAAATTACATTTTACAGCATGTATTCTGTTATCTGTAGTGGAATACATTTTAAAAGTAACCCTCCTAAACCTGAATACATGTTTTATCAAATGCCACTCAGAGGTGCAGTTGTTTTTGAGGTTGGTAGTCTTCTTCCTATACCATGGCTGACTTTATTTTATTTTATTTTATTTATTATTAATTTAATTTATTTTGAATTGGCCGGAATACACATGGAGAGATGAACATGAGACTGTAAGTGTCCAGTTAGGAAATCTTTCTTGATCAATAGAGCAGCGTCATCTGGTGGACTAGTGCAGTAATGAGAAGAAGTGTTCAAGAGCGTGTTAAAGGAGGAGATTCAAATTGGAAGCCAGTTTTCACAATATATATCCACTAGAGGCCAAAAGTTTGGAATAATGTACAGATTTTGCTCTTATGGGAAGAAATTGGTACTTTTATTCACCAAAATGTCATTCAACTGATCACAATGTATAGTCAGGACATTAATAATGTGAAAAATTACTATTACAATTTGAAAACAAATGTCAGAACTTCTTAAACTTCTTCAAAGAGTTCTCATCAAAAAATCATCCACATGCAGCAATGACAGCTTTGCAGATCCTTGGCATTCTAGCTGTCAGTTTGTCCAGATACTCAGGTGACATTTCACCCCACACTTCCTGTAGCACTTGCCATAGATGTGGCTGTCTTGTCGGGCACTTCTCATGCACCTTACAGTCTAGCTGATCCCACAAAAGCTCAATGGGGTTAAGATCCAGAACACTCTTTTCCAATTATCTGTTGTCCAATGTCTGTGTTTCTTTGCCCACTCGAACCTTTTCTTTTTGTTTTTCTGTTTCAAAAGTTCCTTTTTCTTTGCAATTCTTCCCATAAGGCCTGCACCCCTGAGTCTTCTCTTTACTGTTGTACATGAAACTGGTGTTGAGCGGGTAGAATTCAATGAAGCTGTCAGCTGAGCACATGTGAGGCGTCTACTTCTCAAACTAGAGTCTCTGATGTACTTATCCTCTTGTTTAGTTGTACATCTGGTCTTCCACATCTCTTTCTGTCCTTGTTAGAGCCAGTTGTCCTTTGTCTTTGATGACTGTAGTGTACACCTTTGTATGAAATCTTCAGTTTTTTGGCAATTTCAAGCATTGTATAGCCTTCATTCCTCAAAACAATGATTGACTGATGAGTTTCTAGAGAAAGCTGTTTCTTTTTTGCCATTTTTGACCTAATATTGACCTTAAGACATGCCAGTCTATTGCATACTGTGGCAACTCAAAAACAAACACAAAGACAATGTTAAGCTTCATTTAATGAACCAAATAGCTTTCAGCAGTGTTTAATATAATGGCAAGTGATTTTCTAGTACCAAATTAGCAATTTAGCATGATTACTCAAGGATAAGGTGTTGGAGTGATGGCTGCTGGAAATGGGGCCTGTCTAGATTTGATCATAAATTACTTTTTTAAATAGTGATGGTGCTGTTTTTTTACATCAGTAATGTCCTGACTATACTTTGTGATCAGTTGAATGCCACTTTGGTGAATTAAAGTACCAATTTCCTTCCGAAACACAAAATCTGCACATTATTCCAAACTTTTGGCCACCAGTGTATATGTGTATATATATACACTATATTGCCAAAAGTATTCGCTCCCCCATCCAAATAATTGAATTCAAGTGTTCCAATCACTTCCATGGCCACAGGTGTATAAAATGAAGCACCTAGGCATGCAGACTGCTTCTACAAACATTTGTGAAAGAATGGGCCGCTCTCAGGAGCTCAGTGAATTCCAGCATGGTACTGTCATAGGATGCCACCTGTGCAACAAGTACAGTCGTGAAATTTCCTCGCTACTAAATATTCCACAGTCAACTGTCAGTGGTATTATAACAAAGTGGAAGCGATTGGGAATGACAGCAACTCAGCCACGAAGTGGTAGGCCACATAAAATGACAGAGCGGGGTCAACGGATGCTGAGGCGCATAGTGTGCAGAGGTCTCCAACTTTCTACAGAGTCAATCGCTACAGACCTCCAAAGTTCATGTGGCCTTCAGATTAGCTCAAGAACAGTGCGTAGAGAGCTTCATGGAATGGGTTTCCATGGCCGAGCAGCTGCATCCAAGCCATACATCACCATGTGCAATGCAAAGCGTCGGATGCAGTGGTGTAAAGCACGCCGCCACTGGACTCTAGAGCAGTGGAGACGCGTTCTCTGGAGTGACGAATCACGCTTCTCCATCTGGCAATCTGATGGACGAGTCTGGGTTTGGCGGTTGCCAGGAGAACGGTACTTGTCTGACTGCATTGTGCCAACTGTGAAGTTTGGTGGAGGGGGAATTATGGTGTGGGGTTGTTTTTCAGGAGCTGGGCTTGGCCCCTTAGTTCCAGTGAAAGGAACTCTGAATGCTTCAGCATACCAAGAGATTTTGGATAATTCCATGCTCCCAACTTTGTGGGAACAGTTTGGGGATGGCCCCTTCCTGTTCCAACATGACTGCGCACCAGTGCACAAAGCAAGGTCCATAAAGACATGGATGAGCGAGTTTGGTGTGGAAGAACTTGACTGGCCTGCACAGAGTCCTGACCTCAACCCGATAGAGCACCTTTGGGATGAATTAGAGCGAAGACTGCGAGCCAGGCCTTCTCGTCCAACATCAGTGTCTGACCTCACAAATGCACTTCTGGAAGAATGGTCAAAAATTCCCATAAACACACTCCTAAACCTTGTGGAAAGCCTTCCCAGAAGAGTTGAAGCTGTTATAGCTGCAAAGGGTGGGCTGACGTCATATTAAACCCTATGGATTAAGAATGGGATGTCACTTAAGTTCATATGCGTCTAAAGGCAGATGAGCAAATACTTTTGGCAATATAGTGTATGTGTGTGTGTGTGTGTGTGTGTGTGTGTGTGTGTGTGTGTGTGTGTGTGTGTGTGTGTGTCAAATATGCAGTGATCCCCAGCGTCCATACTTCAACATAAACACAAATATAAATGTGATAGATTATCTACATTTAAAAGGTCCATTATCTTGCAGGCATAGTTGCCACTATAAAACCATTATAAATTATTACAGGATCTCCTTCAATCAGCCTTTTAGGATATTTTTTTTTTACATTTAATTTTATATAGTCATTTTTAAATAGTTATTTAAATAGTTATTTTATTTCATTTTTTTTTAAATGACATTTAATGCCATAACATATGTAACAGAAATTAAAAGTTTGGACTATTCTTCAAAATTTTGGAATCACTATTAAATATTTTTTAAGCATTTCATGCTTTTTATTCAATAAAGTGTTAAATCAATAAATAGTTACAGTGAAGACATTTGTACAGTTACAACTGATGACCTCTATTTCAAATAAATGCTGTATTCGTCATATGTTCATCGAAGAATCCTCCACTAGCAGCAATGACAGCTTTTCAGACTTTAGCAGTCAGTTCATTAAGGGTTCAATACAAGTAAAGCTCAGTGAACAGAATTTGTGTCATAATGTTGATTTCCACAAACAATAATTTTGATTTGCCCCTCCGTTATATAATAATTAAAAAAAGTAATCACTTACAAGGAAGTGAATGGCGCCAGTTCATAAACTCTAAAATACACTTTTGATGAAAAGTTTAGACACAAGACAAACATTATACTGGTTAACATGATTTTACTGTGATAAAATCGCTCACTAACCATATTAACCTATTTACAGATATAAGGTTATAACTCTCTCTTAAGGCACTTCTTATGGACCTTATCAAACTGTTACCACAACAGCTCAGCACTTCAACTTTATTCATTCAATTGTAATTAAGTTTGGTGTTTGGCATGTATTTGTCAAAGAAAGACCTGTGAGGGGTCTATTTCTCAGACTCTGATACCTGTCCTGGTTAGCTCTACTTTACTGTACATACTTCTTTTAAGACAGTAGTGCACACTTTTATTGAATAGCTTTTTTATCTCTCAAAAGAACAATAGACTGATGAGTTCCTTTTTGGCCATTTTTTTATTTGAATTTTGTCCCCTTTTCTCCCCAATTTGGAATGCCCAATTCCCACTACTTAGTAGGTCCTTGTGGTGGCACGGTTACTCACCTCAATCCAGGTGGCGGAGGACAAGTCTCAGTTGCCTCCGCTTCTGAGACAGTCAATGCGCACATCTTATCACATGGCTCGTTCTGCATGACACCGCGGAGACTCACAGCATGTGGAGGCTCATGCTACTCTCCGCGATCCATGCACAACTTATCACATGCCCCATTGAGAGCGAGAACCACTAATCATGACCACAAGGAGTTTACCCCATGTGACTGTACCCTTTCTAGCAACTGGGCCAATTTGGTTGCTTAGGAGACCTGGCTGGAGTCACTCAGCACACCCTGGATTTGAACTCGCGACTCCAGGGGTGGTAGTCAGCGTCAATACTCACTGAGCTACCCAGGCCCCCCATTTTTAAATGCTTTATAGATTTTTTTTCCAATGACATTGGCAGTACCTCTGGAGTTCATATCAAATGTCAGTGAACTTCTGTCACTCTGAACCGTTTGTGTGAGCTGTCACTTCTCAGCTGGCAGGGATCATTTTCTCAGACATCTCTGCATGTTTGAAGGTCGAAATGGCAAATTTTAAGTTGTTATCCATCTGTGTTGTGTAATGAGCAACATACAATGGCTAATGCAGCCACTCCAATAATGCACCATGCAGAGTAGATTTGTTATGAAAAATTTTCAAAGTGGGCTCACATTGACTCATCCAATCACAATGGAGATAAATGTGTTTATAGAATACCTGAGATTTTATGAAATGTCAAATGTGATTGAAATTAACAAGAAATTATGCACCCTTTTCTGAAGTGCTTTTAACAAGCATTATCTTCATTTGTTACAATAATAATAATAATAATAAATAATAATAATAATAATAATATTGCTGTCTTAAAAGTATTTGCACTAGTTGATAAATTTTGCCATTAACTATTGTCCCCAGAATCTGCAGTATATCAATATAACCCCCCTGGGGGCCTTTTACACCAAGTCCTCACTTTTACCCCAGGTGTGGGGTAAAAGTCTCCCTTGCACCCTTTAAAAATGTATTCAAAACAACATTCTATTGTTATTTCTTTTCACACAAATTATGTTGCTCCATCAACATTCAATGAAAATAAATGTATTTTTTTAATCTTGATACACTTTGAGACCAGAAAAAAAAAGCTAATTTCCCTTAAAGTGTGCCTTTAGCCACGCTGTACCTAAGTTTCATTTCTAAATTTGCATAAACAAAAGTATATAACACAATATTAACAAATATGATAACACTTTAAACATATTTATTTGCTAATAATAATTGCCGCTCATTGGATGATGAAACGCACTTATTACATACGAATGTGAAGTGCATTTTGCGCTCCGTGCAAGAGGTGGCGACAAGCTGCACCTTCACAGAACTGTGACGTCTTTGACGCATGCGCAAAAAATAAGTAAAAATCCCATTCATTTATTCGATAGACGAATTGATTTTCAACGATATCTTATACACCTTTAAAGATGGACCTACCATTAGCTCCGAGGTTGTTCGTCGATGGTATATGCTTCCGTTGAAGCCAACTGTCTGCGTTATCTCAACTTCATTGTTTAAAAATCGTGATTGATAGCGGAATTCATAGTAAACAACTACATTACCCATGGTACATCAGAGAAAAATCCACCAATCAGAGAACCGCGTCCAACGAAACCCGCGAAACGTGCCATGGCGCGGCCGCGCGCTCCCATGACGCACTGTGAATGACGTAATCGAGTCGGTGCCACTTCACCCTTAAACTATTTATATATTTGAACATATCGGAATATTTTGTAATAAACGTAAAATATATTGCTTCCATACTTATAATAAACAACCTAAAACCAATAGTTTTATATGTTCCCATTGTATTTTATTCAATGACGTCATTCGCAATGCTTCATGGGATTGTAGTCCATTACCTCATGAAACACGATAAGTACACAGCCGTGTACCATTGTCTTTATGTCAGATTTTCAAAGACTTGTGATTCACCTCGGGGCTGGATGGTTTGGTTCATGGCTCACAACTCTTTTATGAAGGATTTATTGAAAGTCTATGGAAGAAATGAATGGAGAAAGTACTTCCGGAACCCATACGGCTGAAAAAGTGGGCGGGGCACTGTTGCGCTCTATTGCAGGTGGAAGAATGGCGTCGTCCATGGGCGGAATGTTCCCTGGTCAGCAGCCTCCTGGATCTCATCCACCAACTGGTCCTGGTGGTTCAGGTCAGCCAGGGCTTCTCACAGGCCCAGTCGGTAACAGAGGCGCAAACAACACTTTGGTAGATGAGCTGGAAGCTTCTTTCGAGGTGAGAAGAGGTTTAAAAGAACTGCTCATGCTAATGGAAGAGTTTATCCATTTAATGCAAAGACTGATTTCTGGACAGATTAAGTGATGATTTGTGCACTGAACTTTCTTCCATATTTAATATGAAATTATACAAGTACGTTTGTAACACTTTACAACAAGGTTCGATTGGTTATCATGAACAAACAACAATACTTTTACAGCATTTATTAATCTCGGGTTATGTTAATTTCTGCACATACTAATACAATAATAAAAAATAAATTAAAATGTGTATATGTTAACACTAGTAAATACACTATGAACTAACAATGAACATTTGCATTTTTATTAACTAACATTAACAAAGATGAATAATTGCTGGTAAAAATATATTGTTCATTGTTAGTTCATGATACCTAATGCATTACTAATGTTAACGAATGGAACCTTATTGCAAAGCGTTACCAGTTCGTTTTTATGCATGCAGTAAACATCTTGTTTGCTTTATTTTGGACAAGGTACCAAACAGTGTCAAGTATGACCATTAGATAGTCAGTGGAGTGTTTTATTCAGATTTCATTAGCTTTTTGTAGCCAGTACACAAAAGTCTTAAGCACATAAGATGTTTCACAAAAACATTTGTCTTTTTGCTACTTTAGTGTGTCAATAGGAAATATAAATGTTAGACTCCCAAACATTACTTTTGCAAATAGAAAAGATTAGAATAGAAGAACAGGGAGCCCTGCAACAGATGGCATGCCCTTCACAGAGCGCCCCACTGAACATCGGGTCAGTCTGGGATTACACAAAAAGACAGAAGTAATCGAGACAACCGAAATAAATAAAAGAGCTATGGCGAATTCTCCAAGAAGCTTGGAACATAGTATCTGCCAACAACCAAGGAAAACTGTGTCCAGGTGTAATAGGAGAATTAGTGCTGTTTTAAAGGCAAAAGTGTTCACACCAAATATTGATTTAGCTTTTTTATGTTTACTGGACTTGGTATGACGTTAATTGATTAATGAAAACTATTTGTCATTATTTTTTTAAGAAATCCTCACTTTGAAAGTTTTTCACAAGTGCCTAAAACTTTTGCACAGTACTGTATGTTCTATAATTCAGTCTTTTAATGTTTTAATTCTCACAGGCATGTTTTGCATCTCTCGTGAGTCAAGACTATGTGAATGGAACAGACCAGGAGGAAATTCGGACTGGTAAAACAGTTTTTCCTCATTTTCTTTTTCCTTTTAAAAACGTAATGGAACAGTGATGGTAGATGGTAAAACCATGGTATTTTATATGCTATCTGAATGATTATTATATTTATGGTATATACATGGTATATACTTCAAAGAATACCATGGGATTACCATAGAACCATGTCTAAAAACTATATTGTAATACCATGCTACTTTTTGTTAGTGTTTCCCCTCCATATATATATATACATACAGTTGAAGTCAGAAGTTTACCTACACCTTAGCCAAATACATTTAAAATCTGATGTCAGAGTAATAGTAGAGAGAATGGTTTATTTCAGCTTTTATTCCTTTTATCACATTCCCAGTGGGTCAGAAGTTTACATACACTTTGTTAGTATTTGGTAGCATTGCCTTTAAATTGTTTAAATGGGTCAAATGTTTTGGGTTGCCTTCCACAAGCTTCTCAAAAAAGTTGCTGGAATTTTGGCCCATTCCTCCAGACAAAACTGGTGTAACTGAGTCCGGTTTGTAGGCCTCCTTGCTCGCACACACTTTTTCAGTTCTGCACACAAATTTTCTATCGGATTGAGGTCAGGGCTTTGTGATGGCCACTCCAATACCTTGACTTTGCTGTCCTTAAGCCATTTTGCCACAACTTTGGAGGTATGCTTGATGTCATTGTCCATTTGGAAGACCCATTTGCAACCAAGCTTTAACTTCCTGGCTGATGTCTTAAGATATTGCTTCAATATATCCACATAATTTTCCTTCCTCATGAAGCCATCTATTTTGTGAAGCGCACAAGTCCCTCCTGCAGCAAAGCACCCCCATAACATGATTCTGCTACCGCCATGCTTCACTGTTGGGATGGTGTTCTTCGGCTTGCAAGCCTCAGACTTTTTCCTCCAAACATAACGATGGTCATTATTGCCAAAAAGTTCAATTTTTGTTTCATTAGACCAGAAGATATTTCTCTAGAAAGTAAGATCTTTGTCCCCATGTGCACTTGCATATTGTAGTCTGGCTTTTTTATGGCAGTTTTGGAGCAGTGGCTTCTTCCTTGCTGAGCAGCCTTTCAGGTTATGTCGATATAGGACTTGTTTTACTGTGGATATAGATACTTGTCTACCTGTTTCCTCCAGCATCTTTACAAGGTCCTTTGCTGTTGTTCTGGGATTGATTTGCACTTTTCGCACCAAACTACATTCGTCTCTAGGAGACAGAATGCGTTTCGTTCCTGAGCAGTATGATGGCTGCATGGTCCCATGGTGTTTATACTTGCATACTATTGTTTGTACAGATGAACGTGGTACATTCAGGCATTTGGAAATTGCTCCCAAGGATGAACCAGACTTGTGGAGGTCCACTATTTTTTTTTTGAGGTCTTGGCTGATTTCTTTTGATTTTCCCATGCTGTCAAGCAAAGAGGCACAGAGTTTGAAGGTAGGCCTTAAAATACATCCACAGGTATACCTCCAGTTCAGTACACCTCCTATCAGAAGCTAATTGTCTAAAGGCTTGACATCATTTTCTGGAATTTTCGAAGCCGCTTAAATGCACAGTTAACTTGGTGTATGTAAACTTCTGACCCACTGGAATTGTGATATAGTCAATTAAAAGTGAAAAAATTACTCATGTCATGCACAAAGTAGATGTCCTAATCGACTTGCCAAAACTATAGTTTGCTAATATTAAATCTGTGGAGTGGTTAAAAAATGAATTTTAATGACTTCAACCTAAGTGTATGTAAACTTCTGACTTCAACTGTATACACTGATCAGCCACAACATTAAAACCACTGGCAGGTGAAGTGAATAACATTTATTATCTCATTAAAATGGCACCTGTCAATGGTTGGGATATATTAGGCAGCAAGTTAACAGTCAGTTCTTGAATTTCATGTGTTGGAAGCAGGAAAAATGGGTAATCGTAAGGATCTGAGCGACTTTGACAAGGGCCAAATTGTGATAGCTAGACGACTGGGTCAGAGCATCTCCAAAACGGCAGGTCTTGTGGTGTGTTCCCGGTATGCAGTGGTTAGTACCTACCAAAAGTGATCCAAGGAAGGACAACCGGTGAACCGGCGACAGGGTCATGGGCGCCCAAGGCTCATTGATGCGCGTGGGGAACGAAGGCTAGCCCGTCTGGTCCGATCCCACAGAAGAGCTACTGTAGCACAAATTGCTGAAAAACATAATTCTGGCCATGATACCACCTACCTAAAGATTGCTGCAGACCACTTACATCCCTTCATGGCAACGGTATTCCCTGATGGCAGTGGCCTCTTTCAGTAGGATAATGTGCCCTGCCACACTGCAAAAATTGTTCAGGATTGGTTTGAGGAGCATGACAAAGAGTTCAAGGTGTTGACTTGGCCTCCAAATTCCCCAGATCTCATTTCGATTGAGCATCTATGGGATGTACTGGACCAACAAGTCTGATCCATGGAGGCCCCACCTCACAACTTATGGACTTAAAGGATCTACTGCTAACGTCTTGGTGCCAGATACCACAAGACACCTTCAGAGGTCTTGTGGAGTCCATGCCTCGACGGGTCAGAGCTGTTTTGGCGGCACGAGGGGGGACCTACATGATATTAGGCTGGTGGTTTTAATGTTGTGGCTGATCGGGGTGTGTGTGTGTGTGTGTGTGTGTGTGTGTGTGTGTGTGTGTGTGTGTGTATATGTGTATATATATATATATATATATATTACACACATACACAGTATATACAGTATACACTCAGTCACCACTTTTATTAGGTACACCTACTCATTCATGCGATTATCTAATCAGCCAATCGTGTGGCAGCAGTGCAATGCATAAAATCATGCAGATACAGGTCAGGACCTTCAGTTAATGGGGAAAAATATGATCTAAGTGATTTTGACCTGAGAAAAAAGCTGAGGCTGCAGTGGGCACAGGCTCACCAAAACTGGACAGTTAAAGACTGGAAAAACATTGCCTGGTCTGATTAATCTCAATTTCTGCTGAGGTACAAAGATGGTAGTCCCACTGCAGCCTCAGCTTTCTGTGGGCCATATAGTCTGTTGTAGGATTCCTTGTTCTTCTATTCAATTCTATTTGCAAAGGGAATGTTGAAGTCTAACATTGATATTTAATAGGCGCATTATATTTTTCACAAAAACATTTGTCTTAAAATGGTTAAGTCTTTTGCACAGTACTCGATAGACAGATAGATAGATAGGAATGAATGAATATATATTTTTTTTTTGTGTCTTTCAGGAGTTGATCAGTGTATACAGAAGTTTCTAGATGTGGCCAGACAGACTGAATGCTTCTTCCTTCAGAGAAGACTGCAATTGTCTGTACAGAAACCAGAACAGGTGGAAAAAGAGGTAAACCCCATACCACATTTTAGATATATGCTCAGTTGTTATAGTTTTCTACAGCTGTGATAAAGATCCAGCCATACAATATTGAAATCACACTGTTGTAAATATAGAAAATAACACCTTAATTTTGGAAATGTAAGGTTTTTTGTTTTTACTTGCAGTCTCTTGTAATGTCTTAAACTTACTGTAGTTATAATTGCTGTTTGGCCTCTCTCAGGATGCGTCAGAACTGAAGAATGAACTTCAGAGGAAAGAGATGCTCATTCAGAAACATCTTGCCAAGATCCACCATTGGCAGCAGGTGCTGGAGGACATCAACGTCCAGCACAAGAAGCCCACAGAACTGCCTCAAGGTCCACTGGCCTTCCTGGAGCAGGCCTCAGCCAACCTTCCTGTACCCATGAAACCAAACTGATACCTTTTGCAGAGATCCAGAACCCTATTCAGACTGTGTTCCGGGCCATACACACTATGCGCCACTTCCTAAGCTCTGGTCAGGGGCTTAAGAAGTCAATAGGTGACCATGAGTGCCTCAAGGTTCTTTGACCTCTAGTCACAATCATACTTAATAAATTCCTTACAAGCTAATTATATTTCTATTATTTCAAATTATAGATGTGTTTGTAAGGGACAGGAGTTACAATGACCAAAAATGGCTTTAGTTAGAGAGAAATTGTTGGATGAACTATTATTATTTTGGTATAGATAATAGATATTGATAATATTTGATTCAAACACCTTTTGTACAGTTTACAATAAACATGTTTTTGACAACTGAATGGACTACATTTTCTGATTTTGTTCCCCATGTTCAGTCTTCCTGCATCTCTTGGCTTGGCATTCCAGTGCTGTGCCTCACTGGAGAAGCCCAGAATTTCTCTCAAATTGTTTCCTGTTTATTACTTCTCTTTTGGTCTTTTTTAAAATCTCTATTCAGAGGCATTAGGTGGCCATTCTGAGTAGGGTCGCGCGGTATACCGGTACTAACGAAATATCGCGATACCAAAAAAATTTAAACGGTATGATATCATGTTAATTTCGGTACCATATTGAAGTATGCTACCATTAGCTAAATGTAATTGAGTTTGGAGATGACCATTTGAAAACAATAATAAAAAAGCCTCTATATGGCCAAGTGTTATCTTTAAACAGCAGAAGGATGTCATTTAATGAAATAATATACTGTCACATGCACTGCGCACCACAGTATAAAAGGCGCCTCTCTGCCCTGTCATCGTCACACACACACTAGTAAAGCTACTAATGCTTTTTATTTTATTATTATTATTTTTTTTTATGCAGTGTGTTCAATAAAAGCCACAGATCAGTGTCTTTAGTGTATAACGGCTGTGAACTCTCACATGAAGTCTTTCTCCATTGCAGCTTGGAGACTTCTGCTCGCGAGTTGCGGGAAGCTCGATATAATGAACCTTATAGGAAGAACTTCAAAGATCTTTCAAAATAAAAGTCCCACTGAAATAAGGGCTCTATTCAACTGATTGCGTGAAATGGAAGAAATTACGACAGAAAAATATTACTATTGTATAAAAGTGTAATATTCAAAGCAGTCGCAATAATACTCATGGTATAATAATATCATATTAAATGGTTATATTATTAGTATTATTATCTGTAAGCAATATCACATAAGCAAGTGTACTTAATATCAGCTTAATTGTTGTGATTCAGCCATGGCAGCATTTTGCCTCAGGTAATCAGATTTATTTATTTATTTATTTATTTTACCAAACTATATATATATATATATATATATATATATACCCTAATTCTGAGTATCACTTCTTTTTTGCAGTGGTCACCACTAACTGCACAACCTGCAATTTCACACAAATCTGCATAATTACATTACTGCATTTATGTATAGATATATAGGCTGCATGTTTATCTAAAATATTGCCCAGATGCATACCTCTTAATTTTATTAAAATGACAGCATTCGTGTTTGAATATTCATTTCCCTTTTGCAAGAAAAAAAAACACTAACAGAATATTAACATTAAAAAAATTGACAGAACTTAGATCACTGACATATTTTGGAAACAGTTATTGCACTGAAAAAGAAATAAAAAAAAAACCAAATCTCACAAACTCTTCAAGAACATGTTTGGGTCATATTTCAACCCAAATTCAAGTTTATAGACTATGTAAGAAAATCAAACCTGCTTTAAGGATCATTATGATCTTTGTATTCGGACATTATTTTCATAATTAAATACATTTTATGATGAATAACGACAATGCAAAAAAAAAAAAAATCATTACTATAAAGCAAATAAAATGATATATTATTTCAATTGTAAAGTATTTATCGTGGTATTATTTGTTGTACTGTTATGAATTAAGATAAAATTAACTGCACTGCATTACATTATTTTTGCGTAATACAGGATAAAGGTACTGTATTACAGTAATGAGAATCATCAAGAATAATAGGAATTACAAAAAATCAAAACAAAACCTCAAGTAAAGCGTTAATCACAATGCCAAAAATTTTAATAATTCTACTAATATGCTTCCTTGGTGCCTGGGTAGCTCAGAGAGTACTGAGGCTGACTACCACCCCTGGAGTCGCGAGTTCAAATCCAGGGTGTGCTGAGTGACTCCAGCCAGTCTCCTAAGCAACTAAATTTGCCCAGTTGCTTGGGAGGGTAGAGTCACATGGGGTAACCTCCTCGTGGTCGCGATTAGTGGTTCTCGCTCTCAATGGGGTGTGAGGTAAGTTGTGCGTGGATCGCAGAGAGTAGCATGAGTCTCTACATGCTGTGAGTCTCTGCGGCGTCATGAACAGCGAGCCACGTGATAAGATGCGCTTATTGACTGTCTCAGAAGTGGAGGCAATTGAGACTTGAGGGAGTGGAGAGGTAATATTTCCTCCAGAGCAGAGAGCACCTTTCTGAAAATCACGCTGTGTTTGCTCAGACTGCTCAGCGCCGCTCGCTCAACCCAGAATGCCCTTTGTGATATACTGGTTCAAGAATCTGCGAAATAAGCAATAGATCTAAGGTCATGGAGTTCAGATATTGTTTTAATGAAGTTGCAAACCTTATACATAAATGCACAGTAAAAATCAAAGTTAAGAACGAGGAAGGAGAAGAAATTGGAAGGGAGTGTGGAAAAACTGTGAGAGTTAGCAAAGATTCGTTTTGGAATCTTAAGGGGCACATTGCCAGAAAGCACGAGGATGTGCTACACAAACATAGTGCAGCAAAAGGTGAGCTAGTAGGTTACATACCATTTGATAATAAATGAATAGATAAGTAGGTAGTAAGGTATCTTGTTGTTATGCATTCATGTCAGTGCAGCTAGAGGTAAGCAATAGCCAACAAACAACTAGTTAGCCTATTGAAAGGTAGCTTATGTAGGCAATGTTAAAGTTAGACTACAAAAGTTATAACAACAGTTATTTTTTTATTTTTTTGAAAACTGACCCGAGTAATTAGGCATAGAATTTAGGTCATGTCCAGTAAATGGTACGCTAATGTAATGTATGCAAATTTGTTCTTTACAGAAAAAAATGCAACCAATCAAAAGGAGATAAAGCAATCATGTGTGTGTTTTTTTCATAGGCCTGTTTTGAATGGTCTGTTGCTCAACCTATGACAGTTGTTATGTTGATTGAAATAAAATAACAAATATCAAATATTCTTTTTCAGTTATTGTCTTTCATACAAGTTTACCAAGGGGCTAGACATCTTTTAAATTAATACAGTTAATTTAATACCTTTAAATTAATTCATGAAATTAATAAAAGGCACAGGCTGTAACAGAATGTCACCCACAAATATCATAACTGTTATCTGCAACTGTAATTGAGGCATTTATTCAAGAAATGTATTACAAACAGAAACAAGTATACTACAGAGAAATTTCATGTCGGAGCAGGATTTGAGTGATCTTTGTTTTACCAGTGAGCGTAAGCGGTACATAAATATATGCTTCCTTTATGCAAAACATAATAAAAAGTCAAATTCATTGCATATTCTATTGGTTGCAGTTCAGAAATCTGCGATTACTTCATTTTATCCAAGGCTGTGCCTTTAGATAAAGATTAGTATGAAAACAACAACTTCATGTGCATTGGTGAATTCTAGCATATGATAATTGAACTTAATAGTTATAGAAATTGTATTTTGTGTATACTGTGTTTGTGTGAGTGTGAGTGTGTGTGTGTGTGTGTGTGTGTATGTATGTGGGCAGGTTTAAGTGGTTTACGAGGACTTTTTTTTTAAGTTACAAACTGGTAATTACAAGGGTATTATGCTATAAATGTGGTTCATGAGGACATTTCTAGTGTCCCCATAATTCAAATCACTTAAAAAACATACTAAACAATGTTTTATTGAAAATGTAAAAATGCAGAACGTTTTTTGTGAGGGTTAGGTTTAGGGGTAGGGGTAGGGTTAGGGGATAGAATCTATAGTTCGTACAGTATAAAAATCATTATGTCTATGGAGAGTCCTCATAAGGATAGCTGCACCAACATGTGTGTGTGTGTGTGTGAGTGGAGTTATATTCATGCGTGCTGTCCATTAGCCAATCCAGACAGCCAATATAGAGGGGCTAGCCAGTTTGGTAAATTCAGATGACCACAATATTGGCTGTCTGGATTGGCTGCATTATTTTTAATGTACAGAACTGGGACAAATGATGACCTGTACAACAGTCCAGCGATCTGTTTCTCACCACACCTATCATATCACTTCTGAACACATGGATTTAACCACTGGAGTCTTATGGAGTACTTTTATGCTGCATTTATGTGCAATTGGCACCCATTCACTTGCATTGTATGGACCTACAGAGCTTAAATATTCTTCTAAAAATCTTCATTTGTGTTCTCCAAGATTCAGAAACTGTTGGCAATATCAACTATTAAATTGCAACCCCAATTCCAAAAAAGTCAGAATAGAAACTGCTAATAAAAATACATTTATTTCTATTTCTATATAACAACACATTATCTGATGTTTAACCTTGTGAATTTTATTTTTTAAATATATACTCATTTCAAATCAGATTATTGCAACACGCTCCAAAAAATGTTGAGTGTTTATCTCTGTGTAACATCACCATTTTTAAAATAACACTTTATAAAATGTTTGAGAACTATAGAGACAATTTTGTTAAGTTTAGCAAGCGCAATTTCCCCCCATTCATCCAATATGCAGATCTTCAGCTGTGCAATTGTATGGGGCCTTCATTGATGTATTTTGTGCTTCATAATGCACCACACATTCAGGACAGGTTAGGACTGCTGGCTGGTCAATCTATTACCCACACTTTCTGTGTACGCAGCCATGCACTTGTAATCTGGGCAGTATGTGTTTTTAAGTTGTCCTGCTGGAACATGCAGAGATGTCCCAGAAAAAGACAGCATCTGGATGGCAGTATACTGTATGTTGCTCCAAAATTTGTACATATCTTTCTGCAGTAATGGTGGCCTCAAAGATGTGCAAATTACCCATTCCATGGACACTGACACACCCCCATACAATGACAGACACTGTCTTTTCAACCTGACGCTGATAATAGCTTGTATGGCCTTTCCTCTTTGGCCCACAGAACATGACGGCTGTTTTTTCCAAGAACAATTTTAAATGTGGACTTGTCGGACCACAGAACACGATTCCATTGTTCTTCTTTCCATCTCAGATGAGATCGAGCTCAGAGAAGTCAGCGACGCTTCTGGACAGTGTTGATGTATGGCTTCTCCTTTGCATAGCAAAGCCTTAAAGGTGCTATATGTAAGATTGACAACAAGTGTTTGAAAAGGGTACTGCAGTCCAAATTCAAAATATTTGAGAGTTGTCTGCCCCGCCCCAGACTCGAAGCTCATGCGGGTTGCCAAAATTAGCCAACTCAGCATCCGTTTTAAAGGATTTCTGGGCTTTAAGCTGTCTCCATCATCCAAAGGCATCTCCAATATTTATCCTTGTTTTACTACGCCTCTGCTCATGGTGGTTTTTAGACGGATGGCGAGGCTTTTTAGGTCAGGTGGAATCTGGTATCTCTGATCCAGTTCGTTTGCTGGCTTCCATGGCTGCAGCACGCAGCACGCAGTGTTGTTTGCCTGAAAACATGTTCAAATCTGGCAACCCGGCAGTGTCGAAATACTATTGGTGAGTGGGCAGTGGGCGGGATCACACAGGCCAAAACAGAAATTCCGGCCCGGAATGGAAACTTCAAAGTAGAATATACTGGCTGTAGCACTGTTATTGGAGAAGCCAGTATTTCAACTTAGCATATTTCCTAATTCTCTAATGACATATTATGGTCATTTTATGATTTAGTACAGTAAAAATATTACATATAGCACCTTTAACTTGCACCTGTGGATGCAGTGGTGAATAGTGTTGACTGACTAAAGTTTACCAAAGTATTCCTGAGACTATGTCATGATATCCATTACAGATGCATGATGGTTTTTCAGACAGTACCGTCTGAGGGATCAGAGATCAAGCACATTCAGAAGTGGTTTTCCAGCAGGACAATGCCAACAGATTTAGGACAGATTTGGTGTCACCTTTTGTACCTCCAGGATATTGCCTGAAAAGGCAGCATTTAAAAATAAATTAATCAAAAATAAAAACCGGGTCATCATTATCTCACTTATCCACTTTCATGTAATTTCAACTTTTATGACTTTCTTCCATGGAACACAAAAGAGAGGTTCTGAAGAATGTTCCAGCTGCTCCCTTCCAAACAGAGCAAGTGGATGGGGATGGGGCAGTCAAGCTCTGAAAAAGACAAAAAGCACCATTAGAGCATCATAAAAGTAGTCATACAACTCATGCACTGTATTTCATGTCTTCTGAGGGCCTTCAAAGATTTGTATGAAGAACAGACTGGACTTTAAATTGCTATTCACAGAAAATCTTGCTCGACGGTGAGCCATGGTCTCCAGTCTCTTTATGGAAATGAGCAGTTTGTACATTCTGCTAATTTAAAAACTAAAAACGAGGTCAATTATTCCTTTTGGACACAGTCTTTGACCGTCCTAAACAATGTGTTTTAATGATAACTATTGCTGAACATGGACACACTTGAACACGGTTGATGGTCAGTCTATAAAAATCTATATTCAAATAGAAAACAGTCGCTGATTTTAGTTAAATAAATTCAGGAAATATGTTTCTAAATATTAGGGGTAACACTTTAAAATAAGGTTATATTTGTGAACATTAGTGACCAAAATTAGTTCACATGAATTAACAATGAACAATACTTTTACAGCATTTATCTTGGTTAATGTTAATTTCAATTTATACTAACACATTGCTATAATCATATGTTAACATTAGTTCATGCACTATGAATCAATATGATCTAACGATGAACAATTGTATTTTTATTTTACTTAGATGTATTAAGTGCAATCAACTGAAAGCCAGCCAAAAATTTGCAACCATGAACGCCACCATCATTAAAAACTGATACCACAATGTATTTCGCTAATTGATCAGATGCTGAGCGTTAATTGGCTGCAATAACAGACTATGTTTGGCTATATGAGAATACAGATTACTCATTGGCTGATGATGCTGATAAGGAACTAGGCACAGCAAGAAGAAACTCAACTGCTGAGCTGCAGCTGCTACGCCAGCCTGTTTGCCTGGGAGCTTTGTCTGAAAAGAGACTGTGTGTGTCTGTGTGTGTATCCCAGGATATGGCATTACAGTGGCATTACCTGCAATAACAGGCAAGAGGCGTCAGGCCCTTCACTGAGTTATAAGGAAGCAAAAATGCACCTATGTAGGCAATTTCTACCCCCAAAATTCACCCACACATACAATCAGACACACAAAAATACTATAGCCTGTTTGTGAGCACATGGAAGCACTGTGTCCCCAGTACAGACTGAAGAGGGTCACATCTGTTCCTGTGTACCATGCGAGTTGCTTGAAGCACTTTACGTTTGAAGATATCAACAAACCTCTTTCATCAGCTCTGAGCAATGTCAGTGCCCAACTAAAAAGGCAGAGAAAACAGTCACCCAATGATAACCGCTACGTGTTTCTCTGTATTTGGTATTTCCATGAATATGGTACACTTTTATGTCCTAATTGCAGGCACAAATCCCATGCTCTTTTGTGCGAACTTAGATAAACCATTATCTATGAAACTAATCTAGCACGAAAAGTAACCAATTTTAAACATCAAATATCTATATAGCCCCACTTAAAATGACGATTTTGGCCAGACCCGCGTCAGAGGTCCTGACCTTTTGGACTGAATCCAACAATTAAAATCACGCAACATCATAATTTTGACATGCATGATTTATATTCAATAATACTCATACTAAATAATGGTGTGTGTATGTATATGTGTATATATATATATATATATATATATATATATATATATATATATATATATACACACACACACATATACACTCACAGACCACTTTATTAGGTACACCTGCACACTCACTTATTCATGTAATTATCTAATCAGCCAATCGTGTTGCAGCAGTGCAATGCATAAAATCATGCAGATACGGGTCAAGAGCTTCAGTTAACATTCACATCAACAATCAGAATGGGGAAAAAATTTGATCTCAGTGATTTTGACCTTGACATGATTGTTGGTGTCAGACGGGCTGGTTTGAGAATTTCTGTAACTGCTGGTCCAAGCTGACAGAAAGGCTACGGTATCTCAGATAACCCCTCTGTACAGTTATAGTGAGCAGAATAGCATCTCAGAATGCACAACATGTCGAACCTTGAGGCGGATGGGCTACAACAGCAGAAGATCACGCTGGGTTCCACTTCTGACAGCCAAGAACAGAAATCTGGGGCTGCAGTGGGCCTACCATCTCCATGTCGCAGCAGAAGTCAAAATTCATCAGGCCAAGCAATGTTTTTCCAGTCATCTACCGTCCAGTTTTGGTGAGCCTGTGCCCATTGCAGCCTCAGTTTCCTGTTCTTAGCTGACAGTAGTGGTACCCAGAGTGGTCTTCTGCTGCTGTAGCCCATCTGCCTCAATGTTTGACGTGCTGTGTGTTTAGACATGCTTTTCTGCATAGCACTGTTGTAACGTGTGGTTATTTGGGTTACTGTCACCTTCCTGTCAGCTTGGACCAGTCTGGCCATTCTCCTCTGACCTCTGTCATTAACAAGCTGTTTTTTGCACCATTCTCTATACACTTTAGAGACTGTTGCACGTGAAAATCCCAGGAGATCAGCAGTTACAGAAATACTCAAACCGGCCCATCTGGCACCAACAATCATGCCACAGTCTAAATCACTGAGATCACATTTTTCCCCATTCTGATGGTTGATGTGAACATTAACTGAAGCTCCTGACCCGTATCTGAATGATTTTATGTACTGCAGCCACATAATTTGGCTAATTAGATAACCACATAAATAAGTAGGTGTATAGGTGTTTCAACTAAAGTGGTCGGTGAGTGTGTATACTGTATATATATATATATATATATATATATATATATATATATATATATATATATATATATATATATATGCTGTATATATATATATATATATATATTTTAACTATATTTAATAACTAAAAAACCTTAATATGAGCTTTGTCCCACATTTTGAATGCACCCCTGTTACCGCATATTTCCCCTATTACAAAACCTTACTGAACCTAATTGTGACACTTACATGTAAGTAACATTTGTAGAGTATTACAGAAAGACAAGTAAATAGTCTCATTACATTTTCTCAGTTTTGACACAAATTGTACTGTTGACTGTATTAATGTATTAGTGTATCAGTCCTTCAACCCTGTTCCCAAATTTATGTTAAGCAAAACAATTAATATTTTTTCTTGGATTTATTGGAAATTCAAGTTTATCATTAACTACAAACCAACATTTGGTCCCAAACTAGTTAGCTTTAATTCTGGCATTTTTTAAAATTTTTATTTTATGAATTTGGTTAACTTGATTTTGATGTTTATTCATTTATTTATTTTTGGTTATAAACTATATGTAAGCATGTCCAAAATGTTGGTAACAGGGTTGCAAAAATGCAAACCTCATTTAAAATGAATTAAAATGAAAACAACTCAAATTATTTTTAGTTTGACCTCCTGAGGATGGCGATCATCATTTTCTAATACAGAAAGAATTATGCCTATTTATGTGTAAATGTGTGTGTGTGTGTGTGGATGTGCACAACTGACTACTTCTCATCAAACCCCACCCCCGCCCCCCAAACCTTTTTCTTCTTCCAATGACAGAGGAAACCAGAAGAAGATCAGAGGATTCTCAGTCTCTGTTTATTCCAAAAGATTCCAAAAAATAAAGCAATCATTCCACATTCCATTTAGAAAAATGTCCTCCATTTCATCCCATGGCAGACTCTCCAACTCAAATTATGCAAGTGATGACGAGTCCATTTGTGTGGCGGTGTGTGAGAGACAGCTTGGCACTATATGCTCAGGTTTTGCACAGAAAACTAGAGTATGTTCCCAAACATACTCCCAAATGCACAATATGAGCAATCCTCTTGTGTGTGTCTGTGTACATTGGTGTATCATCCAAGATTTAGTTATACAAATGAATGGTTTCTATTTACACATACAGTACATATACATATAAAACTAATGAACAATGTTTCAATTACACAGCATGGCATAGAAAAGGGTGATTGGCATATACTTTATCAGTTTCATTTTCAATATATCTATCTGTAATTGTCTCCATCTCTTAGCCTTCATGTCATAACTTCACTACGTAAATTAAAGTTCTAGTCAAAAAATATTAGTGGTATACTCATCTTAATCATCGCTTTTATAAAAACAAGGATAACTTAAGGTCGTCATGCGTTTCACAGTTAAACTGCATATCATAGTGCACCTCATTTAAAATACAATGTGTTTGATATTAAAAAGAAAAGAAAGGTCAAAAGATAAATCACACACCCTTTTGAGTGTAGGGTGTTGATGTTCAGTCTTTACATTTTCCCATACAGACACAAAATATTAACAAATGCATCTGTAATGCCTTGACATATTTTGGCACCAGTGTTGGGTGTTACACTAAAAAAGTAATTAATTACTAACAACTAATTACATCTTCTACAGTGTAATTAGATTACTGTACTAATTACTCAGTCTGAAAAGTAACTGCATTACTTATTACTAATTACTTTCTAAAACCCTGATCAACCTCTACCTCATGAACTGGCCAAAGAATTTAAGGGGGCTGCGTTAAATTACAAAACATATATTTTAACATTAGACGTTAAATTTCGATTTTAAATTCACTGTTGTTTTATATAGAATTGCTCTATAGTCTATACAGTATTTAACACAATTACATCAGAAGTAACTGTAATTACTGAAAAATTAAGAGTAATCCCTTACTTTTTTCAATGAAAAAGTAATTTAATTACCGTAATTAATTACTTAGTAATGCATTACACCCAACACTGTTTGGCACACATTCATATTTGGCATTCTGGGGTATAATAATATATTATGAAGTTAATATATTCATATACATTTCCATTTGAATCAATATCTCAATAAACACTTCTAAAATACCATCTGAAATGTGAAATGCAGAAGGTAACTATTCTTTAACGTTTTTTTTTTCTTTTTTAAATTGGCAGAGTTACAGTATAAAACTTCTGCTTGCATCATCCATAGGCAAGAAAAACAGGATCAGAACACAGTGATAAAATATCAACATCACATTTTTAACAAATCAAACCAGTGAGAAGAAAAATCTACTCAAATACTTTTTTTTTTCTTTAAGTCAAGCATTTTCATGGTAACAATAACATCAAATTAACAAAAGTATAATTATATACATCATTTATTATACATAGGTCATATAATAATAAATGATTCTAGTCAAACTTTTTATATATACAGTATATATATATATATATATTTATATATCATCATGTTCATCCAGTAAACAAAATCACATTTGATGCAGATGTTTCAAGTGTGCTTGAGTTGTTGAGACTCAGAGATTCCAAAAACATGTTGCTATGGAAACAGATGTGGAATTCTTGCCATAGAAATGATTTTCAATGTGTACAGTTGTTCCTCAGTGCAGCATTGCATGTCATCACTTACAATGTGAAAAATGTTGATGAAAACTGAAGCAGTCGGGTAAGTCTGTTTGTGTGTGAATATATGAGTGAAATGAGGTTATATTGTGAGCATATGCTTGAAAAGCAGTTATGTAAAATGTATACAACATGAAACGTGATAGCAGTGTGCCAACACAAGGTTTGTGGATTTTGTATGCATATGCACACATAGCAAAGTACCGGTTTATCTTTATGTGTCTGCCTGTCAACTTGTTATTATGCATGTAAATGTTGACTGTACACATCAACAATGTTCAAAATACAAATGCATTGAACAGAAAGAAAATAACCTCTGTTAAACTGTGTCTTTGCATGAATATGTTCATGTACAATATAGATCTGACATCCTGTGCGTAGATGGTATTTGTGATTCGTTGTATATTGAGTAATTAAGCATTTATATGTGTATATATTGTGTTGTGTGTGTAAATGTGTCAGAATATGTACACACGTGTGGATATGTATGAAACTGGGGGTAAAGCATGCTTGCAACAGTGTATGTAAGTGTGTTAGTGTGTGTGTGTGTGTGTGTGTGTGTGTATGTAAGGCACTCAGGACAGCTCGCTCACACTCAGAGGCATTGCCATGCCAGGTCTCAGGTACGGCACAGCATGGACGGCTTTAGAGAAGTCTGGAGACAGCACTCGCCCATTCTCCCCTGTACTGCCTGTTATAGACAACCTGGCCTTACTGCGCATAGCATCTGTGAACGTCATCTGTTTCCAAACACACACCCACACAAACGATATATAAATACACAGCGAACAAGCCCAAACACACACATACACACAGAGAAAGAGAAAACACAGATATATTTATTAATGTTATGCAGTGTGTGATCTGAATCTGAAATACAGATATCCAGTGACCCCAAAAAGAACACTTAAGCCAAATGTTATGACTGTCTCCACATTATATAACAAAATAGCAAAACAAGTGGCATATATTTCAATTTTTGTTTTTAGGGATGTCAAACGATTCAGATTTTTTATTAAATTAATCACATGCCGATTAATCAATTGACATCATCGCAATTAATCGCACAGCAATATGTACTGCGAAAGCCTCCTAAATAAAGAATTTAGAATATAATATTTAAAATTATAATAAATATTACACTATATTGCCAAAAGTATTCGCTCATCTGCCTTTAGACGCATATGAACTTAAGTGACATCCCATTCTTAATCCATAGGGTTTAATATGACGTCGGCCCACCCTTTGCAGCTATAACAGCTTCAACTCTTCTGGGAAGGCTTTCCACAAGGTTTAGGAGTGTGTTTATGGGAATTTTTGACCATTCTTCCAGAAGCGCATTTGTGAGGTCAGACACTGATGTTGGACGAGAAGGCCTGGCTCGCAGTCTTCGCTCTAATTCATCCCAAAGGTGCTCTATCGGGTTGAGGTCAGGACTCTGTGCAGGCCAGTCAAGTTCTTCCACACCAAACTCGCTCATCCATGTCTTTATGGACCTTGCTTTGTGCACTGGTGCGCAGTCATGTTGGAACAGGAAGGGGCCATCCTCAAACTGTTCCCACAAAGTTGGGAGCATGGAATTGTCCAAAATCTCTTGGTATGCTGAAGCATTCAGAGTTCCTTTCACTGGAACTAAGGGGCCAAGCCCAGCTCCTGAAAAACAACCCCACAACATAATCCCCCCTCCACCAAACTTCACAGTTGGCACAATGCAGTCAGACAAGTACCGTTCTCCTGGCAACCGCCAAACCCAGACTCATCCATCAGATTGCCAGATGGAGAAGCGTGATTCGTCACTCCAGAGAACGCGTCTCCACTGCTCTAGAGTCCAGTGGCAGCGTGCTTTACACCACTGCATCCAACGCTTTGCATTGCACTTGGTGATGTATAGCTTGGATGCAGCTGCTCGGCCATGGAAACCCATTCCATGAAGTTCTCTATGCACTGTTCTTGAGCTAATCTGAAGGCCACATGAACTTTGGAGGTCTGTAGCGATTGACTCTGCAGAAAGTTGCCGACCTCTGCGCACTATGTGCCTCAGCATCCGCTGACCCCGCTCTGTTATTTTACGTGGCCTACCACTTCGTGGCTGAGTTGCTGTCATTCCCAATCGCTTCCACTTTGTTATAATACCACTGACAGTTGACTGTGGAATATTTAGTAGCGAGGAAATTTCACGACTGGACTTGTTGCACAGGTGGCATCCTATCACAGTACCACGCTGGAATTCACTGAGCTCCTGAGAGCGGCCCATTCTTTCACAAATGTTTGTAGAAGCAGTCTGCATGCCTAGGTGCTTCATTTTATACACCTGTGGCCATGGAAGTGATTGGAACACTTGAATTCAATTATTTGGATGGGTGAGCGAATACTTTTGGCAATATAGTGTATAATTCATATATTAAAGAGAAAAGCTCTAGGATCATTTGTTTGCAGATGCCACTTGAATTATGCATCCAAATACTTTTTGGGCCCACTGTATATTTTATAAATCTATTACATCTATATAAACTGTAAATGTTTCATGAAGAGCAGATGGGGTGGAGAATGACTGACAGCTAATGGGTTTTTCACCCAAATGGCAGAGCTTTATATCAAAAACAAGCGTGAAGGCAATCCACAAACAACTGCAAGTGTCAATGATGATATACAAACGAAAAATACGACGTCAATGATGAAGAGAATGATATCACTGATCAAAATGAGCCTCTATGAACCATCCATCTTTTCTGTTCATTCATCCCCCTTCTTATTTGTACATTTTACCCTCCTTATCCTTTGTCCATCTTTACATGATTTCTTTAATCTTTTTGATCAGATATGCCTATATGCACAGTTCACCAAAACCATCATGTCACATTTAGCTTTTTAAAGGGGTAATATCATAATATCATTTAAAATAGTTTGTTATTCTGTGTGAAAACACTGTAAGTTTCAGAACAAAAAACTTCCTCCTCAGTCCAAACAGATCATCTATAGAAACTAAGCTTCAAAGATATGAAAAACAGTTAGACACACATTTCTGACGTTGGCGAATGATAGCTATTCAGTGTTCAGAAACTTAATCCGTCCAGTCATAAGGAGGATGCAAAAGTTGATCAAATATTGTGCTGTTCCTTAATGTGTCTAGCACCTGCTGCTCTACATATGCTTTCAGAAGATCACAGCGTTATTAACTTTGGCTTATAAGGAATGGGCAGCGCCAACTATATTCAGCCTGATCTGAAAATTACATGACCATGGTGACATTTTCTCAGTTGAGCCATTGTGCAATTTGATCATACTTGAACAGGCTTGTAAATGTAGTTGGATATGCAATGCTAGCATTAAAATGTATTGGCATAGACGTCATGCACTCTAGTAAAACATTTTTGTTGTCATAAGATAGCACAGTGTGACAAGTGTTTATGAACTGATTTGTGTGAAAGTGAATAAATGTAATTGTTGTTGTAATGGAACGGGAGCCAGCTGGTACGTGATAGCAGTGCGGTATGTGTAAACCTCACTCTCCTGGCCTCAAGAGGTGCACTAGCGACTGACGCTAGGGGCTGTAGCCTTAAGCCTCCTCGTTAGCGCACCCGCCCCCCATGCGGGCTGACACCGGTTCGAATACCGCTCGGAGCAGGTCGAGCAGTACTGGTTACAGTAGCACTTCTAGTTTTTATTCCATGATATGTACTATGAGCGACATACCATTTAGCAAAAATATAGGTAGAGTAACATGATTCTATAAGACAAGGTAGACTATATTGGACCCAACAGCAAACCTGTGAGCAAGCGTTGCTTCCTGTTTACGTTAAAGGAATATTCCGGATTTATTACAAGTTAAGCCCAATCGACAGCATTTGTGGCATAACGTTGATTACCACAAAAATGTATTTTGACTTGCCCCTCCGTTTCTTAAAAAAAAGCGAATATCGAGGTTACAGTGAGGCACTTACAATGGAAGTGAATGGGGCCAGTTTCTGAATGTTAAAATACTCACTGTTTCAAAAGTATAGCCACAAGACATAAACAACATGTGTGCAAACATGATTTTAGTGTGTTAAAATCATGTACTAACATTATATGTGTAAAGTTATAGCCAATTTTACAACTTCGTTGCCATGACGATGTAGTCAACAAACACTAAACCCTAAAATGGCTGTAAAAATGACCATTTAAACAACTTTACAGCTCAAATAATACATGAGTTTTAACAGAATAATTAAAGTTATTTTATAAAATGGTAAGCTTCACATTTTTGCCTTTAAACATCCAAAATTTGGCCACATTCACTTCCACTGCAAGTGCCTCAATGTAACCTCGATGTTTGCTTAATTTTAAAGAAAAGGAGGGATGAGCCTGAATAAATTTTTGTGGTAATCAACATTAGGCCTGTCGATTGAGCTTAACTTGCACTGAACCAGGAATAATCAATCATACATAGATGTCTTTAAGGTAAAGAAGCAGAAAATGGCTATATCCTAAGGGTCAAAGAGGGGGAAGGAAATGGTCATGGTCAAACTCAATTCAGACCTCAAACTAAACCTTATCAACAAAAAAAAATGAAATGATTATGATTATGATATGACCCCTTTAAATATTTGACAAATGCATGTCAGTGTGATGCCTGAAGAATCGTGCAGTGGCGTTGGGGCATTTGACATAGGATAACAAATGACAAGAAACAAAAAAATTGTGAATAGACTATTCTCTGCCGTTCCTACCCCACTAGATCTTAACACTCTCCAGCCCATAAACGTTGTACCCTTCCTTATAAGTAGCAAAATTCTGAGAATTCTGCGAGGAAGAGGAGGGATTTAGAGCCTGAGTCTTGGCAACCTTCATGCGCTTGGCCTCTGCGCGAGACTTGTAGCAAAACTCCACCAGAGCGACCAGCATAGCCAACCCAAGACCGCCCACCAGGATGTAGAAGACTCCCGCAACGTTACTCAGGCTGAGAGCACTAGTCTTCTCCTGCAAGGGGTTGAAGGCCAAAGGTCAAAAATAAGGGATAGAAAAAATGACAATACATCAATACTGCTGATTATGAATGTATTTTAATTTAATTGATTACGATATAAAATGTAACTTCTCTAGATTGTGCTAGATTACTAGTTACTGACTGCAAATATATAAAAAACAGTTCAGACCAAACAATATTTAAACATTAAAGCAGTATATGTGTGTGTATACTGAGTGTAAGTGTATTAGTAAATCACATAGAACACGCAGATGTCTACGGAAGTACAGTTAGGACAAAGTACGGTGTAGTGTGTGCACATAACGAAGGAAAAAGACGCCACGTACAGAATTGCAATTAAAGACAGCTGAAGTAATAGGCAAATATACAAACAACATTTACAGCATTGGTGATGGACAAGGAGAGACCGCATGGGAAAGAGAGGGAGAGAGAAATAGAGATAGGAGGGAGAAAGAGAGAGCGTAAAAGAGATAAAAAAGTAAGTAAAAAAAAAGAACAGGACAATAAAGCACATATAAATACAGAAAAGGAGCACAAGGATATTCTGAGCCTATACAGGTATGAGTATGTGTGTTTCTGAGTGTGTGAAATGCACTTGTGTAGATAAATAATGATTATGTATTTACTATGTGTCTCTTGCATGCATTAATGTATGTTTATATCACATCCCTGCTTGTATAGGCATCATTGATTTGTACACAGGTCAGGCTCTGTTTCATGCGGTGGTAAATCTGTGTAAGGGACTTGCGCGCTCTCTCTCTCTCTCTCTCTCTCTCTCTCTCTCACACACACACACACACACACACACACACACACACAGACAGATCGGATGTTTTTTTTTCTTTTTTTTTAATGACAATTTAAATGCCACTTTAAAATAAAATAACCCCCCCCCCCCCACCACCCATAATTTTTGATGTAATCAAAATTTATCAAATAAATAAAAGAATTCTAGAATAACAATTATGTAAATAAAACCGTAATGTTTCAAGAATAATTTAAAAACAGGCCTTTTACAAGACTAAAGTCGTAATACTGTGAGAATAAAGTCACAGCATTATGAGATTAAAGGAGCAGTGTTTTGAGAATAAGGTCAGAATGTCACGAGAATAAAGTCGTAGCATTTCGAGATTAAGGTTGTAATATTATAAAAATAAGGTCATAAAGAAAGTGACATCAAAGTGATGGAGAACAGCAAAGTGGAGCAGATGTAGATGCAGATGAAAGCATGGATACTCTTAAAGTCAACCACAGGTTGGCATTTCAGATTGCACAAAAGAGGCTATTCGTATTGAGATAATCACTCCTTTGCCGTAATATTGTGATTCCAAATTTAAATTCAGGAGGAGCTTATTCATCTTGGCCTGCCAATCATATCCTTAGTATATATAAGCGGCTTCGGCATCCCTCCACCTCCCCATTTCCATCTTTATATTTCCTAATGCCTACACCAATTATTATTTCGAAATTGTTTTTCTTTTTCTTGCTTAAGACAGGTAGTCCTGGGTGGGGAGGACCTCAGAGTTCAACCCCAATCCTGTGCTCCATTATGGACAGCACGCAAAATCCGTTTACCTTAACCTCCTGAGACCCCCATGTGACTGCTGTGTGCATTTTTCATTTCCCTTTTAGATTTGTAACTAGTAGCACCTAATAAACAAGCAAAATATATATATATATTTTTTTTATTTTATTTTTTTCTAGAGCAAAAACCGATGTCCACATATGTGGACAGCAGGACTAAGTTGTGAAATTTTAAGTAATACCAAGCTATAGAAAGTCTATAGAACGATTTTTTTCTATTTTTATAAAATAGTTTATTATGTGTCTAGGAGTGTTGATTATTCATGTTTTTTGAGATGTTACAGATATTACAGCTGATTTTCTATAAAGCTGAAGAAATCATTCTTATTCTTAAGTAATGTCCAGCATCATCATATCACTGCCAACTATGTTAAAATAATCTATGTACTGATTATCATTGTCACATGTCTGCCAAACATGTTGAGTGATCCAAACATCATCTGCAGACTGAAATTGAACTTTTGGTCAGATGCTAGGAGTGAATGCACTTAGCTGCATAGAAAGCTTTGGGATACACCCTTGCTCCCTATTTAGTGAATGACTTAACCTCCAGTGTGCTGTCTGTCTGCACTGGTCTCAGAACAGATCGAAATGCACCTTCTTTTTCAGCTTTTGCATGAATGCATTTCTTCTCAATGTGAAAATGCATAGTAAATATATAGGAATGCATTTACTAATTTTAATGACTAGAACCGTATTGTACAGTGATAACAAAATAAAACAATAACAAAATGTATATTAAAATTAAGCAAAATTACCCACAGATGTGTTAATGTTGAAAATTATGTTTTTTTCAACTTTTGAGGGAATGAGGTCCCATTTTCCACATATGTGGATATCATGTTTATCAGCGTGCTGACGTACGAAAAATGAACAGATTTTTCAAAGTGGTATATCAACGAAACTAGAGACGCTACTCTTTACAACCAAACAGGTTTCAGTAAAAAAACGTAAAGGGGTTTCTTACCAGAGGCACTTTTGTTGGTCCTGCGCTCGTAGTAGCGCTTCCTGGAAATCGACGTCATGCTTTTGTGTCACGTGACACGGTGCGCCAGAAGTTTAACCCTTAAATGACAGTGTAGAGTCTTGTGAACAGTATTCAGTCGGTTTTAATTCATTGAAATTATGCGTTGCGTATAGCGAAGACAAAATACAACGTCCACACATGTGGACGTGGGGTTGCACGAGGTTAATACGCTCCAAGACTACATGAAATGGTGAACTTGTGAAATGTACTTTCTTCAAACAATATTATGCCTTTAATATCCTAATTTTATGACTATAATCTTTAAACATTACTACTTTCATCTCATGCCGCTACTTAATTATCCCAATTTTTAATTTATTCTCAAAATATAACTAATGTAATGCTCGTAATGTTACAATATTTTTTTTTTAAACATTATGGCTTTATTCTTGTAAAAAGGCCTTTTATTATTATTTTAATTTTTTTCAAAACATTATGACTTTATTCTTATCATGTTATAATCGTATTTTCAAAATCTAGATTTTTTTTTAAACATGGCACTAAAACGACGTCATATCTTTTAAAGCCGCACATAATCTGCAAAATTTAAAACCTCGATTTTAGCTTTATGGTTGATTGACGAGCAAACAGGCAGTTTTTTATTTGTTATCTGGACGAATTAGTGTTTACACTACAAATGTGATGTAGTCACATGCATTTCTGACTACTTTCAAATGTGGTTTGGTCAGTTCAAAACATGTTTTGGACCCCCTGTAGGCTACACCGGTATTTACCACTGATCACTTGTGATCTGATTGCCTGAGATGTTAATACCAGGTGTAAACAGGGTCAAAGACATATACACAGACAGTGTGCTGATGCTTGGGTTTAAATCACCCAAACAGAGACAGTGTTTTCATGCACACACACACACACACACACACACACACACACACACACACACACACACACACACATACACACAGACAAGCACATTCTATCCCTGCCAGTGATAGATCAGACACGCACACACACACTCCCTGCAGTGACTGACCTTACTTCCAGAGTCCTTGGCTCCACATTCTCCCTTATCGTACCACCATTTGTTTTTCAGCTTGTCTAAGATGCCTTGCTCACTGAGTTTCAATACTGCAAGGTTAACTGGTGTTCTTCGCGTATGGGAAATAACATAAATAACATTACCAATGTTATTTTATGTTATTGTCAGTAACATTTGCACTCGCTAACAGCGCTGGTAATGATTCAGCCCTGAGCGTGGTGGCGATCGGCAGTCTGCGCTCCATTTGGCAGTCGGCAAACGCGGCTTTGCCGTGCCAGATGTGCACAGACTCATCGCCGTGAGCAGGAAGCAGAGACAGTGGCCGCCTACAAGCCTTACACCACTGGGAATATGTCTTTATACATTCTAGAGAAATATCACTTTCATGCTAGAGCAGAAAGCCCTTACAGTGTATTACTGAATGGAAGTGATGGTTATAATCAGTTTGATCAAGTGACATGGCTCGTTGCTTGGGACCACTGATAATGCTTTCTACTCATTTACAAGTTTTCATTTCATTTTTTACCCAAGTCCCGAGCACGGGTCTGACCTTTGACTCCCCGCCTCCGCTGCCGCACTCTCCTTTGTCGTACCACCATTTGTTTTTCAATTTATCCAGAAGCCCCTGCTCGTTCAGTTTTAGCACTGCAAGGTTTACCGCGTTTCTTAAACAAATGATAAAACATATTTGTCAGACAGTATGAGGGGGCGGGGCTGCAGCGGGCCACGCCCCCCACAGGTCGCATAGAATGAATGAATGGAACATTGGGTTAGGCAAACCATCAATCAACCAATCAAAATGACTTTAAACAACCCATTAAACTATAAGGTGGCCGAGCAGTAAGAGTTAAATTTGAAATCTAAAACTCTTGAGGCAGGAGGCTAGAACAGAGGAGGATCAGAAATAATATCAATTATCACATTAGCGCACATACAGATCCTCAAATCAATTAGCAGAAATCTATCCATTGAGGCAGACAAATCTGGTTAGAAGAATCAAAAGAGATGGCATGCATAGTTCAAACAGTGCATCATCATCTGCATTCATTATCAAGTAACAGTACTGTGTTTTCAGACTTTGAAACATCAGCTTAATCATTCGGAAATGCAGTGACCATTCAAA
This sequence comes from Myxocyprinus asiaticus, assembly GCF_019703515.2. Classification (NCBI taxonomy): domain Eukaryota; kingdom Metazoa; phylum Chordata; class Actinopteri; order Cypriniformes; family Catostomidae; genus Myxocyprinus; species Myxocyprinus asiaticus. The sequence continues at coordinate 4,429,034 of NC_059351.1, read as the reverse complement.
CTCCAAGTGCTCAATCACATGCATTGATTAATTAGTGATTATCAATTAGTGATGGCTTCTGTCATAACAACAGTCTGGTTGCAAGAGGCCATTGCTTCAAACATTACAAACATGCATTCAATAAAACCTATTAATGGCAAACATGAGTAATCCTCTGAATTTGTGGACTGTTCGAAATAATGCATCTAAAACCTTCTCTTCAATTATTCACTGAGCTGGAATGTAACTTTTAGTTCCTGGAGAAGAATCACAATCTATTATTTTTATACTTAATTTAAGTGCATTTTATAACAACGTTCAGTGACCTGTTACAAATATTTTAAACTTCGTTAAGCTTAAAGCTTTTTATGAGGTTATATTAATCTTACTGGTGACTTCAAGATATTGACAATTTGTTTTAGACAACATTATATCGCATCTTCTATGCCAAAATTCTCAAAGAGAACAGGCTGCTAACAGGGCTGGGAAAAATATTGAATATTCACAATGATTTTGCTGGCAATACACAATTAAGCAACCTCATGAAAATAGCAACGATTTTAATAAACTTTTAATTTGGCCATTACGTTTCCAAAAGATTCATTAGACTAGTTTTGAGATCCTTCCTTGTCTCGCTACTTTAAGTGTCAAGAGTGAGATATTTCCGAGATATATGTGACTCAGTTCAAACTGTCCATTTCAATTAACTGATGCAAAACTACAGTACTTGCTTGAGTCATCACACAAAAAAGTGAATGTAAGTCTTGTGGCATATATTCAGCTGTCTTGCATATATTAAAATGTTTTAGTAAAATTAAATGTAGATGAATACTGCTTTAATTACTATGCACAGTTATATTGATGCATATAAATGAAAACTGTTAAATACAATCCTTTGTTGTGTTTATGCTGAGAACTAGATTTTTACTGTTTTCGCTCTTAGATTAAACATTCTGAATCCACCTGGCAACAATGGCGGTTTAATTACTCTGAAAAAAATTATACCGAGATATTCAGTATTGAGGATTTCAAACTCCATATCGAGGTATGTATTGAATTGCATCAAAAGGATGAAAAATAATGATTTCGTTTTTTGCTATATCTTGCTATATCGCCCAGCCCTAGTTGCTAGGTAACCTCCTTGTCAGCTGTCAGCTAGGCTTTATAAGGACCTCACTATCTCTGCAGTTGCCTTGGTAACTCGCTATACTGCTGTTTTTGCCTAAGTTACCATCTGTCCCTACACTCAATGCTGGTTTACCTAGTTTACCTCATTTTAAAGAGGGACCCCCGGCCTACATCAGGGTAGGTGGGATACTATAACAACATGGGCCATATTGTTATACTACTCCACCCACCTTAAAGCAGATCCCTTGGGTGTAGCGATGCCGTAGCCTTTAGAGTCAAGGTTCCCTCCGACCTTCATGGTATCACAGGGCTTGCGCTGCTCGATGTACTCATTCATAGTGGACTCCAGAAGGTAAGCATATTTGCCTTTGGACTTTCGGACACGCAAAACACCTTCCACTGTGTTTTTAACAAACACAGAAGGCTCCGCACTCTTCATGTACTGCCACATCTTGTCAAAAAGAGCAATCTTAGATCTCTGCGTAAAGAGAAAAAGGAAGACAGAGACAAAGATATGGAGAAAAACAAAAGCAGAGGTTTAGAATCTGGATAGTGAGGAAATGATGATTATTATGACAGGACAAAGACAGAAGGAGGGGGAATTGTACGAACATTCTCCTATTAGATCCAAGAATGAAGAATGAATTGCACCTGGTAAAAGTGCCATTTATTTGCACACGCTGTCGTGCTGGTTTGGTGACCGATTCACTAAAAGAATTATGCAGATCAGGCAACTGAGCAAACATGCCCAAGCACTGTATTGAATAAGATGCAGGTTTTTGCACTGAAATACAAACACGCAAAAGGGGTGCAACTGTCACCCCACTTTGTCCTAACTAAATGACAAGTAATTTGTCTGTCCACACTGAGAGTGAAAATGCTGCACAACACAGCACAATAATAGCCAATCAGAACATTTGATATTAAAGACCCCATCAAATCAAAATTAGAGATTTGTTGATTCCATATGTGTTAGCTTTGAGGCCTTCTATATGCTAGTGTACTCGTAAATGTTGACAAAATTCACTATGAGCAGATATTCGAATCTAAAATTTAATCACATGCATTGATTATTGGGGTAGTAGTAATTATATGCTGTATCTGGGATTATTAAAAGACACTGATTGGAATATCTGGCAAAATACACAGAATTGGGCACATTAGCAAGCCTGTAATGATATATTACACTCTAGAATTAAAAATATAGACAAACCGTTCACATTTTGTTGAACCAGTAAACACAAACAACAACAAAAAAACACACAAAAAAAATCATATTGATGCCAAACCATAAATGTATCATATATTATTCATAATCATATTAATTTAGTCATATGAATTACATAATCATTACTCACATTAATGATATAGAAAAAACTTTTGATGAGTTCTGTAATCCTGGTTTAAAAATAAACTATTGTTGGTTTTCTGTGTTGCTTCACTCTTAGTTTTAACACTGAGTGTTCACCAAAGTCTTTCTAGCAAGTCAGTTCACTGTCGGCCATCTTTGGAATGCTCTCGGGAGGCTATTTCCAGTCATGCTAATGCAGCTCCTATCTACTTGAATGGGAGGTCACCGAAATCTCAAAAATGGTTGATCAATATTACAATCAAAGAACATATTTCAAAAAAGCAATAAAATTTGATAATATTGGAATCATAAATTGTGCTTCTTTATCTAATTTTACGCTAAAACACACAAATTTCCCGGCTTGTATAGCTAATGCGTGTTAGCGAGTTGATTGACAGGTGATGTCTGTTATCTAAAAGGTGATTGTTTTTTTTACCTGTAAGGCGGGACTTCCTTTCTACATCCATTGACCGTTACGCACTAGAGCTTCTTGGTTGGGCATTCCAATTTCTCCCATTCATTTAAAAAGAAGTGGCTCGTCTCTGCTAAATAGTCTCTGGTGTTCATTGAGTTTTAACACTGTGCCAACTAACCCCACAACCAGTGCATAACTGCACAACATAACTTTAATAATTAATTATCTAAAGTCAGTAAATATTTGGTGACACTGAAGGTTTTTAGAACTTAACTTATATTTGCACCTAGTTTTGGTATCTTAATGTTTTTTCCTCCAGAGATATTCAAAAAAGAATGAAAAATGTGACAACCAACCCCGACCTGGTCTACCCTACTTGTCTCGCATTCCACAGATTTTTGTCCAATCAAATGTTCTCTTGAATGAGAATGTCCATCCCCCTAGCATCACCCCAACAATGCCCAGCTCCAGCATCTCACCCTAAAGAACTCTTTGGTGGAGCCTGCATCCAGTGTTCCATAGGCAATCTCTGTCTGTTTGGCCAGGTCTTCAGCACTTTCAATAGGTGACACCATCCTCTCCACAGTGAGGAAAGCAGCCAGGTTTGCCGTGTAGGAGGAGATAATGATGAGGGTGAAAAACCACCACACACCACCAACTATACGGCCAGACAAGGACCTACACACAGCAAACACAGTCAGCCACACACACACACAAGCTCACACCAACAGAAACAGTATTTATGAACTTGAGCTCGAAAGAAATAAAGAAAAATGAAAATGAAAAAGAAAGAAACAAAGAAATAAAAACAGTAAATAAAGACAGAACATTATTAGTCATGTTGTAGACCCCTTCACTTTGGAGAGAATGGGGAATATGCAGCCGAAACACGGTACCACTCCAAGAGGGCAGGAAACCGCGACTTTGTGCACCTTACTGTTCCCAACCGAGTGAGTACATGTTCACAGAAGAAATGTCCAAGCGAAGTTTAAATCTCAACTTCCATCAAACATTTCTAATCCTGTGTTAGCTCTCCCTTCTTCCCCATGGAACACTAAAGACCAACTAGATTATTTCCATGGACATCTATTTGAAGCAACAGCTGCAGGAGTGTGAACATAAACAAACCACGGATATTTTAGGAAAACTGTTGATGCACAAAGCCGAAAACACACCCCACGCGCTAGCCAGCTAGCATTAGCGCCCACTGCACGCACCAACCTTGGCGAAATATCGCATCCCTGCTGCATAAAAGCGCCCAGAGAAAACCAGAGACTATTAAAGATGCCAAACTCATTCGTAGATTCGCTAGGCCCCAGTTGCCCGTCCTCAAACTCTTCAGTGTGCCACTCGTAAGGACTGAAGCGGCTAACAAGAAAGAGCACAACGCTAACTCCAATATAGGCAAATACAATGCACATCCAGATCTCGTAGGCCAATGGGTCCAGGAAGGAGAAGACACCCGGCTTGGATTTCTGCGGTTTCTTGATCATAATGGATATTCCCAGACTCATGAAAGGTTTAGAGAAGTCAATCACCTCCTCTCTGACCAGAGTTATGGTTAGAGGAGCTACAGCAATGTCTGCTTTCTGTCAAAAATGAAAAGAAAATGAATTAAGTGAGCGAGAAACAAACACACAAAAAAATATGTTAGTCAGTGTGAGGTTTCTGTTCCAATTTTTGCTGTATTTTTTTAATATGTCTTGTAGTTTCAGACCCTGTTGAAAAGACTAGCGTAGACCAGCATAAAGTTCCCTGGACTAGACTGAGTTTTACTGGTTTGGGGTTGGTCTAGCTTTTGAACAAGCATGGCAATGCTACAGTATTTGGCCAGCATGAGTTTTCTGGTGAAGCTGGCAGACCGAAGTGGTCTTTTTGGATAAGCTAGTGAATAGAATTGCAGTCTTGATCTTGTGGTCTTGAGACGTCATACAATAAACATAGCTTTGGTATTGGTCCAGGTCTCATTAATTGCTGTCTTGGTCTGGGTCTCAGAACTTAGTATTGGTCTGGATCAAGTTCTCAAGACCACAGTCTGACTTCCAATGTGGTCAGGTTGGGGTGGTATCTTCACAATTATCAAGATTTTGCAACAATTCTGTGGCTCTGAATACTATGCCACTGTACAAAGTTACTCAGTGTCTGAAATAATAGGCAGAATTTATTTATATATAATTTTATTTGCCATTTTCACTGCATTAAAATGGACAGCCTTGTTCTTACACCAGTAAGTCTTGGTCTGGGCCTTGAGGTGTCCAGTCTGGGATTAGATCTAGGCTTTAGAGGACCTGGTATTGCTCTGGGATTTAGGGGGTGTGGTATAGGTCTAGGTTTCAGGGAGTCTGGTATTGGTCTGGGTTTTAGGGGGTCTGGTATTGCTCTGGGCTTCAGGAAGTCTGGTGTCCATATTTTCCTGAACATCGAAGTGTTTTTGTTTTCCGGTCTCCAGTGTTATGTTTTTACGGGATAATGTGATGTTTAACATATTACATTTGTAAAAATTGCCAGATTAAAAAAAAAAACCTCAGTCTTTTGACAGTGCCTCATCCGTCATAGTTTAAGGAGTGGGTAGATGACAAGAAGCGATGGCCTAAGGTTAATTACATTGATATCATTAACTACTTCAAGTTGTTTTGACAGCCAAAAACTGCACAAGTCAGAATAACACTTAAAATGGTTGTTCTCCATCTGGATTGCTTGTTTCTGTAGTTTTTACATTGCTTCTTACGGAGACCGGAACCAGAAAACAGTCCAGGTTGGTCAGGAAAACTGTGGATTGGTCTGGGTTTTAGTGGGTCTGGTATTGGTCTGGGTTTTAGGGGTCTGGTATTGCTCTGGGTTTCAGGGAGTCTGGTATTGGTCTGGGTTTAAGGGGGTCTGGTTTTGCTCCAGGTTTTAGAGGGTCTCGTATTGCTCTGGATTTCAGAGAGTCTAGTATTGCTCTGCATTTTAGGGGGCCTGGAATTGGTCTGGGTTTCAGGGAGTCATATTGGTCTGGTTTTAGGGGGTCTAGTGTTGCTCTGGATTTTATGGGGTCTGGTATTGCTCATGGTTTTCAGTCAGTCTGGCACTGGTCTGGGTTTTAGAGGGTCTGGTATTACTCTGGGTTTTAGGGAGTCTGGTATTACTCTGGGTTTTAGGGAGTCTGGTATTGGTCTGGGTTTTAGGGGTCTGGTATTGCTCTAGGTTTCAGGGAGTCTGGTATTGGTCTGGGTTTTAGGGGGTCTGGTGTTGCTCTGGGTTTCAGGGAGTCTGGTATTGGTCTGGGTTTTAGGGAGTCTGGTATTGGTCTGGGTTTTAGGGAGTCTGGTATTGGTCTGGGTTTTAGGGGGTCTAGAATTGCTCTGGGTTTTAAGGGGTCTGGTATTGCTCTGGGTTTTAGAGGGTCTAGTATTGCTCTGGGCTTCAGTGAGTATGATATTGGTCTGGGTTTTAGGGGGTCTAGTATTGCTCTGGGTTTTAGGGAGTCTGGTATTGGTCTGGGTTTTAGGGGGTCTAGAATTGCTCTGGGTTTTAAGGGGTCTGGTATTGCTCTGGGTTTTAAAGGGTCTAGTATTGCTCTGGGCTTCAGTGAGTATGATATTGGTCTGGGTTTTAGGGGGTCTAGTATTGCTCTGGGTTTTAGGGAGTCTGGTATTGGTCTGGGTTTTAGAGGGTCTAGTGTTGCTCTGGATTTTAGGGGGTCTGGTATTGGTCTGGGTTTTAAGTGGTCTGGTATTGCTGTGGCTTTTAGGAGGTCTGGAATTCCTCTGGATTTTAAGGGGTCAGGTATTGCTCCAGGTTTTAGGGGGTCTGGTACTGGTCTTGGTCTTTAAGGGTCTGGTCTTGACTCCATCTCCGCTAGTAAAGAACCATATTTTTGCTGGTTAAAATGGTAAACTAATGCACTCTTGCTGATTTATACAACTGAGCAGGCCAGTTACCTGTGGTTAAATAACCTAGTGGAAGCAATCCAGCACACCATAATCACATTTAAAATATATGTTGGTTATAAGCTATGCCGGTCTTTTCAGCAAAGGTTTCCTGTGTTTTTCCTGTAGTTTCTTGGAGCTGGTGTTCAGTGTTTCTCCACAGCTCACTCATGTGGGAGTGTGTATATGTGTGTATGTGTGTGCTCTGCTTCTCACCCCATACACCAGTTCCCCAACCATGCCATTCCAGATCTTGGTCTCAGCATCTCGTGCGCCATATTTTCCATCTGCCACAATCCTCAGCTGGTACTTAAACACACAATGTTTTGCTATCTCTGCGGCCAGGTCCACACAGTATCCCTCATAACGATCATTATCGGTGAATAACTCTGCATTCTTTTTCAGCATTACATACGGTGCTTCCTACAAAAAAATGCACGCACAATGCATGGAAATATAGCCACATACATTCAAATATAGAACGTTTTTTAAACAAAGTGTAAAATCACTTACCAGGATTGTTGTCACAACAACTGTTTTGTTCTCCATTCCCATAGTGTCATTGGGAAAAAGGTCGGATTTTGTGACTGCCATTTTGTCCACCTCATTCCAGTAACCAATCTGAGAGAATTAACACATTCATGACATAGAAAGTGCACTTTTGAATAGAACACAAAACACAAATGATGGAATGTTCACTTTAACATACACAACCAGTAAAAAGTTTGAAACTGTATGAAGTATGAATTTCTATAAACACCTTTACAATAAGGTTCCATTTGTTAACATTAGTTAACAACATTAGTTAACATAAATGAACAATACTTATTATGCATTTATTAATCTTAGTTCAGGTTAATTTCAACATGACTAAAAAAATGTTTTAAATCAAAAGTTGTAACATTAGTTAAAGGGGTCATGACTTGAGGAATTCAATTTTCCTTGATATTTTGACATTGAAGAGTTCACTGTAGTTTAAAAACATACTGTAAGTTTCAGAACTCAAAACTTCCCCTTTACTGTAAAAAGATGCTTTGGTTGAAACCAAACTGCCAAAATGACTGATTCTCTACTTCCTCCACATTGTGATGTCACACTGTAGTAGACATTTGCATCTGACCGCCTCCACAATAACATATCAATGCCTACTTTACCTTTAATCGCCTCCGTAGCCCCGCCCAGTAGCGGTGAGCAGTGAGATAGCAAGGAGAGAGCAGGTCAGTCAAGAGCAGAGAGCCAATCAGAACAGTGTACATTTACTGTCAAGTCTTAAGGGAGAAGCAACACCAAAACAGAGCGTTTCTGACAGAGGGTCAGAATGAGGGTGGAAAATTATCATGTTTTACAAATATATGAATGTTTTTTGTGCAATAAACTTTACTAAGGTTATAAGTGTACACCGGCGGGCAAAAGTTTGGAATAATGTACAGATTTTGTCTTATGGAAAGAAATTGGTACTTTTATTCACCAAAGTGGCATTCAATTGATCACAATGTATAGTCAGGACATTAATAACGTGAAAAATTACTATTACTGCTTCAAAGACTTCTCATCAAAAAATCCTCCACGTGCAGCGATGACAGCTTTGCAGATCCTTGGCATTCTAGCTGTCAGTTTGTCCAGATACTCAGGTGACATTTCACCCCACACTTCCTGTAGCACTTGTCATAGATGTGACTGTCTTGTCGGGCACTTCTCACACACCTTACAGTCTAGCTGATCCCACAAAAGCTCAATGGGGTTAAGATCCAGAACACTCTTTTCCAGTTATCTGTTGTCCAATGTCTGTGTTTCTTTGCCCACTCGAACCTTTTCTTTTTATTTTTCTGTTTCAAAAGTGGCATTTTCTTTGCAATTCTTCCCATAAGGCCTGCACCCCTGAGTCTTCTCTTTACTGTTGTACATGAAACTGGTGTTGAGCGGGTAGAATTCAATGAAGCTGTCAGCTGAGGACATGTGAGGCGTCTATTTCTCAAACTAGAGACTCTGATATACTTATCCTCTTGTTTAGTTGTACATCTGGTCTTCCACATCTCTTTCTGTCCTTGTTAGAGCCAGTTGTCCTTTGTCTTTGAAGACTGTAGTGTACACCTTTGTATGAAATCTTCAGTTTTTTGGCAATTTCAAGCATTGTATAGCCTTCATTCCTCAAAACAATGATTGACTGACGAGTTTCTAGAGAAAGCTGTTTCTTTTTTTTGCCATTTTTGACCTAATATTGACCTTAAGTCATGCCAGCCTATTGCATACTGTGGCAACTCAAAAACAAACACAAAGACAATGTTAAGCTTCATTTAACGAACCAAATAGCTTTCAGCTGTGTTTGATATAATGGCAAGTGATTTGCTAGTACCAAATGAGCAATTTAGCATGATTGCTCAAGGATAAGGTGTTGGAGTGATGGCTGCAGTCTAGATTTGATCAAAAATGAAATTTTTTCAAATAGTGATGGTGCTGTTTTTTACATCAGTAATGTCCTGACTATACCTTGTGATCAGTTGAATGCCACTTTGGTGAATTAAAGTACCAATTTCCTTCTGAAACAGCAAAATCTGTACATTATTCCAATCTTTTGGCCGCCAGTGTACCTCAGGGAACATATTAAAATACTAAACAAAAAGGCATGTCATGACCCCTTTAATGCACCATGAACTAACAATGAACTGACAATGAACAACTGTATTTTTATTAACAAACATAAACAAAGATTAATAAATGCTGTAAAAAATATATTGTTAATTGTTTGTTCATGGTACCTAATTTATTAACTAATGTTAACGAATGGAACCTTATTGTAAAGTGTTTCCAAATTTCTTTACCAAGCTAATTTTTATATTTATTTTTTCATGTATGAGTGGAGCCTGATATGAGGAAAAGCAGCCAACAAGTGCCCAGCATACATGGTGTACTGTTTAAAAAGCATCTGAGGTGGCACTTCATGAAGTTGGTTGAGAGTGTGCCAAGAGTGTGCAAAGCTGTTATCATGGCAAAGGATGACTACTTTGAAGAAGATAAAAGATAGTTCTGATTTGTTTAACTTTTTTATTTATCATTTAATAAATCCCATGCTTTCATTTGTGTTATAGATAGTTTTGATGATTTACTAATAATATAATATAATATAATAACCAAACATACTGTATATACAGTATATATCAGTATATATAACAGTCCAAACTTCTGACTGTGAATGTAGGTGATAGAGTACTCAAGTTCATGTTAAATGCAGTTTTAGTTTCAGACTGCGTTACCTTCACAGGGCCACTGTTCTTCAGCTCCATCACATTGACTGTGTAATTCACCCTTCTGCCATATTGATCGAACTGAATATTTCCAGTCAATCCATCCACACGCACCTGAGCAGACAAATGTACACACCAATAAAATGCTTTTAAGTTATCAAACACAGATATTAAGTATTCATCATGTGTTTGCATAGCAGACCTGTTTGAGAGCACGTTCTATCTCCACCCCCTGGGCCCAGGGCACCGCAGGATTGGCCAGGCAGTCTCCGTTGTTGCCACGGCGACTAATGTCAATTCTTTGTTTATGCAGGAAGCGGAATGCCTCTGTCATTACTTGCACAGCATCATATGTGAGAGCAGAAGTGTACTGCAAGGAAGAGGAAATATAAACACCCCCAAAAATATAATCCACCATTCATCTGTCATAAGTGGACACATTTTAGCCAGCAAAATTATTAAGATATTTTAAGAAACTAGCTTTATGATCATAAAAATATCACTGCCTTACATGTCAGTCAGCTGTACTCACCCTGATTCTGCTGTCTGCTCCAGGGTACTCCTTCTCCTCCAGTGCCTCCCAACGCTGGTCAAATTTAGCAACAAGCGGATCGTCAAAATCCACAATCTGAAATCCAGACACATTTGCTCCCCCATACTGAATCTTGGACAAATCTCCATCCACGAAGCCCTAAAAAACACACACATTTTTAAAAATAACATAAATCATGTCACACTAACACAGTCTAAATGGGCTGATGCGAAAATTCCAATTTGTCTGTCCACTCTGAATACAAAAATACTGCATCATAACAGTCGATTAGAACATATATATGGGGGGGGGGTTCCCCTTTTTCTCCCAATTTGGAATGGCCAATTCCCAAAGTGCTTTTAAGTCCTCATGGTCACGTAGCGATTCGCCTCAGTCCGGGTGGCAGAGGACGAATCCCAGTTGCCTCCGCGTCTGAGATCGTCAACCCGCGCATCTTATCAAGTGGCTTGTTGAGCGTGTTGCCACGGAGACATAGCGCATGTGGAGGCTTCAAGCCATCCACCGCGGCATCCACGCTCAACTCACCACGTGCCCCACCGAGAACGAACCACATTATAGTGACCACGAGGAGGTTACTCCATTTGACTCTACCCTCCCTAGCAACCGGGCCAATTTGGTTGCTTAGGAGACCTGGCTGGAGTCACTCAGCATGCCCTGGGATTCGAACTAGCGAACTCCAGGGGTGGATTAGAACATATTTGATGTTCAATGTACAGTTATGTGAAGTGGGATTTTAGATCATTGAGATTTCATGGCGGGTGGGGCTACCCTGTGAAACGCCACAGAAATAGAACCCAAGCAATTAAACTGGTTTTACCATTTTAATTCTTGGGTGAACTATCCCTTTATTAGACAGCATTAAAAATGCATACAATGAAAACTTACAAAATTAGCAATGATGTAATGATATCCTTTCACATGTCGACCAATTGTTATGACCTGTGGAGAAGGCAAGAACATTTTTTATTTCAAACGAGCAGTTTAATTTAAATTTAATATGCAGTACAACACACTCTAAATTAGAGGTCTTCACGGGTCCACCCTAACCCGAGGACCCGAGACCCGACCTGGGACCCATACGGGTTCGGATCCACGTTTTATACTGTCAGCCGGGTCCGGGTTGAGTCCCATTCTATTGCTGCGGGTCCCAGGTCTGTTTAACATTATGTGTAATGCCCGAGTCGATCCGAGAAGACCCAGCTGTAATCAGACAGCACTGATGATGATGGTGCTGCGTGTTGTGACATTGCAACATTGTAAAATTAGGCTGAGAAAGTGTGGGCCGGGAAATAAGGTGAAAAACGGATCAGAGCCACAACGAGCTGAGTGACGTCAGAGGCAGAGCGGAGTTAAGGCACACGATAGCAAATTAGCAATGCTAACGTTAGCAGCCGTGGCAATGAGCGAGCAATCATTATTATAGTTCAGAAGGGCAAACAGTCGAAGTTATCTTATGCAAGATACAAAAAAACTGCAAAGCTGATTCTAAACAAGTCATGTTTGTCATCCATCACCGTGATATCATCGATCGGGTCTGTGTCTCCCGGCCGGGTCCGGGTCCCAGCTTTCAAATAATAGACGGGTCCAGTTTGGGTCCGGGTCTGTCATTTCTCAGTTCTGCATGGGTACGTGTCCAAGCTTTCAAATAATAGATGGGTCCGGTTCGGGTCCAGGTACTACATTTCCGGGTCTCTGTGGGTTCAGGCATGAATTTTTGGCCCCGTGAAGAACTCTACTCTAAATACATTCTTGACCTTTCATGTATGTGCCTTAACAAGTGTGCACATGTTTTTAGTATGCAACACACCTGTTCCATAATGTCCTTGACTTTATCCTGCTCACAGTCTAGGATGACTCTCCTCTCTTTCTTGTTTTCGAGGTCCTGAAAGAGGGAGCGATATGCTTCGTCTTTCCACTCATCCTTCAGGTTTCCAACGTTAATGGCTGTTACCTGCCACTTCCTCTCTGATGCTGTGTCCAGCACTGCCTGCAGGGTAGACAAGCCTACAGAGAGGGAGAAAGAGAAAGAGAGAGAGATGTCTGTGACTGCCTTACATCAATGTCACCATAAAAATTTCCATCAATTTGGCTTCCGCCATTTTGCTAACTGCAACCACACACTCTCTCTCCAAAGCCTGCCCCCCAAAGACATTTTTTTACAAAAAGTTTTTGAGTCATTATTTGATAAGACTGGGAAACATGTTTACATTTAGTTTAATTAAAAAGGCAAAATAACCATTTGGTTTTCAAGATGATAACTGGGTGCCACGCACATGCAATTGATGAGGTCATATGAGAACTTGTAGCATTAAATGCCATTATTGATTGAGTACATAAACGATCAGTGTTCAAAACAATGTCCTTACCATACCCCGATTCACTAAGGTAAGCCTATACAAATTATTTGTATTTTGAGCTGTCGGGCTCGATTTGGCATGGAATCGCTGGCTTATGATGTACATCCTTGTGTCATTACGTCACGTTCGTGATCATAGGAAAGAAGTGCCGGCTATCTCGTTCCCATGTAAACAGCAGATAGCGGTAAAGCACTGTTTTAGTTTGCGAGTAGATGTTAAAAAGAAGAAAGAAATGACAGTTCAGTCACACTCACACTGTTCCAGACAGCATCGCAACAATCTGGATGGATGTTTATCAGTTATCCATTTGGCGAAGTTGTTTACCTGCTTTAATGCTGGGATATGATTCATCCGCCAGAAGAGCAGTGTGGAAACACGAATCACGTTTAGTGTTCTTCCGCAAATTGCTTGCAATTTTAAGTTTCAACCACAGATGTCGCTAGAGAGCACAAAGTTACGTAGAGCAGCTTTAAGTGCACATGAGAAGCTCCAACATCCAAGTTAAAGATTTGTTATTATGACATGATAACAGGGAGATGTGGGCAGTTGGGGTTCACGCTGTTTTAAGTGAAGTTCTCCAGTTACCGTGTACAGTATGGCTGTGTCCGACAACAGCCATTAATAAAAGAAAACGTTATTGAGATTGGTCTCCTGCATTATCATTGCACGCTACAATATATTTTCTTAAGTGGGGGAATATATTTGTTATGAAGACTGTTCAGAGCGGGCTCACATTGACTGATCGAATCATAATGGAGATGTATTTGTTTATAAAATACTTGAGATGTAACAAAATGTCAAATGTGATTGAAATGAACAAGAGAATATGCACCGTTTTCTGAAGTGCTTAGATAGATAATGCACATGCATCACTTTTACATAAACTAAGATTTTTTAATGCATGGTCTCAAACAAATGACATATTAGGCAGAGGCAATTTGCACTAAGTGCATTTAGCAATATACTGTAGATGTAATAACTCTGGTGCAAACCTGGTGCAAATAGTGGCAGATACTATTTGCACCCCTAATTAAATACTAACATACAGTATAGGAGGCATCACTGAAGCATGTTTATTGTGTTTACTTAGTCCCACAGACACTCTAAACCAACCCCTAAACCTAACCCTAACCTTCCCTTACAAAAACTCACCATAGTTTTACTACAGTAACCATAGTATCACCATGGTATTTTGTAGTAAATTCATAATAACCACAAAATTAAACATGGTTAATATATTATACTTAATTGCATTACAACTATGGCTTCTGCCAAAAAACATGGTTAATACAATATTACTATACCCAGATCAAACCTTTCTCTCAACACCCTGACCTTCGCCATGACCAAATCACTGTGAGGAAATCAACATTTATATTCATTTTTACTTATTACTATAAGTAGTATTAAAGGAAGTATTAAGTAGTTCACGGAAGTAGTTCCGCGCTATTCAGTGGGTCGCAAACTTTTATTTTATTTCTAAGGTATTATATACAGGAAACAGGATGGGAAAATGTGGTATAAAAGGCAGAATCGAATCCAGATCGTCTGAATGAAAAATGCACATCTAAACCATCGTTACACCCTATGCCACTGCAGCAAGACAAGGGGTGTAGTTTGTCTTCAATCTCTGTGTTTCCATCAGACTCTAGGAGTGCAAATAGCCGTGCTGTGTGGCAGGTGATATTTAAACCTAATAAAGTATTAATTAATTTTAGGGCTGTCAATTTAATGCATTAATTTAGTGAGATTTCTTTTATGAAAAATAATAATATAAATTTTCACAAGATTCCCCGTGCCTTTAGAGCTCACACACCCCCAAAACATCAGTGAGCCACCACCATGCTTCACAGTGGGGATGTTATTCTTTTCACTATAGGCCTTGTTGACCCCTCTCCAAACATAGAGCTTTATGGTCACAACCATAAGCGCTATTTCGGTCTCGTCACTCCAAATTTCAGTGTGCCAGAAGCTGTGAGGCGTGTCAAGGTGTTGTCGGGCATATTGTAACCGGGCTTTTTTGTGGCATTGGTGCAGTAAAGGCTTCTTTCTGGCAACTCGACCATGCAGCTCATTTTTGTTCAAGTATCATCGTATTGTGCTCCTTGAAACAACCACACTGTCTTTTTCCAGAGCAGCCTGTATTTCTCCTGAGGTTACCTGTGGGTTTTTCTTTGTATCCCGAACAATTCTTCTGGCAGTTGTGGCTGAAATCTTTCTTGATCTACCTGACCTTGGCTTGGTATCAAGAGATCCAGAATTTTCCACTTCTTAATAAGTGATTGAACATTACTGACTGGCATTTTCAAGGCTTTAGATATATTTTTATATCCTTTTCCATCTTTATAAAGTTCCATTACGTTGTTACACAGGTCTTTTGACAGTTCTTTTCTGCTCCCCATGGCTCAGTATCTAGCCTGCTCAATGCATCCACGTGAGAGCTAACAAACTCATTGAATATTTATACACAGACACTAATTGCAATTTAAAAAGCCACAGGTGTGGGAAATTAAACTTTAATTGTAATTTAAACCTGTGTGTGTCACCTTGTGTGTCTGTAACAAGGCCAAACATTCAAGGGTATGTAAACTTTTGATCAGGGCCATTTGGGTGATTTCTGTTATCTTATTTTTTTTTCACCTTTTTCTTACAATTTGGAATGCCCAATTCCCAATGTGCTTTTTAAATCCTCGTGGTCACGTAGTGATTCGCCTCAGTCCGGGTGGCGGAGGACAAATCCCAGTTGCCTCCGCGTCTGAGACTGTCAACCCGCGCATCTTATCACGTGGCTTGTTGAGCGCGTTGCCAAGGAGACATAGCGCGTGGAGGCTTCACGCCATTCACTGCGACAACCACGCTCAACTCACCATGTGCCCCGCCAAGAACGAACCACATTATAGTGACCACGAGGAGTTTACCCCATGTGACTCTACCCTCCCTAGCAACCGGGCCAATTTGGTTGCTTAGGAGACCTGGCTGGAGTCACTCAGCACGCCCTGGGATTCGAACTAGTGAACTCCAGGGGTGGTAGCCAGCATATTTTACCAATGAGCTAACCAGGCCCCCTGATTTCTGTTATCATTATGATTTAAAAAGAAGCCAAACAACTATGTGATAATAAATGGCTTCATATGATCACTATCCTTAAATAAAAGAGCATGATCAGTCATATTTTCAAAATCAATGCCAAAATTTCACATTTTCTGCCAGGGTATGCAAACTGTATTCTATTCTGAACATAGCCTAGGTCTGTCTCAGAGACAGATCTGATTCTCAATCCAACTATTTCAGTGATATCTTCCAGGTAGTAGGGACATTTTATATGTGGTATTTAAAAAAAGAAATCCCTTTTAGCACTTTTAATTACATTTCTAAAATGTAATAGTTTTCAAGCCATGCCTATTAGCTTCACTATGTCTTTTTAAATTAGATAAAATTTCAATTACAGCTGCTTCTTTCTTAACCCACCCAAATTAGACCCAGGCCCAACTAGAATATTAGAGATTATTCTTTGACTTCAATTATATAATTATAAGATAGTTGCATAAATGCATAAATTCTGATTTCTGAAAGTGTGAAAGAACTGTTTGAATGCGGCGCTTCTCTGTTGTTAAGGAAAGTGTGGTTAAAAAAAAATTGGGGCGAAAACTTGGCCCATCCATTTATATTGAGGCCCACCCAAAAATAATTTCCTGGCTACGGTCTTGCTTTAATCAACCACCACTTCAAATTACACACAAAGACCTCGATCTCAGGAGTATATTTATGTCTCTAGAAAGCCCCTGGGGACACTTTTTCTCCTTTTTGGTTTCTTTATTTCAGCATTCTCTCTTTTGATCATTTGTTCTTTCGTACTTTCCTTCTCTTAAGCTCTCATCCTTCCCCCCCCTCTCGGTTGATTTCATATCTAGGTCTTGGGGGAGAGATTTATTTCTCCGCCTCGAAACAGAGATGACGCACAATCCAGTCCACTGACACTAGCCCCTGCCCCTTTCGTTCATAAATCTAAAGGTGCCCTTCACAAATGTAAAGGTGCCCTTTTAATCGGATGTGCCTTTAAGAGCACGGAGATTTAAGCGGAGGTGTCTTTACTACAGCACAACACCCCCTCACCTCCCCCTCTGTGCATGTCACTGCTCCAGTCAATAGTGAAAACATTCTAAAAGCAATTCAGCCAACATAGTCACATGTGACGAGGAGGAGGGTGGGGCCTGGCCATGAGTCCGCATGGCCGGCCCCAATCGGGCTAATCAGCCAAGGAGAGGGATAAGGCCGCGCCGGATGTGGCAGTTCAGGAGAGTGAGACACACTCAGCTGCCGTGTGTGTGTTTTGTGTCTTTTTGTTTCATTAAATATTACTTTCACTGTTCAGCCGGTTCCTGCCTCCTCCTTGCCCATTTTAACCTTGTTACATTGGTTCCAAAACCCAGGAAGGAGGAGGGATGCGCTGTCGTGGAGTCCTTGCCACTGCCGTCAACCCAAAGGAGCAGCCGCGGCCGTCCGCCGGGGGACGGAGGAGTCACTGCCAGCCACCTGGACGTGGAGGAATGGCCGCCATCCATAAGGGGAGGAGGGGCTCGCTGCCGGCTGCCTGGATTGGTGGAGCCGCTGCCAGGGGTGGAGGGGCTTGCTACCGGCCGCCAGAACACGGAGGGGCGTTCCATCCGCCAGGGGTTGGGGGAACCAGCAAGCAATTTTTTTGTCTTTCTCCTCTCTCTCTCTCACTCTCCTTGCCCTTTCCCTCTCCTCTTTTCCCTCCCCTTGTCTCCCTCCCAGGTCTCAAAATGTGGGGAAAGCCTGCCGGCAGGCACGTCCAGAAAGGCAATGCCCCCCCCTCGGAAAGGAGTGGGGGGGATGTACGTCATGCCGGGGTTTCCCCGGCCTGAGGCAAAGGAGGGAGGAGTGTGATGAGGAGGAGGGCGGGGCCGGGCCCCAATCGGGCTAATCAGCTGAGGAGAGGGATAAGGCCGAGCCGGATGCGGCATTTCGGAAGAGAGAGAGCCACATGCAGCTGCCGCATCCGGCTCGGCCTTATCCCTCTCCTCAGATGATTGGCCCAATTGGGGCCGGCCGTGCAGACTCACGGCCCGGCCCCGCCCTCCTCCTCATCACATCACACTAACAGAAATTCTGAGACTACAAAAAATAGTGATTAAGTGCTCATGGAATACAACAACACAATAGACAGTTACACCGTGTCCATGTAAATCTCACTTCATTCCCTAAGTAGCCACGCCTGCAACAGGCAAGAAGACATTTTGTTGGTTGCTTGGTTTCTATTTTTGTGTTTCTACCCTCCATGAAATCTCAATTGTCCAAAATCCTGCTCCATATAACAGTACATTAATAATTAAACATATTCTGATTGGCTCTGATTGATTGTGTTGTGTGACGTAGCAGTTTCGCATTAAGTGTGGACAAATTGCTTATCACTGAAAACTTATCGTGTCTGGTTAGTGTTATTAACCTCACAGGGTACACATTTTAGTACAGTCTCTGGGTTGCAACATTATAGAACACTATGTAACACTAAATAGACTTCACTTAATACTAAAAAGTCTTAATAAAGTGTTAAAGGTGCAATAAATATTATTTTTGTTTACTGACATGAAAGTGTGCCCAGCACCATGTAGAAGACTAATATGACTAGTGACTTTATCTCATGTGTGTACTGTATATCATTTTAAACATACAGTATTTATGTATATCTCAATTGCAGACCAAGGTGTGAATAAATAGTTAAAACAGGTATACATAAGGCATACAGATGGAGAGAGAGAGAGGAGAGGGAGACTGTGAATGTGCTTACAGTATCAGTAAGCACTCCCAACCCACAGGTGTTTTCTCCAAGAGGCATTTTACCACAAAGTAATAGGGCTATTGAATGAATTCTCTAGTGTATGCATGTGTGTGTGTGTGTGTAGGCAGCACTGAAAAAGCCTTGCCTGAAAAAAAAGACCAAGAGTACATACATTTTTCAAAAGAGAGAGAGAGTGTTTACCTCTGTCACTGTCATACAGATAGGCAAACTTCTCCCACTTGTAATATTCCACCAGGCTGATGAGAGGCCCTTTGATATCAGGCCTCATCTGCAGGACAAACTGGTTGAATCCGTCGGCTGGGAAACTGGGCGTGATGAAGGACACGTGCAGCGTTTCACAGAATGACGTGATGGTGTTCACCGATTTCTTATCGTAGAAGCCAAAGATGGCATACACTCCCCTGGAAAACTGGGAGCAAACTGAAAAAAAAAGAAAAGAAAAAGATATCAACACAACTTATATCAGGGGCAAGACCATATAAAGGCCAGGGTGGCACTTGTCTACCTAGATTAACAGCAGGTCCAACCAATCACAAATTGCACGCAAAATAATCATAGCTCAAATGCATTTGTAGTCTCAAATTTCAGTTATATATCTATTCCAATGTATATGGGTGAATCTCACAAAGAGGTGTCTAGGTCACAATTTACCTCAATAAATAAAAGAAGAAAAAAAGTTTTCATTACAGACAATAAAATCTAGTATTAAAATCATTAATGTTTTTTTGTTTTTCTTTGTTTTGTTTTTCAGGGCTGTCAATCGAATATTTTTTTTTTTATCTAATAAATTACATGACATGCCGAATCGAATTAATTGCAATAATCACATACATCATTATTTGCTAAGAAATGCCCCCCCAAATAAAGATAATTCATACACTGTAAATGAAGCATAATGATTCAAATATTTATAAATATTATAATAAGTAGCGTCTATAATAAATAGCCTATATAGTACGGATTAAAATTAAGTTTGAAATAAATTGCATTATTGTAGCGATGAATAAAGCATTGATTAGACAATACAAAAAGTGGCTTAAACTCAATATACTTTATACTTAAACTCAATATATTGTTTGTTTTATTCTCATATTATTGAACAAGCTGTTAGTCAATGTGTCCAGTTCTCACATTTACGTATTCTCACTGGTATTCAGTGTCAAAAAGGCCACATTTTTTGGACACTTTGTCGAGTTAAAAGTAGTGGAAACTATGAAAATCTTGTCTCAAGATTCCTGTATTCTGTTGTGCTTCCT
This sequence comes from Myxocyprinus asiaticus, assembly GCF_019703515.2. Lineage (NCBI taxonomy): Eukaryota > Metazoa > Chordata > Actinopteri > Cypriniformes > Catostomidae > Myxocyprinus > Myxocyprinus asiaticus. The sequence continues at coordinate 4,409,021 of NC_059351.1, read as the reverse complement.
CAGCGAGCAGTTCTCATTCTGTAGCTGCACTGCTTGTGAGATATCCCCTTTTCTCCCCAATTTGGAATGCCCAATTCCCACTACTTAGCAGGTCCTTGTGGTGGCGTGGTTACTCACCTCAATCCGGGTTGTGGAGGACAAGTCTCAGTTGCCTCCGCTTCTGAGACCGTCAATCTGCGCATCTTATCAAGTGACTCATTGTGCATGACACCGCGGAGACTCACAGCATGTGGAGGCTCATGCTACTCTCCACGATCCACGCACAACTTACCACACGCCCCATTGAGAGCGAGAACCACTAATCGCGACCACGAGGCGGTTACCCCATGTGATTTTACCCTCCCTAGCAATCGGGCCAATTTGGTTGCTTAGGAGACCTGGCTGGAGTCACTCAGCACGCCCTGGATTCGAACTCGCGACTCCAGGGGTGGTAGTCAGCGTGCTCGTGAGGTTTGTTGAGGCGCGCTGCCAACTATCAATGTGGCTCGTATAAACAGATGTACTTCAAGCTTGAATTGACCCTTTGCTAAGCTCCGCCCCCCTTAGTTACGGTTGATTGCTCTGACAAGCTCTGCAGAACTCCCGATTGGAATGAACGGGACACTGCCGTGAACTACGTGTTTTTTTGGCAAAATATTCTCATAAACGGAATGGATAATATTGTAACATGGGCTGGTATTAAGAGTGACACTGTATTGCATATTTATGTGAAGTATGTTTTGTAAAAGAAACTTATATTACACAGTCATTTCATTACAAACTGTGCAGACTGTGAATCAAAATCAAGGCAAACGATTATTACTTCATTTAATAGCACTTACACATCTAATAACATTAGCATAAGTGAACAGAGCTGTTTATAACGTCTCATTACACGCTCATTTTGATGCTGTGAATGGTTTATTTACTATCGCTTTTACTATGACTTGAATCAATACATAAATGAATTGACGTTCAGTTATTAGCTTTAATTTACCTTGGAGCAAATGTTGGTGTCATTGCAGAGGTTTTATGTTTATTTGAGAATGAGGGCTGACACAGATTAATTCATAACATGCTCTTCTCCAGATTTATTTAAAGATTATACAAATAAAAAAAGAAAGAAAAACACTGCGTGTATCCTCTCTGGGTAAATCGTGTCACTATTACAAATGACCCGGCAACAACGTGTTTTACATTATGGGAATTATTTTGATAAAATCCATCTTAAAAGTACTCAAACACACATTACTCCCATAGGCTGTTATTTGAAAATAGCAAACGCATGTCAGAGTAATGGCGGCAGGGCAACAGTTGCTAAGACAGGATTGGTCAGAAGCGCTTTTAAGGTGGGGCTTATCGAAGGGTCAATTGCTCGTATGGTATGAAAATCTGTATTTTATTACAGAATTTACGTACGTGTCACAGGGCATGATTATTTACTTAATTTTTTGAATGTGTTATTTTTTTATATAATTAGTCACACTAAATTAATGCGATAAATCTACAGCCCTAGTTTTTTTTGCATTGTGACTATTTTCAGGACATTTAAACACATTTGACCTCATTCACATTACTGTATGTGTTGCATTTGCTTTACTGCCTTTCATTAATTAAAAGACTTGATTTTAGTTTTCAGTCTTTCGTTAAAATATAATGCAGAAAACACAATAATACGCAATAACAAAATCACTGTATTACAGCAATCAGAGTGCTTGGAGAGTGTATAACTGTAAGATTATTCTGGGTGCACAACATGTAGTTCACAGCATTCAACAGTTTTTACTTATGCAACAGTTTATTAAAGCGATCCGTTGTCTGTCAGACATCCCAACATAAAGAATCGGCAAAAGACTCCATAAATATACTGTCCTTTAATCTGTTTACAACACCTCACAAGTAAACCTGTGGACTATGGATTATAACAGGAACTTTGCTTAAATCAAAGTTTCTTCTGCAGAACACATTATATACCTCTGATTAATTTGTGTATTTATCAGTTTTACTATTGTATGGTTGCATTTAGAGTCCAAATATCCCTAAGAAACGCATCCACTAACATGTTCAAGTGTGATATGTTATGACTTTTTTGCCTCAGCGCTGCTGCATAAAAAGAACATTTGCAAATAAATTTGACGGTAATCTAACCGTCAAAATCTCACACTGTGGCATCCCTAGCCCCAATCCTCTTACACTGTTAATGTATGGCAAAGAGCAGTGTGAACATTCTGCCTTACATCTCTCTTTGGGTTTCACAGAAGAAAGGCTTATGGTAATGTCATAATAAGTAAAAAATGAGTAAATGATGACAAATTATGAATTGTCTTTGAAAATCACTGTTTTAGCCAAAATTAAAGCATTTCATTGAACTAAAACAACATTTACAAAAATAGGGATGCTTTATAAAACTGGAAAGAACATATGTTTCAAAGGTTGTTCTTTCTTACTTTTTTCTTTCTATTTAGTGAATAGCCTACACATGAACACAGTGTTATATCCATTTCTGTGGTTTACCTGAGCTTGTTTAAGGGATGGAATAGTGGAGTGGAGAGGTCAATTTAAATGGCCTATTGAGCTGCCCTGTTTTAATATAGAATATAGAACATATACGTAGAATAGAGTATAAAGTATAACTGCACGTGTACATATGTGTTCTACCCTGTGTATGTTTCCCCACATATGTACAGTAAGTGCAATCATTGGACTATGAAACGTCTTCATAAACCGTGCCTTAACATGTCGCTCCTGTTCATACAGAGTGATCTACAGACAGTGTGCATGCAGCCAGAATGCTAAATATGAGACTTAATATGAGCGAGAGATCCTGCTGCTGCTGTCTCTGAGCTGGCAATGCCACACATCAGGGCTTAAGGGATATGCCTGTGTGTGAATGGGGCCGCACACATACATGCACTGGGGATTCATTTGTGTGTCAATTGCTCTAGCTATCTAAATGAGTTGTCAGTACAGAAGGGACTTTCAGTAAGGGAAGATGTATGCCATGTGTTCATACTGTGAATCGTGGCCAGAAAACAATGTTCCAATGCAAATTCTTTCAGAATAATCAAAGTTATGATAACACATTATAATAAAATTAGGGCTGTCAATTTAACAAGTTAATTAAGAGCAAGTATTAATTATTATTATTTATTATACAATAGCAATTACCGTATAAACAAAACTTGACACGTCTTAAAATGACACGTTTAAGACACTGGCATCTTAAAATGTGGCACTCATTACACAAGAAATTGAAAAAAGAAAAGAAACAAACAGCAAGGTGCAATGCACCAAAGACATCAGTCGGACTCATATGTACATAGACCAACAATAAAAAGACTGGCGCAGACTGTGTGTTCTAAATGTACTTCAAACAGATTAACAAACTCCATTGCAAATATATTTCGACTGATGGTAGGCTAGTGATAGATTTATGTTAAATGATATGGAAATAAATCAAACACAACTTCTAAAGCCATTTTTTAAAAAATTTTATTCATTGCTTTACTCGTCTGCCACTATAATGTATGACTTTGAATTATCTATTGATCGATGCAATTATTTGTGTTTAATTTGATTAATCAGCAAACCAAGAAAAATTGAATTATTTTATTAATCATGCCAACAAAAGTTTGAAAGACGAATATTTCCCATAACTGAAGGCACTCTGGTATATCTGATCTGCAGCCTCAGTTCACAAATCCATTCAAGACTTGTCTGGCCATGCAGAAAAATGGACATAAAGAACATTTTTGTTATTGTACTTTTGAATTTCCAGATTAACGAAGAGTGGAAAACTTGAACCTCAGAAATATACTCCAGTGACGTTTGTCAACTCTTATTAACATACACATTAAAGTCAAGACAGCCCATCCATAAATCGGTGGTAATCAGAAATTACATTTACAAGTAGTCTTAGGGGTTTTATGCATTTGAACATTGCATTGCATTACATTGAACAAGAGAGAGATATGGCACCTTTTTTTGCATTTGCATTGCATTTGGTACTGGGCATTAACATATCACTCTACCCCTGTCATTTATCATTTGAATATGCAAATGTCGCTGAGATTTTGTTATGTCTTGGACAGAAAAATGACACTTTTCTAGAGCTTAAAATTGTCTTGCAAATTTCATAATCACAGAGTAGCTCATTGAATTCTTCATGGACATTTACACACATACATGCATACTCAGGGCTTAACAAAATTAATGGTTTTTCCAACTGGCCCAGTCTGGGTAGCAGTTCTTTTACCTGCCCTGCCAACATTTTCACTGGAATTTTCTCAAATGTTTTTAACAACACATTTTTAATGTGTAACAATATTTTTTTATATATATATATATAAACTATAATGCAACTCTACGACTGTTACAAATTCATAAAAACACTTTTGCTGGAGAACAATGACATACTGCATGGTACATTCAATCACATCACTGTTCATAATTTTCAGCTCATTCTAACTGACACTTCTTATCACAAGCCATTCTTGCAATTTCGACAAAATGTCAGCCAGTTATACAATATTACCAACATTATTTGTTACATCCTCATCATAATTCTGAATGTGCAACAACAATGTTCAATTTATCCGGCCTGATCGCATGAAAATTATGTGGCAGGGCAACATTTTTGTAAAATGAAATTACGTTGTTCTTTACACATATTGTGGCAGTTCCAAGGTAAATGTCCACTGTGTGGCACTAAATGCGAGTTGAATTTTCTCCCAAAACAGATGAGGCTAAACCCACCAAACCCACCAAACTGATAGTGGCAATTGTGAGATGAAAATCGGAATTGCAGCGACAAATGTGAGATGAAAATCGGAATTGCAGAAGCAACCACATCTTTTTGAAGTGCTTCTATGACATTTTGGACACATGTGTCGGTCTACATGCATGCTCTTCAGAACTCGTACTCCAGACCTTTGCATGATAAGTTCAATGCTCTATCAGTTGAGTTACCGCACAATTTGATCACATTTAAAGGAATAATTCACCCAAAAATGAAAATTCTCCCATCATTTACTCACCCTCATGCCATCCCAGATGTGTATGACTTTCTTTCTTCTGCAGAACACAAATGAAGATTTTTAGAAGAAGATTTCAGCTCTGTAGGTTCATATAATGGAAGTGAATGGGTACCAAAATTGTTAAGCTCCAAAATCCACATAAGGGCAACATAAATGTACTCCAGACAACTCCAGTGGTTAAATCCATGTCTTCAGAATTGATATGATACGTGTGGGTGAGAAACAGATCAATATTAAATCCTTTTTATTAAAAATTCTCCTCCCTGCTCAGTCAATCTCCACTTTTACTTTTACATTCTTCTTCTTGTGTTTTTGGTGATTCAAAGTCTTAATGCATATCGGCCTCTTCTGGGCAGAGAGGAGAATTTATGATAAAAAATTACTTAAATATTGATCTGTTTCTCACCCACAACTAACATATTGTGTCTGAACAAATGTATTTATCCACTGGAGTCATATGGATTACTTTTATGCTCCCTTTATGTGGATTTTGGAGCTTCGCAATTTTGGCATCCATTCACTTCTATTGTGAGGACCTACAGAGCTGAAATATTCTTCTAAAAATCTTAATTTGTGTTCTTCAGAAGAAAGAAAGTCAGGAGACGACAGGAGGGTGAGTCAGTAGCGGTTCTAGCTTGTATGGCGCCTTGGGCAAAACCCGCTTCAACAAGCCCCAAAAGTTGTTGACGGGGTGGTCTGTGTGGGTGCCTCGTGCCGCCCCCCCGCAATATGCCGCCCTGGGCAACTGCCCATGTCGCCCATGCCTAAATCCGCCACTGGGGTGAGTAAATGATGAGAGAACTATTCCTTTAAATAAGCTTGTAAATGTAGTTGATAATGTAATGCAAGTCAATCTCTAAAGTAAAAGTGTTCAGATGTCACAAAATAGAATTATGTGAGGAACGGGGCAAAAAGTGTGCTACTTTAATCTTGATTTTTGTTGTTGTAGCACCTCTAGTGTTCATTTCACTTGTAACATGATTCTATGAGACCAGGTTGTATTAATCACAGATCTCCAAATGCTTAAGTTTGCAAGAAGAAAATACATGATCAATGAACTTAAAATGTAGCAACAATGCAGCACTGTACTCTATAAGGCAAGTGAGATTAACTGGCCTGAAACTCCCTCACACTGGCCCTGGGCCATCCTTATTGTTGAAAATTGGAATTAAAGGAGTCATGACATGCCTTCTTTTACTATTTAATATGTTCCTTGAGGTACACTTATAATATTAGTCATGTTTATTGCACCAAAAAAAAGTCATATATTTGTAAAACATGATAATTTTCCACCCTCATTCTGACCCTCTGTCAGAAACACTCTGTTTTGGTGCTGCTTCTCCTTTAAGACTTGACTGTAAACGCCCACTGTTCTGATTGGCTCTCTGCTTTTGACTGACCTGCTCGCTCCTTGCCATCTCACTGCTCACCGCTACTGGGCTACAGAAGTGATAAGGTAAAGTAGGTGATGTTGTGTTGTTGTGGAGGCAGTCATATGCAAATGTCTTCTACAGTGTGACATCACAATATGACTGAAATAGAGAACGAGTCGTTTTCACAGCTTGGTTTCAACCAATGCTCTTTTTGCAGTAAGGAGGAAGTTTTGAGTTCTGAAACTTACAGTATGTTTTTTAAACTACAATGAGCTCTTGAATGTCAAAAGATCAAGGAACATTTTATTCCTCATGTCATGACCCCTTTAAAAATGGACAAGAGAAGAACCCAGGTGCATGTAAAGTGTGACATGTCTTCTCTCCCTCCCTGTGCTTAGTGTTCTTTTCTTATCCTCTGACTTTTGACTGATTGATGGCCTCATTCATCTTCTGACAACAGACAATCAACTTTAACCTTCAAAAACATGCTTCTTCTGTAATGATCAGGTTATCCTTGCAGGCACACATTCTTCATTCAAATGTCAACTGTGTTGATCTACTGATAAACCGACCCCTTTGAATGAACCTCTGCGTTCCTTGAAAAGGAAATAATTTTTTCAGTAATGAAAGTAATGCTCACGACAGTCAAAGAGAGATATTTTAGCAAGCAAAAAGTGACATCAAGTAAAACTTTTTGTTGTTTCTATTTTTATTTTTATTTTTTCAGGTATAATGTGCAGTCAGCCAGTCAATATCGCAAAATAAATACATTTAAAAAAATCAGACAGGGCAATCAGGACCCCAACACAAAGCAGAGGGGACTTCCACATTGCCATAATAACCAGCTGTCTGTACATTATCCTATTGATTACATGTCTACTAATCAAATACATAAATTAATGGGACATAAAATATTGATGAGTCTAAATTTATTTTAGTTTAAATTATTTGACCGCAGAATGTTGTGATTGACAAATCAGAATCAAGTACTCTAGGGCGATATCATCTCTGATGGCAAACTAGAGGCACTGTATCAGTATTAACGTCTTTCTATTTGATAATGGACCCTTTTCACAGACTGTGATGACGCGTTTCCGCCTTATTTAGCAACTTATTTATTTTTGCAATTTTTATTTTTATTTAGTGTACATTTATTTAATTAAACTTTGCATTATATTTCCCTGGAATTAGTTTAAAAAAAGGATTTCTAGGATTTTAATCTTATGGGGGATGTGCACATTTAATGTATTCCACTCTGTTGCATTTTATTTTTATTTTTTTACTGGGTTTACATCATTCAAGTTAGCCAGCTAATATTCATTCAGAATATTGTCATTTTCTATAATAAACACTTATAAAGTTTTTAAAAAATAACTGAAGCACTTATAAAACCTTAAAACAAAAACTGATGTAGAACATGAATCAATAATTTTGCAAATTCTATAGATTAAAGTTATATTAAACACCACAAAAACACTTTACTACAATAAATGTCACATTTAGCTTATTAGCGAAATTATTATTATTTAGTGGAATTAACTCAAGATGATGTTTCTCTTTATGCCATTAACTCAAGTCTTTTGAGTTCGTTCAACAGAGAAAATTACTCCAAAAATATATTTTAATCGCTAGAGTCTAACCTGGTAAAAAGGTATAAATTAAAATCGAATAAAAAGAATTAGTTCAGATTTGTTCACTTATTCGTTCAGTGGCCATTTTTGTAAATCACACTTTTATGCCAGTAGGTGAAAAAAAAGGAACGTCTTTCATTGATAAAGCACCAAGTTCTTCACGACCAAAACAAGTGTAATTATACTTTATGAACATCTGCGTGTCTACTAGGGATGTGCAGAATGACTAATTTCAATGACGTTTAAACTCAAATTTTGGAGTCGACTAGTCTAAAAAGAAACCAACCTTCAGAAAACAGTCAATAAAACTGTTTATGCGACCCATTTAAAATACTCAATCGATTCCAAATCTGACTCAAAATTCCACTGAAAAAGGGGCATTTATCTGTGACGTGCTCGTCTTGCATTATGATCATTGTACATTAAATATAGAACGTGACATGCATTCACCTTTAGTGAATACAGATTTATTTACTGAAAACGAATGAATAGTACAGGATCAGTGGAGCAACCCTAATAGCCCGTTCTAAATGGAATTCACCAAGTAAAATTTACTTAACATATTAAAACAGTCAGGACATTGTTGAATATAATTAACGGGTAAGCCAAATCTACGAGAGAGAAAAAATGTGCTGAAAAGTTGCATGTATTTCAAAACGCACAGTCGTGCATTAGGCATTGATTTAATATGACAGCTATTCTGTAGAGAAACGAAATAACCAAACGAAACGAACGACATGCCTACTTTCCTTCATTCGGTTATCTGATGCTCGCTGATCCTTGCTCGTTCACAAATCGAATCAATTAGGTATAGCTGCAGCCCGTAGATCTCAAATGGGGGCGGAATCTTCAAAAGAGGGTAAGGTAACTCCAGAAGGAGCGGTGTTATTCCAGAAGGGAGTTGCACCAGCTCCAAAAGAGGGCGGCACTTCCACACATGGTTAGGGTTATGGAAAGGGTTAGGTTAGGGGCTCTGTACATCTTTGACGGTGGTTTGGAGGTCCCGCCTCTTTTTGGAGCTCAGCCTACAGGCATTGCTCCAAAAATGGCCGGTCACGACTACCGCCCATGGAGTCGTGAGTTCGAATCCAGGGTGTGCTGAGTGACTCCAGCCAGGTCTCCTAAGCAACCAAATTGGCCCAGTTGCTAGGGAGGGTAGAGTCACATGGGGTAACCTCCTCGTGGTCGCTATAATGTGGTTCTCGCTCTCGGTGGGGCGCGTGGCGAGTTGTGCGAGGATGCCACGGAGAATAGTGTGAAGCCTCCACATGCGCTATGTCTCCGCGGTAATGCGCTCAACAAGCCACGTGATAAAATGCGCAGATTGACGGTCTCAGAAATGGAAGCAACTGAGATTCATCCTCCACCACCCGGATTGAGTGGAGTCACTACACCACCACGAGGACCTAGAGTGCATTGGGAATTGGGCATTAATTGTTTTGTTTTTTTAATAAAAAAATGGGCGGTCACTCCAAACCGCCATTGTAGATATAGGGAACTCCAATGGTGGATTTAGGCATGGGCAACATGGGCAGGTGGGCGGCATGGTCTCTAAAGAAAATAATAGCTGAGATCAGGCATTAACCTTGATTCCCCAAAGAAGTGCACATAAATTTGCACTTCAGCTATGCATATTCACATGTGCAAGGAAAAGTTACATGGATTGAACAGCATCCAAGTTGACCACTAATGGAACTTTAATCACTGTAATGGTGACTTTACACGAAACAGCTATTTACATAGTAAAACAACATAAATAATACTAAAAACAGTTAAAATCTCTATGAATTCTTAACAACAAATAATTAAATGCCCAGAGAAGTTCCTATAAACCAAACAAACATGCTTAAATTATTCAAGCGCAAGGGCTTATGGGTATTACCCCCAACCTCAGTTCTATACTTGATTGTTTGCAGTAGTAGTAGCACATAAGTAGTAGTACTTAAAATCATAATTTTTTGGATTTGCTAGCTAAGGAAGTTCTAGGAACTCACGATTATTTATTTACTTTATGCAACTCTCTAAGTTCACCTTAAAATTTATATTTTGTGCTGTTTATATTATTAAAAATTAAGTAAAGCTAACAATTTTACAATTTCTGAGTAGAAGCTATTTATTTATATGTAATGGTTGTTGAGCCAACAAATCGTTTGTGTGTGTGTGTGTGTGTGTGTGTGTGTGTGTGTGTGTGTGTGTGTAGAGTGCACACACAAAAAGTCACACACACATATGCCAACCTCTAGCCTATGTCTTCAATGATCCTCTCTTTAATGAAACTCTCACATTGTAGGACAACATATTTGGCCTATAGGCCTACTCATCTTTCAGGCACTATGAACTTAGATTTTACATGCCATGAAAACAGTAAACATCAACACCATCTCCCATCTCAAGTCTAAGCAGGTTACGTATGTGTAGCCTAGTGAATCATTAAGATTATCTGTGCATGGTGCAGCAGTATGGGTGTGTGAGGAGGGGACATGGGGGTGGGCAGGCCATTCCCATGAATCAAGCAGATGTTACACCGACTTGTCGCAGTGATGCTCGCCAGTGTTTTACATCAAAAAGGGCCATGCACTCTCCAACACACTCTCACGGCGAAATCGTCAGGATTCGTATGAGATGACTAAATTGCGACTGCACTCGTTTGAATTCCTACGAGTTTCACTACAGCCAATGACGTCGCTGGACATCGTTTCCATCTAATATGCGACAATTACTTGCTTCTGTCACACACAACAGCTTCCTATCATGTTTACACACTCTACTGATTGGTTTAGTTTAGATAAGGGGTTTGGGTAAGGGCATAATATTAATAACTATGTCCTTAATGCCTCGTGCGCGGAACTTGCGCTTACTTCCGCACTAGAGATCCGGGAATTTGCACGTGATGAAGTCGTACGAGTTTATGCGAACAACATCGTACGAGACCATACGAAATAGCCAACTCGTAAATTATGTACGACTTTTCACGAGATCGGGTTGGAAACAGCTCATTCAGTTTGTATTGGACTAGGTGGAAACTACACTGAAGAGGCCAAGCTAAGTGTCTCCATGGCCCATTCAGATGCACGTGCCTGACACTCAAGTGAAGCAGCAGTGTAAAAATGGCCATTTTCTATTCGTATAGATTTCAACTAAGAAAGTACGTACTGGATTATCCTCAGCGTTTCCATGCAGTCTTTATTAGCCTACTCATAAAAACCTAGCTATTGTTAGATTCCATAGCATCATTGTGGTCTGAATGCGACTGAAGCACAACAATCCTTTGTTACAACCCGTTATATTTTCACAAATGCACACGCACTAATAATGAATCGCATGTTTGAAACCCAACATTTCATCGGTCAGTCTTCTTTCATGCCTCAGATGTAAGATGCATGGGGGAGGGACGCATGCAAGGTCCATTTTTACGGCCCTCCTGCCATCATTTGTCAAAAATCCTTGAATAATAGCAAATAAAATGTCGAAATTTGGCAGTCAAATCATTAGACAAGCGACACTTAAATACTTCATGCCACTGATTCATTTTTCATAGAATGGTGCAGTTGCTGGTTAAACGGGGCCATCTCCTCTCCTCCTCCGTTACTGTGGAAACCAACATCATGCTGCTCTCCTGAATGCCAATTATCACGGTCCAAAAAACAAAAACAAAAAATGGTTTATATAACGACCACCTTCCCAACGCACAATTTACACCTAGACAATCAGAGCTAAATGTACTGCAGCTCCGTTTCACTAGAATCAACGTGGTTATGATTGTGTATATGAATGGATGACACAGCTATCCTGTTAACTCTTACGGGAATAACACACCAAACATTCCTTCGGTTCCTGTAGGCTACAATTTAACAGGGCATCACTGGAGGAGGATGTTTGAATACATACTACAGGGAGGGAATGTGCCTTCTGGTCCCACCTGTGCATGGCTAGCCTAATACATGTAATAAAAAAATAAAATAAAATAAAAATCCATGTTGACTCACAGCAATTTGTTATGGCGAAGCTGTTGGCCACCTCTAGGTTATCGATGTGAGGAGTGAGGCGAAATTCAGCCGTGCCGAACTGAACCATTCCGATCCGAAACGCGCTGTACTCTTGATCAGCTCCTCTCGGGAACAGGCCACCTGAGAACAGAATCCATTAGAACAATTACTACTAATTAAGAATAATTACGAATCACGTCTCGCATCTCAAAGATGGAACGACGACATCGTTTTCTTTAATCTCCTTTCCAAAATCTCACATGGTGGCACAAGAGTAAACAGGACGCTTGGTGCGCAATTTTTGTTTGATGATCGGTATTGATGGCTGTGATCTAAGGCGCAGACAGGTGGACTGCGCTCACCGATTTGGACGCTTGGAGATCCGCCGAGCGCCAGTCCCCATAGCGCGGGGAAAAGGAAACCCGACAAAATCATGGTCTTCTGCTTATCCACGCGTGACGCGACCACAACCACCAAACGGGCACTGTTCACAAAACAGCGGACATCATATGGAGTCGACACATGTTAAAAATAATCACAGTTAAAAACGCAGAGGCTCTCGTTAGATCAGCTCTGGCTGAGTGGTGAGAGAGAGAGAGAGAGAGAGAGAGAGAGAGAGAGAGAGAGAGAGAGAGAGAGAGAGAGAGATATGATGCGGGAGTCTTGCCCTCCTCCTTTGCGGCTCCGTCCCTGAGAATCGTTTCAACTTAACGGACACGGTAAGAATATTGATGAAGACGGAAAGAGCCGAGCGGAGCCGAAGCTGCCCTTCTTTTTAACTCACGGAGCGCGGTGGCGCGCGCCCGCACAGGGACATGGTAAATTGATCAGCCCAGCTGCCTGGTGATTTGGGTAATGAGATAGCGAAAAAGATTGCAAATTGATTAGGGAATCTTATTCTGCTATCTGATATACTGCATGATGTTTTTATGAATCACAAATAGGCACTTCTAACAAGTGCGTATATCCAATCCACCCGATGTGGAACAGATGTGCCTCTGCAATCCACAAGAGCCAATATTTCACAATGCGCACGACATTTCTTTGAGTAACATTAGGCCTATACTTAGTTAAAATAATCACTTCAGCAAAGAGTGCCACTTCATTTGGCATTTGTGTGTTTGTTTGTGCTTGTGCTTGTGCTTCTTCCTTTGCACAGGCCCCTTCTGCAAATTTGCGATGCAGAAAAAAAGCATTCTGCACCTTTCTCCTCTGCAAACCAGTCTTTTTGGTGGCCTTTTAAAACCAAGAGTGGGTCTTATACAAGAGGACCTCCTTTTTCTGCAACAAGGAGGCTTTTTAGCCCAAATACTTTTCTTTCTGTTCACAAACAATTGATTTAACCCTAGAATATATGTGTAAGTCAACAATTGCATAGCTGTCTACTTTTTTGACTATAACTTTTACAGGAAGTGGTCTTTTTTTCAATTAAGGTGCCTTTGCCCATGCAAACTGACTTATTTAAAGGGGTCATGTCATGACGTGCCTTTTTTTTATTATTATTTTAACATGTTCCTTGAGGTACACTTATAATATTAGTAAAGTTTTTATTTTATTTATAACAGTCATATATTTGTAAAACATGACCATTTCACACGCTCTTTCCGACCCTCTGTCAGAAACACTTTGTTCTGGTGCTGCGTCCCCTTTAAGATTTGACTGTAAACTGCCACTGTTCTGATTGGCTCTCTGCTCTTGACTGACCTGCACTCTCCTTGCCATCTCACTGCTCACTGCTTCTGGGCGGGGCTACGGAAGTGATAAGGTAAAGTAGGCATTGATGTGTTGTTGTTTTAACAAATGCTCTTTTTGGGGGCCTGGGTAGCTCAGCGAGTAAAGACGCTGACTACCACCCCTGGAGTCGCGAGTTGGAATCCAGGGCATTCTGAGTGACTCCAGCCAGGTTTCCTAAGCAACCAAATTGGCCCGGTTGCTAGGGAAGGTAGAGTCACATGGGGTAACCTCCTCGTGGTCGCTATAATGCGGTTCTCGCTCTTGGTGGGGCACGTGATAATTTGTGCATGGATGCCGCAGAGAATAGCGTGAAGCCTCCACACGCGCTATGTCGCTGCAGTAAAGCACTCAGTAAGCCACGTGATAAGATGCACGGATTGACGGTCTCAGCCGCGGAGACAACGGAGATTCGTCCTCCGCCACCACGAGGACCTGGAGAGCATTGGGAATTGGGCATTCCGAATTGGGGAGAAAAAAAAATAAAAAAATTTTTACAGAAAGGAGGATGTTTTGAGTTCTGAAATTACAGTATGTTTTTATTGTACAATAACTTCTTATATGTTGAAAGATCAAGGGAAATGTAATTCCTCATGCCATGATCCCTTTAACATTTATCTGAATATTTTTTAAATTATAAAAGAATTTGCATCACTACCCCTAGAATGCATATGAGTCCTACATGACCCCATATATGTTTACTATGGTGTTCAATGCATTTATACACTGGTATTACTCTTGAAATACATTGATTGTTTTCATCATGTTTAATTATATTGTCATGCAATTAAATAAATGTTAAATACCATGTTCACATTCATATTTATGTGTATGCAAATGTTGCAAGTTGTCATTCAGCCAATACTTTTATACAAAGTGCATGACATTATAGTTATTACAGGGACAGTCCCCATGGATCAATCTGAGGTTAGATGCCTACTTCACAGCAAGGGCAAATGGAAATAGCTCCAGGTACACTTCTTAATGTGTTTGAACCTGCAACTTTTTTCAGTACACATCACAACTCCCAACAACAAATATAGCATAGAGTGCAAATATGGAGTCATACACCAATATACATTATGCATAAAATTAAATGTTCTTTATATATATATATATATATATATATATATATATATATATATATATATATGTATCATAGTCCATTGTACTTGTATGTAAGTGTTTGTGTGGGTGCAATTGTTGAGATATTCAATATGTTACCACCAAATTTGCCCATATTTCTGTTATACAGCCCTTTTTACTATGTCACCCAAAAGTCCTACTTAATTTTCAATGTTTGTGAAACTCTTTAGGATGTAATAAAATAAATATCAACCAATTTAAATATGTAAATGATCAATAAAGTTGCCATTACAGTGATATTTTTCTTGAAAAACTTGCATTCAAGGGTTAATCTAAAAATAAACTAAACAATAACTTTGACCCAATTAGATGTGATTATTTCAGGGATACTCTAAATCTGTAACATCTGAAAAATGATTAGGCCTGCGTGTTCGATCGAGTCACCTCAATGTCCTTTTGTCATTGCACAAAATTAAATCATGAATCAGGAAAATTGTGCAGTATAAAATGACAAACTGGTGTTCAGGAGAGTGCTGTAGTGGGGATATATACATTATAATATTAATATAAAATAAAATAAAATAAACATACACCTTAAAGGTAATTTAGAACATAATGATTACACATTTATCATATCACAAGGATGTGCATGCATTTCAAGGCAAGAGTATGGCACAGAATCAATAACCATAGACATAAAGCAAAACAGACTTCCGTCTCATGATATCATTTTAGTGAAATGTTTGGTGGAACAGTTTTAGGTTTTGTTAAGGTGATTTATGACTAATGGTTTGGATTTGGTTTACAGTTTGGACTAGGACTGAATAAGCTTCTACATGCAGAAGTAAAAAGTGGTAATCAGCACTTGTTACCTTAAGGAGTGATTTCTACCTGAGCTAACCCTTAAAAATAGTTTTGTTGGGGTAACCTATATTCCAGTAGGTTGATGCAGATAGTGGACATGAATCAAAGCAGTTCATTTGGATGTTAACATATGAAGCACATTTTTAGGCTAACATTTTATCAGTATTGCTGCCTTCATTAATTGTGCAGTTTACAACCTGTATTATGCCCAATCACTGGCTATTCAAGATCTGCAGTAAGCAATGTAGTTCCCATCATGACCAGTAGAGAGCAGTGCAGTGCTATGGATGCTTGACCCTCTGATTCATTGCAGCAATACTCAATCCAATCTTTTCATTTCACAACTCGCATTTAGGCTAAGGTACATGATTGATGTATATTATGAAAGTAAATTTCCCTGTATCACCCCCAGTCAAGCCAAGCCCCAAAATGCATATGGTGCATGGCCAGATTTGACTAGTGGCTTGCTCTCACTGTTAAGAGGAGAGAGCAGCAGTTATGTTGAGGCAGTAATTTCTCTCATTAGATAAAAAAAAAAAAAAAAACAGTCATATATTTGTAAAACATGATTAATTTCCACCCTCATTCTGACCCTCTATCAGAAATGCTCTGTTTTGGTGCTGCTTCACCTTTAAGACTTGACAGTAAACGCCCACTGTTCTGATTGGCTCTCTGCTTTTGACTGACCTGCTCTCTCCTTTGCCATCTCACTGCTCACTAGATGTCTGCACGGGCCTTAAAATAAAACGACCCGTACCGAGACTGTGTGGCCCGACCCTACACAGCCCGAACGATACCGTCAGATTATAATCCCAAACCTGAAATCGCTCACTATCTTTAAAAATTCTTCTCCTAGCAAGTACTGTTGCAATAGGCTTTATTTTTTATAAGCATCATAGGCAACATTCGTAACAGTATTGACACAGTAAACATACAGTTTTAACAAGACATGCCATCCCCTCAGTACACTAGAGCAGAACGGCAAAAAAGCATTGACTTACCGTTTATGCGCTGAAACTTTGCTTGGTGCAGCACAATCTGGAATAATATGAAACAATGCAACAGTCCCCTCTTTACAGCCTAAACTTGTTCATAATGTTGTATCTTTGTGACACCTGCACTAAAAACAATCTAGACGCATTGCAAAGAATGAAAAAGTGCAGGTGTCTCGACATGCGTTTTTGAAAATTTGAAGTTCTTTTTAACTTGACACTGTGTTTAAAAAGTGCCGGTCCTGCTCGAGACGCTGAAGAAACAGTGAAGCACGACATAACAGTCAAAGACATTCGTCCAGCATGTGTTTACATAGGAAAACAAGGGGAAAACAGAACAGATGTGCACAAAATCACGTTTGGTTCATGCATGTCTGTTAGTGAGAGCGCGTGCGCAAAACAAGATCAGTAGGCCTGTTATTTTTTAATTAATTACAAACCCGAACTGAACCCGAAGTCCTACTTGAAAAACTGACCTGAACTCGGCCAAAACCCTTCGGGTTCTCGGGTCCCGATGGGCCTGGGTCAGGTTGCAGACCTCTACTGCTCACCGCTTCTGGGCGGGGTTACGGAAGTGATAAGGTCAATTACGCGTTGATGTGTTGTTGTAAAGGCGGTCAGATGCAAATGTCAACCATAGTGAGACATCACAATGTGGAGGAAGTAGAGAACAAGCCATTTTGGCAACTTTGCTCTTTTTGCAGTGAGGAGGAAGTTTTGAGTTCTGAAACTTACAGTATGTTTTTAAACTACAGTGAACTCTTGCATGTCAAAAGATCAAGGAAAATTGAATTCCTCATGGCCTTTAAACATCTTGGAACAGAAAAACTCAGCCCTCTCATTGATCCAAGTAGTGGTAGATCAGGACGTATTCTTTCTATGAAATGCAGATTGTATAAACATAGAGTTCAAATCCTTCACTTCGCACAAGAATGCAAACGAATTTGACACAATCAAAAGTGTTGCACATATGACATGCTAAATCCAGCTGAATTGGATGTGTGAATACACAGAAAAAAATAGATTTGTACTTTTATGTAGTCCTGTATAGTTTAGGTTAAATAGTTTAACAAATAGCTTCAAACAGTAGAGTCTCTGGGGCAAGTTATGCTGAAAGTAATGTTTTGAAAAGTAATGCTGAAAAATTCTCAAATTCAAAGCTTCATTTTGTTGACTGGCTTACTCTGTTGTCCATGTTGGTTTTATTCTGCAGATTGGATGTATATTCATTCATGCAAAGTCATTCCTGCGTTTCTGCATGTTGACCTAATGCGATTCTGTGACCTAAATATATCAATCTGCCACTAAGGTTCCCAACAACATGATTAAAACTCTGGGGACCCGTAATTTACTTTAAAAGCATTAAACACAAATCATCGAAGCTTAAAGTATTGAACCTGATTTGCATGTAATATAGGAAATACCAATGCTTGTAAAGCAGCAAAAAATTGTGTTCAAGCTTTTGGTAAGCTTCGATATTAGGTGTCATCATGACATTGATCATGTCTTGTTTTCTGTTGGCTGCACAGAAAAATCAACAGTGTAAAGGCAGCTATAATGATTAGATATCTGCAAGGAAAGACCAATCAGAATTCATTTTGTAATCAAATGTAAGAAGGCCAATCACAATTCAGCATGTAAATATTAAAATAATGTAATTGCTGTTGGTTACATTTTGCAGGTTAAACATTCTAGCAATGTAAGTCAATGGATATTTTAAAAATTCAGTCTTAAATTTCTTATAGCAGATACAAAAATAGATCAAGAACATCTTCACATCTTTGTGAAATTATCTACAAAACAGGCTGCAAGTAGTCCAGCTGAATTAATTGCAAAAGTTTAATACTTTGGGTTTAGAACAAGCTCCTAAGCAGAATGTTTGAGGACCATAAATACAGTGGCTACATTGCAAGTATTGTTATCTGAAAATCCAAATTGATAGAGACAAGTGAATGTAGCTGATGAAGGATCTTTATTGTATGGGTCAATTACAGCAGTTAAATCCCATCTCATTACAAACACATATGCAGGCCCTTTTTTAAGAGTTTTTGAGCTGATTCTGGAGGAAATAGGCAGAATACTGTGAAATGGATTTAAACATGGTCAAATGTGTTAAACAGAGCACACAAGAGTAATACACTCTTATTGGCAAGGGGAAGCATTATGAAATCTATTTAATAAACAAACACACAAGGGGCTTGGGATGTGTAGTACTTGGTGAATGAAGAGTTTTTTCAATACAGCAGAAATCTGGACAGTTCTACAGGCACTGATTCTGTGTGGGCGTGTTCATGTGAAATACTTACACTGATAAGCCACAACATTAAAACCACTAACAGGTGAATAACATTTATTATCTCATTACAATGGCACCTGTCAAGGGGTGGAATATATTAGGCAGCAAGTGAACAGTGAGTTCATGTTTTGGAAGCAGGAAAAATGAGTAAGCGTAATGATCTGAGTGACTTTGACAAGGGCCAAATTGTGAGGGCTTGACGACTGGGTCAGAGCATCTCCAAAACAGCAGGACTTGTGGGGTGTTCCCGGTATGCAGTGGCTAGTACCTACCAAAAGTGGTCCAAGGAAGGACAACCGGTGAACCGGCGACAGGGTCATGGGCGCCCAAGGCTCACTGATACATGTGCGAAGCGAAGGCTAGCCCGTCTGGTCCGATCCCACAGAAGAGCTAATGTAGCACAAATTGCTGAAAAACGTAATGCTGGCCATGATAGAAAGGTGTCAGAACACAGAGTGCAGACTGGTCAGAGTGCCCATGCTGATCACCTGTCCACTGCCGAAAGTGGCTAAAAGCACATGAGCGTCAGAACTGGATCATGGAGCAATGGAAGAAGGTAGCCTGGTCTGATGAATCACGCTTTCTTTTAGATCATGTGGACGGCCGGGTGCGTGTGCGTCGTTTACCTGGGGAAGAGATGACAGCAGGATGCACTATGGGAAGAAGGCAGGCCGGCGGAGGCAGTGTGATGCTCTGGGAAAATGTTCTATTGGGAAACCTTGGGTCCTGGCATTCATGTGGATGTTACTTTGACACGTACCACCTACCTAAAGATTGTTGCAGACCACATACACCCCTTCATGGCAACGGTATTCCCTAATGGCAGTGGCCTCTTTCAGCAGGATAATGTGCCCTGCCACACTGCAAAAAAAATTTCAGGAATGGTTTGAGGAACATGACAAAGAGTTCAACGAGTTGACTTGGTCTCCAAATTCCCATCTATTGCTAGACTAACAAGTCCGATCCATGGAGGCCCCACCTCACAACTCACAAGACTTAAAGGATCTGCTGCTAACGTCTTGGTGCCAGATACCACAGGACACCTTCAGAGGTCTTGTGGAGTCCATGCCTTGACGGGTCAGAGCTGTTTTGGTGGCACGAGGGGGGACCTACATGATATTAGGCAGGTGGTTTTAATGTTGGGACTGATCGGTGTATACAAAAAAATATTCTGAAGGTCCATTCAGATATAGTCCTTAGTTCCCTAAGCACATCACACATTTTTGCCTGAGATTATAAACAATAGTGGATATCTATCTAGGCCTAACATGGCTGAACACACACTGCCTGTAAAGTCATGCTGTCCAAGTTTGCTTGTACTAAAGCTACACAGTTCAAAAAGCTACTTAAAGGGAAGAGAAACACAAACAAGCATAGTGAAGGACAGGGAAAATTGAACTGATCTGGTCAAAATAACAGACATCAGAGAATGTAAAGGATGAGCATTTTACACTGTTCATGCTTGATTGCATTATGTCTCCTCCCTCATCAACATAAAAGTGCACACACACACTTGGCGCAAACACTGTACACACTCACAACCTTTTTCATGTTCACAGGTAGACGGACCAGTAAATGACATTGAAGAAGAGGAAAGTGAAAGGAAACAGAGCTCGAGCATAATGATCTACATGTTTTGCTGTGGATGGAATGACAGGTTTTGGTGGGACAGGCTTCTTGTCCCACCAAAGAGGGGCAGTGGTGGCTCAGCGGTCAAGGCTCTGGGTTACTGATCAGAAGTGTTGGGGGTTCAAGCCTTAGCACTGCCACGATGCCACTGTTGGGCCCTTGAGCAAGGCCCTTGACCCTATCTGCTCCAGGGGTGCTGTATCATGGCTGACCCTGCACTCTGACCCCAGCTTAGCTGGGATATGTGGAAAAAAAAAGAATTTCACTGTATATGTGCAAATGTATAACATGTGATAAATAAATACAATTATAAAAAAAAAAAAAATATTATAAATTATTGTTGTTCTTGTTTTGTGATTTGCCAGCAGCATTTGTGACCTCTTTGGGTTTGCCATAACAGTCAAAGTTGGAGAGTTCTAAATCACGTGGAAGAGAACCAACAATGCTGAAATAAGTTGAGTGCAGATCGGATTTAGAAGTGCACACATTCTTGCAGCGGTTTTCTACAACCTGTATAAATGAAAACACACAGGTAGGATAACACACACATACGTGTAAGCATATGAAAATGAAAGAGAATACATATCTGAATACATATCTATCTATTGTCATACTGTTCAGGTCATATTGTTCTTAAAATGTAATTTAATATATATATATACACTATATTGCCAAAAGTATTCGCTCACCCATCCAAATAATTGAATTCAGGTGTTCCAATCACTTCCATGGCCACAGGTGTATCAAATGAAGCACCTAGGCATGCAGACTGCTTCTACAAACATTTGTGAAAGAATGGGCCGCTCTCAGGAGCTCAGTGAATTCCAGCATGGTACTGTCATAGGATGCCACCTGTGCAACAAGTACATTCGTGAAATTTCCTTGCTACTAAATATTCCACAGTCAACTGTCAGTGGTATTATAACAAAGTGGAAGCGATTGGGAATGACAGCAACTCAGCCACGAAGTGGTAGGCCACATAAAATGACAGAGCGGGGTCAGCGGATGCTGAGGCGCATAGTGTGCAGAGGTTGCCAACTTTCTGCAGAGTCAATCGCTACAGATCTCCAAAGTTCATGTGGCCTTCAGATTAGCTCAAGAACAGTGCGTAGAGAGCTTCGTGGAATGGGTTTCCATGGCCGAGCAGCTGCATCCAAGCCATACATCACCAAGTGCAATGCAAAGCGTCGGATGCAGTGGTGTAAAGCACGCCGCCACTGGACTCTAGAGCAGTGGAGACGCGTTCTCTGGAGTGACGAATCACGCTTCTCCATCTGGCAATCTGATGGACGAGTCTGGGTTTGGCGGTTGCCAGGAGAACGGTACTTGTCTGACTGCATTGTGCCAACTGTGAAGTTTGGTGGAGGGGGATTATGGTGTGGGGTTGTTTTTCAGGAGCTGGGCTTGGCCCCTTAGTTCCAGTGAAAGGAACTCTGAATGCTTCAGCATACCAAGAGATTTTGGACAATTCCATGCTCCCAACTTTGTGGGAACAGTTTGGGGATGGCCCCTTCCTGTTCCAACATGACTGCGCACCAGTGCACAAAGCAAGGTCCATAAAGACATGGATGAGCGAGTTTGGTGTGGAAGAACTTGACTGGCCTGCACAGAGTCCTGACCTCAACCCGATAGAGCACCTTTGGGATGAATTAGAGCGAAGACTGCGAGCCAGGCCTTCTCGTCCAACATCAGTGTCTGACCTCACAAATGCGCTTCTGGAAGAATGGTCAAAAATTCCCATAAACACACTCCTAAACCTTGTGGAAAGCCTTCCCAGAAGAGTTGAAGCTGTTATAGCTGCAAAGGGTGGGCCGACGTCATATTAAACCCTATGGATTAAGAATGGGATGTCACTTAAGTTCATATGCGTCTAAAGGCAGATAAGCGAATACTTTTGGCAATATAGTGTATATGTATATATGTAAAACTGTTATAGAACTGAATCAAAATCCAACATGATCACACGGGAAATCGGCATGGTGCTTCCGAATGTTCATTTACCCTAAAATCGACCCATTCTGAAAAATTACTGACAACCATCATCCCCTATTAGATAGTTTTGCATCAATTTAAATGCGTTCACTTTTCCCTGTGGCGCTTCTCATATCGTGTTTCGCTAGCAATCACCGAGATGTGGTTTTGGTCCCATGGCAACCATAAAGTTATCACGTTCACATAAACAATGATGAGTGTGATTCGAAGGTTGGATTTTTGGTATAAAATGCCACGTTTACTTACTGAAGGTGAGGTTCAGGGTTGGGGTTTGGGTTAGGGAGCAGGGTTAATAAAATGGGCATTCCAGTAGACGTGTTATATAATTTACAACTAAAAATACAACTTGCTTTTGATGCCACCTTGTGGACATTTCACTTTAACCAAACTTCAAGCTTCACTGAAGGCAGTGGTGCGAAATTCGTAATGATAAAACTGTGAAAAGACTTTTTTAATTAGTCAAAATAGCAATATGCATGTGCATGCTGTGTTATTTAATCTGAAAAGTATAGAGAAATATATCTTAAACCTCGAGAGACCCCGCGTCCACATGCGTGGACATTAAGTTTTGGCTTTGCTATAGGCTTTACTTAATAACATTTTTTTAAACCAACTGATCTCAGTTCAGGAGACTCTAGGCTGTCATTATAGAGTTAAACTTTCAGCGCACCGAGTCATGTGACAAAACAACATGGTGCCAATCTCAGCCAAGTTTGTCTTTTGGAGAAATGGCAACAAAACTACATCTGGTAAGAAACCATTTTAAGTTTTCACATTAAAACATGTTTGAGTCAAAAAAGTAGAGTCTCTAGTTTCATCCGATTTACAATTTTAAAAATTGCATCGATTTATCGTGAAACAGCACGCTGTTAAACTCAATGTCCACGTACGTGGACAATAGGACTAACTTTTCATAAAAATCCTATATTCACTGTGCATTATCACATTAAGTATCAATGGACGTATCCAAAAGCTGGAAAACGTTGCTTTCAGAGGTTGTATATACGGAGTTAGGATGAAAATTAGGTGCATTTTAAACTGTTCTGAGACCAGTGAAGACAGATAGCACACTGGAGGTTAAGTCATTCACTAATTAGGGAGAAAGGAAGCATCCCTGCAGATGATGTTTGGACCACTCAACATGTTTGGTAGACATGGGACAATGATAATAAGTACATAGATTCATAATTTTAAAATGCAAAATTTTATTTCAACATGGTTGACAGTGACTGGATGATGCTGATCATTACTTTTAATCAGAATTATTTATTCAGTTTTATATAAAATCAGCTGTAATGTCTATAACGTCTCAAAAACATGAATAACCAACACTCCTGGACACAGCATAAACTATTTGATGAAAAAAAATATTTTAATAGCTTGAAATTACTTAAAATTTCACAACTTAGTCCTGTTGTCCACATATGTGGACATCCATTTTTAGTAAATCTATTTGCTCTAGAATTTTTTTATTTTTACAAAAAAAAAATATTTTGCTTGTTTATTAGGTACTATTAGTTACAAATCAAAAAGGGAAATGGAAAATGCATACAGCAGTCACGCTGGGATCTCAGGAGGTTAAAAGAAGCGTGTTGTTGATTTGGACCCTTAAGTGCTATATGATGAATGTGTGACTGTAACACACTATATCTCCATCTGGAGATGACATTTCAAGAGGTTACAGCTATAATCTCCAGGCAAGCAATTTCAGTCATCCTCGCAAGACAAGACAATTTCTCTTAAATATTGTCTATAATATGACCTATACCCTTTACACACATATGCTAGTGCACATACACACATACTTGTGAACCACTGCTCTGCTCTTCTATTGCTTCAGGCCGCAATGCTGTCGGGTCACATTACGCTCAATCCCCCAGAATCCTCTGCTCCTCTCTGCACCCATGTCCCAATGAGTGCACTTAGAGCAGTAGGCTCAATTACAGCCATTTCATCTCTCCATGCACCCATTAACACACACACATTCATCTTACATAAAGACAAGACACACACGCACACACCCCCAACATGAAGGAAACACACGCTCTCATTCAGTCTAAGGAGAACACATTGTTACATATGCAGTATACTATACGTGTGTGCACTCACACTGTTCCATCATAGAGAGAGCTCAAACATAAATGCACACACACAAACACAGATTAATCCTAAGCACATGTACTGTACGTTTATACACACACACTGACCTGTAGTGTGCTGACATGTATAGGTGTTCCTCCAGTGCCATTGGCACTGTTCGTTTTGGCTAGTGTCTTGTTCTCTTTTTCTTTCTGAGCCATCTTCACCTTCTCTGCCTCAATTCGCCTGGGACTGTTCAACATCACCTATAAAACAGTACACAGATAGGGCAAATTCACCATGGTATACATCCCTTCATTATGCAGAATATCATGATGAAATACAGAACATTAGACAACAGCTAGTTTCAGTCTAATTTGATTCGACAAGCGGTGTTACAAGAGTGCTGATATTTTGTGTAACAGCACTGGGACACTTCAATGTTTGTATCACTCTACTTTTGTGTTTGCAGCATTCCAGATGACTGTCTTTCATTAGCAGAGCAAAAAATGGACAAAATAATTGGCCATATTGTGTCTGAAATGAAAGTTACTCAATAATGACTTTGTTTATAGAACTGTTGTATAAAAGCAATATGGGTTAAAGGAATAATTCACCCAGAAATGAAAATTCTCTCACCATTTATTCACCCTCGTGCCATCCCAGATGTGTATGACTTTGTTCTGCAAAACAAACATTTTAGAAGATTTTAGAAGAATATTTCAGCTCTGTAGGTCCATATAATGCAAGTGAATGGGTGCCAGAACTTGGAAGCATAAAAGTAATCCATATGACTCCAGTGGTTTAATCCATGTCTTCAGAAGCGATATGAAAAGTGTGGGTGAGAAACAGATCAATATTTAAGTCCTTTTTTACTATAAATTCTCCTCCTTGCCCAGTAGGTGACGACATGCATGAAGAATGTGAATCACCAAAAACAAAAAACTTTTTGTAGACAAGAGTGCTTAGGAAAGTGAAAGTGGAGATTTATAGTAAAAAAAAACAAAAAAAAAAAAAACATACTTAAATACTGATCTGTTTCTGACCCAGATTGCTTCTGAAGATATGGATGAAAACACTGGAGTCTTATGGATTACTTCTATGATCACCATTCACTTTTATTGTATGGACCTACAGAGTTGAGATATTCTTCTAAAAATCTGTTTGTGTCCTACAGAAGAAAGAAAGTCATACACATCTGGGATGGCATGAGGGTGAGTAAATGATGAGAGAATTTTTATTTTTGGGGAACTATCCCTTTCATAAAATAGGCATTCCTGTTGACTGTATTACGTCATTTACAGCTAAAAACACAACTCGCTTTTGGTGCCACCATGTGGACATTTTACCTCAAAAACACTTCCAGCTTTGGCCACTATGAGCAGTGGTTCAAATTTCAGTAAGCAAACACAGACTGATTTTAGCAGTTTTGACCTCCTGTTGACAAATTCACAGTGTAATAAGTCTGGATATCAAGTAAAATGCAAACAGTAAAATTATATGTGATTTGTTTAATCTAATGTAAACTACATAATACTATGAAACAAGATTCACTGTGTCAGGTTTAAGAAAGTTTCCTTAAACTTAACTTTAAGGAGACGTGACATTACTAGGACTTGATGAGGTGGATCCTTAAATTTACGCTTTTAGCTTTTATCACTTTACCAAAGTGACTTACAATCAAGTGCTCTTACAGTTGAGGGTACATGATGGCCACAAAAAGCCAAGAAGAAACCCACAATAATTGCAAATATATTCTTCTTCTAAACATGTTGCTCCTAAATTAATACATAGTAAAAAAATAAAGAAATGCATCTCAAATGGCCCAAAAAGTATGGAGTATTTAGCCACACTGTGTCAAAGTGTCACAAATGTACCAATGCCATTTCATTAGATTTAAAAATCAAACTAAGTGCTATTGATTTTAAATAAAGACATCTTGAGCAGAACTAGATGTATACATACATCTTCTTAATGTAACAGTTCCCCCAAAAATGAAAATTCTCTCATAATTTACTCACCCATTAGCCATCTCAGTTGTGTATGACTATCTTTCTTCTGCTGAACTCGAACTTCACTTTGGTCTACTTGTAGAATAGAAAGTGCTTTGTAAATAAAGTTTGAATTGAGTTGAATGAAGATTTATAGAAGAATATCTCAGCTCTTTTGGTACATACAATGCAAGTGAATGGGTGCCAAAATTCTGAAGCTCCAAAAATCACATAAGTCAGCATAGAAGTAATCCACAAGACTCCAGTGGTTAAATCAATATCTTCAGAAGTGATATGATAGGTGTGGGTGAGAAACAGATCACTTTTACATTCTTCTTCTTGTGTTTTTGATGATTCACATTCTTCAGGCATACTTTTATGGATTACTTTTATGATGCCTTTATGTGCTTTTTACACACAGGGGTAGGATGGTATGTAAATATCAAAATATTTTGAAAAATACTTAAAATGTCTGTCTTTTTGGTGAATGTCTTGGTCAGCTTGACATTCACACTTTTGTTTTTGGAACCTAGCCAAATTATGTTAAATTATATTATATTATATTATAGCCTATTATATTATGCAATAGTCCTAAATTCTTAAATTTCACATCGTTATTTTAAAGCTCTCCTGTTAAACCCACAAGCCCTCATTTTGCATGAAGGAAGACCTTTGAGGTTCTGTTTGACCATTTTTTATTATAGACAGTGCCTCACCTGAGTGTGTAGATGACATGAAGTGATGGTCAGAGGTTAGTTATGTTGATATCATGAATTATTCTGAGTTATGACAGCCAACAACTGCACAAGTTGAGCATGAAATTAATTGTTGTTGTTCCCCTCTGGATCGCTCATTTTGGCAGTTTTTACTTGGCGTCTCGAGACCAGAAATATAGAAAACAGGCAATTAGAATCATCATGGCCCCGCCCAGTGGTTGCTCAGGAAAACTGTGGATAACCATCCCAGAAACAGTGTAAGAGGGTGTCTTCTGAAGCTCAATCGACAGCATTTGTGGCATGATGTTGATTACCACAAAAATTAATTTAGACTCATCACTCATTTTTATTTATTTTTTTAAAAGCAAAAATCAAGGATACATTGAGCACTTACAATGGAAGTGAATGGGGCCAATTTTTTGAGGGTTTAAATGCAGAAATGTGAAGTTTATAATTTTATAAAAGCACATTAATTAATTCTTCTATTAAAACTCATGTATTATTTGAGCTGTAAAGTTGTTTAAATGGTCAATTTTACAGGCGTTTTAGGGTTTGTTGACATTACATCGTCATGGCAACGAAGTTGTAAAATTGGCTATAACTTTAAGCACTTTTTCCTCACAGCAGCCATATTGGTGACCTTCAGTGGGAGGACACAGTGGCGATGAATGGAAAAACACCCGTGAAATGGTATCAAGATAAACATTAAAAATTGCGTTTGATCCATGCCAAGTCCCAGGAAAAGTTCATACAGATCTGAACACAGCACAAATATTGCCAAATTTAACTTTCGCGGACATTAAAGTATATTTTATCCACGATTCATTTCCGTACGCCGGCGAATCTGATGTGTGACCTGCGAGTACACATGCCCACCGGTACATCACAATAAACATCTCTCATTCAGATATTACGAATGTTCTTGTGTTGTGTTCAGGTCTGATTTGGTCACAATATTACAAAATGTCTGTGATGATCCCGTCTGTATAATGAATGTAAGTGCTGCTTTTAAATCCTGAACAAGGCTTTTGTCGCATCCCACAGTGCAGCATATTGAAGGTATATGGAATTTTGGTTACAAACATGGCGGCGCGGTCATACAGTGACGTCACATGAAACAGGTCAATACTTTTGAAAAAGTGATTTTTAACATTCAAAAATTGGCCCCCATTCACTTCCATTGTAAGTGCCTCACTATAACCTTGATCTCTGACCAGCCCCGACCAGTAGGTGGCAATATGCATGAAGAATGTGACACCAATAAACAAAAGAAGAATAATGTGGAAGTGAATTTGGAGAAAAAGGACTTAAATATTGATCAGTTTCTCACCCACACCTATCATATAACTTCAGAAGACATGGATTTAACCACTGGAGTTGTATCTATTTCTTTGATGCTGCCCTTATGTGCTTTTGGAGCTGCAAAGTGTTGACCAGCAAAGTTCTGGTCACCATTCACTTGCATTGTTTGGACCTACAGAGCTGAAATATTCTTTAAAAAAAAAAATTGATTGAGATCTATGTGCAAATTTCTGAGTGAACACCCGAAAAGTACAGCATGCATTTGACATAAACAAGGGCGTAGCAGCCGCGTGGGATGTGTGAGACACTTCTCTTTTAAAAAGGTGATTTTTGTCCCCCGCACTTTTTCAAGCTAAACCCATACCGAGTCCAAATGGTGGATTTGTATACATTATTCTTTGCATTTTGTTACTTTGGGCTGATTGAGCGACCATCCAGCCAATCACAGGTGAGTTTCATGAGCCGAAACAACCCTTACGTTATAGACCTTCAGTCAGACAGTCTAATCAACGCGGCTCCATTCATTTCTATAAAGTTGCTTTCAACAATGCTTATTTATCCACGTTTTTTATCAGCATTGATGTTGATCTAAATTAATCATTTAGAGATGAGGAACACACAAATGAGAGTTATTAATCGGCATATCGTTCTTGATTGGCAGCATTATGTGAAATGCACTGCAGAAAAAAAACAAAGGACAATCCTTCTTTTAAGCACACATTGTAAGTGGAGTTTATATCAGAGCACGAGTCTTCATTAAGTTATGCTTTTTACATTGTTAGTGAGGTAATTGTTTGACTGGTTGTTTTTTCCAATTTAAGCAGATTACTAGATCTGTGTTAAATATGTAAAGCTATTTTTAATATCAGCTCCTGTTTTTTTACCTCTATGTTGGTGTGCAGTCGACAAAATGTAGGAAAAAAGATAGATCTGCTGTGCGTTTTACTGAAGTGAATAGATAAGTAGACAGGCTTTTTTATACATGAAAACATACGGACATTGAAACTCATTATAATTATTATAAGACTATTATTGTTGTCTATTGATAAAAGTCATGCTCAGCAGTTCACAAACTGTAAGGAAATGATAGATTTGCTTTGTTCTTATAATACTTAAAACCTCTACTAGGGGGCCTGGGTAGCTCAGTGAGTATTGACGCTGACTACCACCCCTGGAGTCGCGAGTTCGAATCCAGGGTGTGCTGAGTGACTCCAGCCAGGTCTCCTAAGCAACCAAATTGGCCCGGTTGCTAGGGAGGGTAGAGTCACATGGGGTAACCTCCTCGTGGTCGTGATTGGTGGTTCTCGCTCTCAATGGGGCGCGTGCTAAGTTGTGCGTGGATCGCGGAGAGTAGCATGAGCCTCCACATGCTGTGAGTCTCTGCGGTGTCATGCACAATGAGTCACGTGATAAGATGCACGGATTGACGGTCTCAGAAGCGGGGGCAACTGAGACTTGTCCTCCACCACCCAAATTGAGGTGAGTAACCGCGCCACCACGAGGATCTACTAAGTAGTGGGAATTGGGCATTCCAAATTGGGAAGAAAAGGAAAGAATTTTGGTAAACATATGGTCAAAACACTCGAGCCACTTCCTACAGGAGAAATACGCCAAAACTTTTAAAGCTAAACTTTATGTTAAAGGTACAACTGTATGTGGGTTTATGAAGAGGGTAAAATAACAAAATTAGGTCTTGAATCACCCTGAGGGGATTTATTTTACGATAATGACCTGCTAACTGTATCATTGTTTTGCTTATTACATGGCTACTTCCTAAATAAATAAACAAATGGACATGAAATGCTGATTTGAGTTTAACCCCTATGTTGTGCTCTGGTCATTTTGACCCGGACAAATTCAATTTGAATAATATTCCTTGACTTTGTTGACATATGGTATCTGAAAACACACAAAAAAGTTGGATCATTTTCTTTAAATTTTTTTGGTTTTATTTCACTTTGTTACACCTGTTGTGTTGCCGGTCAGAAATGACCGGCCATTGGAAATGAATGGTTTAGACCACAAAATACAGAAAAATTAAGTGGTTAGGAGCATCTCAATTCTTTAGATGAGCACATAGCAAAGTCCTCAGACATGTGCACACACATGACACACACACACACACAGTCACAAAGTGTGTTGAGCACCCTTTTGTGCATCAGCTTTCCATGTACATTGTTTGAGGTATATTTCAAGATCTACTGATCATATTATGTTGTGTTTGGTCTCATTTGAATCAGGACAGTCTGCTGTAATTTACAATATGTCATTATCTATGTTATGTGCATGTTTCAGGAAGTAATAAGGAAACATGGGACAAAAAGCCACTCCTGTTTATTATATTTCATACACTAATACTCACTGCAGTTTGACCTCTGAGTGAAAGAAATTTGCTCATTGCATTCTACTAATTGAGACCTTTGCAACGATATGCAACACATGGCTATCTCATCTTTTTTGTGGTTTTACCAATTCTGAATATAATTGTTGTGATAACAAATTTGCAAATAATGAGAACAAAACTGTTTACTATTTGTCAGCAAATTATAAAGCATTATTTAAGAATTGGTAGGATCAGTTAAATGCACTATTAAGACCAAATTCTAGGCTTTAAAATGACACCTATTTTGTTCAGATCACGCAAGTGGTTATTAATTTAGTAATTATTATTACTTTTTTTCCCGCAGGTAGTGCCCCTCACTGGCCCGGTATAAGCTCAGTTCAATTAATCCTTCTATTAACACACATATACATATATATATATATATATATATATATATATATATATATATATATATATATATATATATATATATATATATATATATTTTAAGTTTGTTTAAAAAAGGAGTACAAAACTTGTAATTACTAAAAAAGAAGTTCTAATGCAATATCTTGGGATAATATGGTTAATTGGAAAAAAACATTATTTTAAATAAAATTAACCCTCACCTCAAGACCGATTCACAGGCTCTCCATCACACACACATACACAAAGACACAGCAGGCACAGGATCCTTCTGCTGACACTTCCTGTTTTTCTATTTCTGTCTTATGCATGGAAGATTAATGGTAGTGTTTATCAGCACTTCACCAGCATGTATAAAGTCCAAAGCAAGTACTGTTTACACCAGACTCTCCAAAAATTACACACACACACACACACACACACACACACACACACACACACACACACACACACACATCTCATACTGTAGCAAACATGCTGTGCACAATTTATAGCAACATTAGCATTATCATTAACATCTCTGCCACCTTGCCTTGGGCTTAAGAGTTCAGCAGAATCATATAATATGAATAAGCCAAGAAAGCAGCTATGTTTGTAATAGAACAGTGGTGTGCACTGCTTGTTTATGCTGCACAGTATTTACTGGCTACCATGTTTAGAAATAGTACTGTATGTGAAATAGTATGCAATATGCAACGATAAACATTTTAAGCAATGGTAAACTGCATTTGTTGTCAGATGATTTCACCACATTGCATGCTATTATTTTGTGTGTAATTTAATCAAATTTTGTGTAAAAATATCAGTGACATTTTACTAAACGTTTATAAATGGGTTAATAAGTAATAATTCATTTACAAATGCATTATAAATCATTGATATGCAGTTATAACAACATGAATAACAAGGACAACTATTATGCAATATTTGCCAAATAGTGAGCATTTGAACTTACATGTTATAAATGCTTAATAAGTACACTCATTCATAAATAAAAAAAATCATTAATAAAATGCCCTAATTCATGATTTATGTCACAATAAAGCAAAATAGACTATTATAGTGAAATTTAAAGGAGGGATTATGTAACTTTGCTACATTCTGCTTTGTGTTTACAGTTATTAATGTAATGTCTTGAGTGAATTATGAGTCACTTGTCACTTTGATTTCAAAAGAATGGTGCAACTAACTTAGACCTAATTATCTAAAGCCTTCTGTAAAAGCCCTTTTCAGGTCTTTCATGCTCATTTACATCAAATATCAAATAAAAAGGCCTGCTGACCATTAAACTACAGAACTTTATGTGCATAGGTTTTTAATGTTGTCAACTCAACTCCACTTTATAATAACTTTAGAATAAGTGATATTAAGCATTTATAACGTGCAGTGGATTAATCCATGTCTTCTGAAGCGATCCAATTGATTTTGGGTGAGAACAGACTAAACCTCTTTTTCACTATAAATCTTAACGGCAGTCTCTTCGGCGATCAAAATTTCAAACTCAGTTACACTTCCTAGTGGTTGACGCACACGCAGAGCGCTAGATGGCACTAGGAAGTGTAATCAAGCTTAAAATCATGATCGCAGAGGAGACTGCTGTCAAGATTTATAGTGAAAAAGAAGTTATATTTTCATCTGTTCTCACCCAATACCAATTAGACTGCTTCAGAAGGCATGGATTAAACCACTGGAGTCTTATGGATTAGCTTTATGTGGCCTTTATGTGCTTTTTGGAGCTTCAACATTTTGGTCACCATTCACTTGCATTGTATGGACCTACAGAGCTGATATATTCTTCTAAAAATCTTCATAGTGTTCTGCTGAAGAAAGAAAGTCATACACATCTGGGATGACATGAGGGTGAGTAAATGATGAGGGAATTTTTATTTTTCGGAGAACTATTCCTTTAATATCTGGCAGTCTGATCAAACAACGAGTCAAGAAAGAGATAAGAATAGCAGTTTATTTTGCTTCCAGTTCCTTGGTCAAATTAGAAAAAAAAAAAAAAGCATTTAAGGATAATGTTTTCCGTGATTGTGTGCGGTAACTCTTGGCAAATGTAGTAGGTCACCTGGGTATTTCATGCATACAGAAAATGTGCTTACTTTGCATGGTGTACACACTGCAGAAATAGTATGAGTAACAAACTATTCCAAATAAAGCCAGTCTATGGGAACATAAAGTGCAGTGCATGGCAACATAAAAAGAGCACTGGATCAGGTGTTCGTGTTCAGAGCTTGATGAGTGAATAAAAGGTACTAAGGCATGCAACATTTAACAAGACACTTCATAACCACAACATTCATTAAAAAAGAAAAGTGTGGTTGTTTCAAGAGTTTAATGCTCGGACTCTGCCTCAGATACTGAGGTCATTCTGCCAAGATACCCATCTCAAGTATTGATTAAATCGAGTCTGAATTAGGAGCATAAAAGAGGTATGAGGTCAGCATTTTCTTACTTGCATGTGTGTGTGCTTCCTGAACACTACATTCTCCTTTGTGTTCCCAATGACCCCCTCCTTAAATATATAGGGAAATATGAGTGTATACTTAGAGGTGTACGTCGATCCATACCTGTTCCTGGGTAGAACTTTGTGCAGTTTCTGTACACAGTGTCCTCTTGCTTTGCATCGAACTGTGGCGATGTAATTTCATCCATCTGAACGGGGTCCCCAGACTGCCACATAAACACCAGGTCCTTTGTGGTGTAGCCAACTAAACACAAAAACACACAACATGAAGATAGCTGTTTTACCTCATCCTCATCTTTACTAGCTTCTCTACAAATAAAATTCATTTGAATGTTTAATTTCATTATGGACCAGTGTATGTGTTTGTGCTTTTGTATGTATTCACGAACAGCTCTCTAATTGCATCTTGCAGAGTTGGGTGTCCATAGGAAAGAGTTGTAGATCCAGAACGCAAGACAGAGTGACAGACAACCTAAAAAAAACAACAAGACACAGGACAGTTACTTACTTCAATACACATGCCACTTTCCACAGATATGGTAAAGTTGGTGTCCCATGACTTTTTAAAGCATACAAGGCACAAATCTAGTGCTAATCTAGTCTAAATGTAGTCACCTAATGATGAGTTTGGCCTGTCCCACCTCAGAGGTCTTCACCTTCTTGACTGTATCCAACAATTAAAATCATAAAAGGTCAACCTTTTGACATTTAAATGGATATTTAATTAACTGTAGTAAAAACAAAAACATGACTGATGCTATTTGCAACAAAAAGCATCTTCTTTGCACTTTAGTGCAAATATTGTTAGATCCTATTTGCACCCCCATGCACATAGTGGCAGATACTATTTGCACCCCTAATTAAACTAACGTACAGTATATGGGTGTCACTGCAGCATGTTTATTGTGTCTATTTAGAGTCCCACAGACACCCTACACAAACCCCTAACCCTAACCCTCCCTTGTGAAAATGACATAAACATAAACATGGTTTTACTACCTTAACCGTATTATCACCATGGTATTTTGTAGTAAAATCATAGTAACCACAAAATTAAACATGGTTGCTATATAACCATCATATTACTGTAGCAACACCATGATTAATTGCAATAGAACTATGGCTTATGCCCCCCAAAAACATGGTTACTACAATAATACTATAGTAAAACCATTGTTAATTTTACCAAGAAGAACTCTTTCTCCGCTGCAGCGACCCAGGGGTGCAGTTTGTCTTAAATTTCTGTTTCAACCAGACTATAGGAGTGCAAATAGCCACGCTGTGTGGCAGGTGCTATTTACACCTAGTGCAAATAGTCACTCCAAAAATCTCTCTATATATAATATATGCAACATAAACTTTTCTTTTAGGAGTTTCAGGGCCTATTTTGTACCCTAACTGTGGAAAGTGCCACATCAAGTATTTGAGATGGAGTTCAGAACACATGGTATTTTTTGTAAGAGTATGCGAACAGAGGATAGATAAACACACACACACACACACACACACACACACACACACACACACATTGCAAGGTTCATTAGTCCTGGTTGCATGTGGAGCAGCAGTGGCAGATGAGAGAGAGAGAGAGAGAGAGAGAGAGAGAGAGAGAGAGAGAGAGAGAGAGAGAAAGAGAGTAAGGGGTGGGGGGTGGGGGGGTTCTCATTCTAAGGCTCACACACACACACACACACACACACACACGGCAAAGCAAAGATCTGGAATATTCTACCATCCGCCACAAAGACACTTTAAGCTTGAGCAAATACCCATCACTTCTAACGCTGTTCTGCTATATACATATGCTGCAGTTAAAAGACAGGAGCAGAATAAATACAGTGATAAATATTGAAAAAAACAAAAACAAAACAACAACAACAGACAAAATGTTTTAAAGTGTTGAATGAAAAAAGTGTACTTGAGAAGAGACACTTTAACAGATACTTCAGCAAAGCAAAGGTAACAAAAACTCATTGTCAAAGGTCCAATGGAAGATGAATATAATGAACAAATAATAACTTTTGAGATTAGTTATCATATAAGCAGTATAAACACGGTTTCTTCCAATGTACCTCTTAATAATAGGCCTAAATCTGATCTGGGCCAACTGCTACTAATATTAGGTGAAAAATACTTTAAGTACAAGTTTAATGTTCTTTTATATAAAACTCTTTCAGAATGTACAAAAATTATTAAAGGGATAGTTACATTTACATTTATTCATTTGGCAGATGCTTTTATCCAAAGCGACTTACAAGAGAGGAAAACATAAGCGAATCATCTTAGGAGACAGTGGTATGAAAAGTGCTGTATTACAAAGTATCACTAGCATCATAATAGTATTCAAAACAGAATAAAGTGCAACAGAAATTTTTTTTTTTTGGGAAAGTGTTTTGGTGCCTCTTTGTGTTGGTACAACAAGGCGACGTTCCTTAGCCGACCGCAGGCTTCTGGTGGGAACATAGCTCTGCATAAATGATTTTAGGTATGCTGGAGCAGACCCAGTAACTGTTCTGTATTCCAGCATCAGAGCCTTGAATTTGATACGTGCATCAACCGGTAGCCAGTGGAGAGAGACAAGGAGTGGTGTAACATGTGCTCTCTTTGGTTCATTAAAGACCAGACGTGCTGCTGCATTCGGGATCATTTGCAGGGGTCTAATTGCACATGCAGGGTGGCCTGCAATGAGAGCATTACAGTAGTTCAGTCTAGTTATGACAAGTGACTGGACAAGCAGTTGTGTGGCATGTTCAGAGAGGAAGGGTCTTATCTTCCTGATAGTGTAAATCTACATGATCTTTGAGATGTGGTCTGTGAAATTTAGTCTGTTGTCGATGGTTACCCCTAGATTTCTGACCGATTTTGGAAGGTGTTACTGTAGTTGCACCCAGCTGCACGGTGATGTTGTGTTCAACATCAGGGTTGGCTGGAAAGACAAGGAGTTCAGTCTTGGCTGGGTTGAGTTGCAGGTGGTGTTCCTTCATCCAGGCCGAGATGTCTGTCAGGCAGGCAGAAATTTGAGCAGTCACTGTGGTGTCGTTAGGCTGGAAAGACAAGTAGAGTTGCATGTCATCAGCGTAACAGTGGTAAGAGAAACCATGTGACTGAATGATGGGTCCCAGTGATGTTGTGTATATAGAGAAGAGAAGTGGCCCAAGCACTGATCCCTGAGGTACCCCAGTAAGTAGCTGATGTGGCTTGGATACCTCACCTCTCCAGGCTACCTTGAAGGACCTACCTGAGAGATAGGAATTAAACCAGTCCAGCACAGTTCCTGTGATGCCCAGCGAGGAGAGGGTAGAGAGTAAGATCTGATGGTTGACTGTGCCAAAGGCTGCAGAAAGGTCCAGCAGAATCAGGACTGATGATCTTGATTCAGCTTTCGCCCATCTCAGTGACTCGGTGACAGACAGCAGGGCAGTCTCAGTGAAGTGTCCACTTTTAAAGCCTGACTGATTGTCATCCAGCAGCTTGTTCTGTGAGAGATAGGCAGAGATTTGATTGAAAACTGCCCTTTCACCCAAAAATGTAAATTCTCATTATTTACTCACCCTCATGATATCCCAGGTGTGTATGAATTTCTTTCTTCAGCAAAACACATTTGAAGAAAAATAGAAAAATATCTCAGCTCAGTATGTCCTTAAAATGTAAGACTAATGAAAGACTAATGACAGGACCATTTGCCACAGTTTGGGTAAAGCTGCAAAATAATGTCATCTGGCATTACACTGATTCTTGAGTCATAATCACAAGACATTAATTAAGTAGTCCCCAGGGACGTGTTATCACGCACAGGCTTACCGGGGATTAAGCCCTGGGGCCCACGGCAGCAGAGGGGCCCCGAACTCAAAAGACATGTCCCACAAATTTAGTTGCTATTCGTTTTTTAAAACACCAACATTTTCAATTTGAAATGATTAAAGATTTTGAATAGAATGTTTTATACACAAATGCACCATATCACTTGATTTTTTCTTTAATTTATCAAAAATAAGACATAGCATTATCACTTGTTACCCCTAAAACCACCTGTCCTCAAACCATAGCCCAATATATAAAATACACTTTACATACACTATTTATATTATACTGTGTATTAAAATATAAATCGGAGTGTCTATTTGTACCCCGGTACAATGTAAATAGCATCTGCCACACAGTGCAGTACCAATAATCTGGTGGAACCACAGAAACATGCGACAAACTAACCAATAGATGTTGCTGCATGGCGTGGTCTATAAAGACGGTGTGTGAATGTGTACTGTTGTCCTAGCAACCACTGTTCAAATCCGCATTTTATCCCACTCTTTTTTGCATCCGATTTCCTGTTTCCAATATTTCCTTAAATACTACTTAAAATAATAGATAAAAACTAATATAAATGTTGATTTCATCACAGTGATTTGGTCACGGTGAATGTCGAGGAGTGCAGAGAAGGGTTTGATCCGGGGGTGGGGCCTGACGATCTCACTCGTTCCCGCGGCTCAGCGTCGCTTGGGTGTAGATTGCATCAGTGTATTACTAATATTGTAGTAACCATGTTTTTTGGCAGAAACCATAGTTTTAATGCAGTTAACCATGTACAGTAATATGGTGGTAATATAGTAACCATGGTTAATTTTGTGGTTACTGTAACTTTACAAAAAATACCATGGTGAAACCATAGTTACTGTAGTCAAACCAAGGTTATTTTTTAGCATGTTAAAGTTAAGGTTAGGTTTAGGGGTAGGGGTTAATGTAGTGTGTCTGTGGGACTCCAAATAAACACAGTAAACACACTGCAGTGATGAACATATACAGTATGCTAGTAATTAAATATTGGATAAATAGTATCTGACACTATGTGCACCAGGGTGAAATTAGTATCTACCATTATTTGCACCGGGTTTGGGGTGAAAATAATATCTGCCACTATTTGCACTGGGGTGTAAATAGCATCTGCCAATATAAATTTAAGCTTGAGAAAACAGGACTATAAATATGCATCTTATAAGGAAACATTTTTACTATGTCCTGACAGAAGGAACAGGTAAATAATATATATATAGAAATTGCAGGCACCATTACTAGCTGGCAACACCAGAAAAACTCAATTAAATTTGTACGTGTGACTTTAATAATACTGTGCAATATATGGTTATTTAAGGGGTCAGCACCATATACTTTTCTGTCTGATTGTGGTTTAGTCAATACATGGAGCTGAAAATCAGTTTGAATTCATCCTATGTGGCACTTAAACATAGGTAAATACCTCTTCCTGTAACTCTTTTGGGGAGCCATTTTTTTCATTCAGCATTCAGCAGAAAAAAATAAATCAAAACCTTTGTAAAAGAAAGAATGTAGCAGGGTAATGAAGTGTGAGTACCTTTGAAGTTTGGCCGTATTCGTGAGTCATATGTCATCAGCAGGCGGTTCAGTATGTTACTGGTTGTGTTGGCTGGGACTCTGTCCAGATCTTCTGCTGATAACTGACTGGTAATGTCAAAACAGAGACACACTTTTCTGACAGTGCAGCACTTAGCAAAATCATGCTAGAATATAACTTGACCTGGCACACACCCCAAAAAATGTACATTCACTATCGTCAGTTTTACTGAATCCTCCCTTGTTCATGTTACGTATTATAACAAATGCATGTAACAAAGTGAAATGTATGACCTTACATTTTAATTGGATGAGCTATTTTTAAAAAAGCCTTTAAAAATGATTACAAATGCACATCTGTGAGCACACATTCTATATTAATGCGCTATGTTATAATGTTGCCTGGCAAACAGCCTACTATAATGAACTATATTACTCAGCAGAAGAATGGTTTATTCTGCTAATTATTAAAGGTGCTGTAAGCTATTGTAGCCCTTCTGGAACTTACACTAGACTAGCAGGACACCGTACAGACACGAGCATATAGGGGCTGCCCTGTGTATGTGCACAATGACTGACAGGCAGAAAGTCTTCTGATTGGCTAAAAAATGGATCTGACCACGGCCCGCAAACATCTTTATTTACCTGCTGTTCACAGAGACAGGTGTGATATTTCATGGCTCTCATTCAGTGATCTCTGACAAGTAGGCTAATAGAGGCATTTTCTGCATGTCATTTCATAAAAATCACTTAGAGCACCTTTAATATTAAATTAAACCCTTTATTTGATGCTGGTGTCTTACAGTGCAAAATCACATGCCTGAGAAACATCCCTCTCGTGACAATCTTCACATTGTTATTTGCAAATTAATACATTATTTTATTTATCAAATCACTTATTTAATTTAATCATTTTTATAAGTTCATCTAACATTCTGTCTACACCAGACACGAGTAGCGCGTGCACGATATGACAAAAGCAAATCGCTCCCATTATAATCAATGATGCGGTCTACACCGGATGCGTCCGTTGCGTCGCGCCTTGTTGCGGCAACAGTAAACAGATGCTCCGTTCTATTTTGCGCTGCACGCGCTGGCACTTCTCCTGCCAATAAGACCAATTCTATAAATTAATAAATACATAAATTCCAGTGTAGACAGCCTCAAGGCGCTGCGAAGCGACATTGCTCGCGTCCGGTGTAGTCAGGGTGTAAGTGTTTTAATTTGATACACATTTCTTTTGTTCACATTATATTATGCATTTTTATGCAATTAATTTCTGTATTGTGATTTATATCACCATCTCATGTTCCCTTGCAGTTCCTTCATGAACCCCTAGGGGTTTATGGATGCCTGATTGGGAAACCCTGCACTAAGGAATTACAATTGTTCATCTTAAGTTCAGCGGAAGGAAGGAACTACAAAGCAAAAGACCAAAAGCAGAGACACTTACTCATGCTTAGTCATACAGTGTTATGCCACGTGCTGTTATTAATGACCACTGCCCCTGTCTACTGGCCTGAGGCCAGTTTAGCTGGCTCTGTTAGTATGCAATGGAGTGTGAGAAATGGACACAGCTGGTCCTGGACCAGCGCTTACAGAAACAAGCAAACTGGCAGACTACAGAATTTATCGGCAGACTTTCACTCTGCTTAACAGCACTGTAATTCTCCGTAACTGACATTCTTGCATCTTTGGCAAACTTAAAAGATTATGGGATCGGTGTGTGTGTGGATGCGTGTATGTGTTACTGTCTGGAAGACTTATGAAGGACAGATGACTTGTTTGCCCTTTTTCCCTTTCTTAGGTTTTCCCTTTCTTTAGCAGTGCCCTCTGCAGAGAACTGTACCAACAGAATCAACAAGATCAGCCCCTTAACAACCATGACTGCACACCTGCAATACACACACATACACATTCGTCAGCAAAAATACATGGTAATATTCAAATTGTTGGTCAACAAATATATTTTTTGTAAATGGCTTTTTCTTAAACAATTACAGCCGATCCTAAACACCTTACATCCTTGCAAAGTACCAATAGTTACAGTATTTATCATTACCAGTGTTGGGTAA
Organism: Myxocyprinus asiaticus; assembly: GCF_019703515.2. Taxonomy (NCBI): domain Eukaryota; kingdom Metazoa; phylum Chordata; class Actinopteri; order Cypriniformes; family Catostomidae; genus Myxocyprinus; species Myxocyprinus asiaticus. The sequence continues at coordinate 4,367,680 of NC_059351.1, read as the reverse complement.
TTTACTCTAAAAAAAGTAATCCACAAATTATTAATTCATGTAAAAAATGTAACCAGTTTCCATTGCTGATTACTTAATTGAAAAAGTAATCCAATTATTATTACTTGTGGGTTAAAGTTTACATTTTTTTGCTCAGCCAGTTCAAAATAATGTCTGTATTTCCTCCTTGTTCATTGTCGCACACTCATACACACAGCATCAGTACTGTCACAGACACATGAACAGATGTGATTTTAACACATTAATTAATGTTCTGCATGTATTCTACATAAATGATATTATTTTTGGAATATCTGTAACCCAGGTAATGTACTTGAAAGTAACTTAAAGTCAGTAACTCTAATCTGATTACAGGAATTAAATACAGAAAAATCTGGGTTTAGTACAAATAAAGCTCAGTCAGTAGCATTCGTGGCATAATGTTAATTACCACAAAAAATAAATTCGCTTGTCCCTCCTTTTCTACATATAAAAAAAGCACAAACTGAGGTTGCATTGAGTCCCTTACAATGGAAGCGAATGGGGCCAATTTTTTGGAGGGTTTAAAGGCAGAAATGTGAAGCTTACAATTAAAAAAAAAAAAGCACTTACATTAAGTCTTCTTTTAAAACTTGTGACTTGTGTATTATTTGAGCAGTAAAGTTCGTTGTTTTTACAGTCATAAGGTTTTATGGTTTACAACATTATGTTGTTATGGCAACAAAGTTGTAAAATTGGATATAACTACACAGAAAATTTAACGGTGCCATTTTATCACACTAAAATAATGTTAATGCATTTTTAGTTGGACTCGGATGCATTTTTACTCGGACTCAGATGCATTTTTACTCAAACTTAACTCGGACTCGGATGCATTTTTACTCTGACTTCTCTTGGACTCGGATGCATTTTTACTCGGACTTGTCTCGGACTTGGATGCATTTTTACTCAGACTCTGATGCATTTTTATTCGGACTCGGATGCATTTTTACTCTGACTCGGATGCATTTTTACTCGAACTTAACTCGGACTCGGATGCATTTTTACTTGACTCGGACGCATTGTTACTTGGACTCGGATGCATTTTTACCCGGACTCAGATCCATTTTTACTCGGACTCAGATGCATTTTTACTCTGATTTGTCTTGGACTCGGATGCATTTTTACTCAGACTCCGATGCATTTTTACTCGAACTTAACTCGGACTCGGATGCATTTTTACTCTGAACTTAACTCGGACTCGGATGCATTTTTACTCTGACACGGACTCGGATGCATTTTTACTCGGACTCAGACGCATTTTTACTCGGACTTAACTCGGACTCGGATGCATTTTTACTTGGACTGTGACTCGGACTCGGATGCATTTTTTACTTGGACTTGACTCGGACTCGGATGCATTTTAACTTGGACTTGACTCGGACTCGAGCCTTTCGGACTTGGGATTTTTTTCCGAGTCTGGCCGAGTCCATTGCATTTGTGATGCAATGAAAAACAAACAAACAAACAAAAAAAACGTAACATAGGGTGACCATACGTCCTCTTTTCCCCAGACTTTTCCCGGCATCCAGCCAGGATTTTAAAATTGCCTCTAAATGTTTGGGATGTGGCTTTGTCTTCATATTGATGTGCTCTCTACAGTTAGTACTATCATCCATTCTGCGTATTTGATACTGCACATCAGTTTTCATGCATATATTTCCTTACGTGTGATTATTCTGGCTGAGAGCAGCAGCGTGCACTCTTTCAAAGTACTTTAACTCTCTGTCTCGCCTGCGAGCCCATGCTGTATGTGTGTGCGGGAAAGAGATCGCCATTCGCCACACGTGCTCTGCCGCTCTCATCCAGAAATATCAATAACGTAAGTACACTTTAACGTGCCCCAACTCTGCAAATTATTAAATAGAACAAATGTTTTATCAGACTCACGCTTACTATGCAAAGTCATTTCTAACTGAAAATGTTGACTATATCGGGACAAAGTCAAATATGCTACATATCAAGGATATTTAAACTAATATTACAGATGAAATAGACCATGATGGAAATTGTACAACTCAGTCTGTCACACATATGTAGCGCAACCTCTGTGTGTTACCTGTAAAGCTGGCACTTGCGATTCAATGGCAAAAAAGTCCGAAAATACAATGAAGAACACAAGTGAGGGAAGAAGTCTCCACCTATTATCCATACTAAATATAATGTGAAAAGAACGAAACGTCAGCCCAAGGTGAGTTTGATCTTGACTTGGCTACACCTGGACACAGCAGGAGGACTGAAAAGTGTAAAGTGTAGTACTGTTGTATATAAATATATAAATATTTTTTTAATGGTATCTGATATTTTCTGTTTTTATTTTCTGTTGTTGTATTTTATTTTATGGACATTATTAAATGTTTTAATATTACCATTTATTAAATGTATTAAACACATTAAATGTATTACATTTATTTCACCCATAATTTTAGATAAAACTAAACTAAATTGAATGGATAAATTGAAAATGAATTAAAATAAAAACAATAATAATAACTCAGGTTGTAATGACTAACGCAGCTTTCACTTTCTTTAGTCTATGTTTGAGTGGAGGGGAAATGCAACAAATAATTGAAATGTCAACAGAACGCAATAAGAATTGTGTTGAAGGACAGTTTTGTCTTCATACACCTAAAGCATATGCTTTCATTCTGAAACAACTTTGAAATTTGTTCAGCAGGATATTAAATTATCTCTATATATTTATATATATATATATAGTGACAAATTGTTTTTCTTAGTTGTGAAGGTTAAAATAAGCTTAAAATATTGATGTTGAGTTTACGGATACAATTTTAATTCAGATTCTTCAACAGATTCATTTGAACTCGACTTGGACTCGGCCTGTTATGGACGTGGTCTTGAGTCCGACTCGGCCCCTTTTGGACTCGGAGTTTCATGTGTGCACATAATAGGCCCTAATTGAAAAAATAACCCATTAAATTTCTCTTTTTAAAACATATTTTGAGTCAATCTTGGTACATTTATCATTTGTTGGCACAAAAGCCATACCATATTCTCTGCCAATATTGCACTATATATTAACATAATGATAACAGAAATCACCCAAATGGCCCTGATCAAAAGTTTACATACCCTTGAATATCTGGCCTTGTTACAGACACACAAGGTGACACACACAGGTTTAAATGGCAATTAAAGGTTAATTTCCCACACCTGTGGCTTTTTAAATTGCAATTAGTGTTTGTGTATAAATAGTCAATGAGTTTGTTAGCTCTCACGTGGATGCACTGAGCAGGCTAGATACTGAGTCATGCGGAGCAGAAAAGAACTGTCAAAAGACCTGCGTAACAAGGTAATGGAACTTTATAAAGATGGAAAAGGATATAAAAAGATATCCAAAGCCTTGAAAATGCCAGTCAGTACTGTTCAATCAACTGTTCAAAGAAGTGGAAAATTCTGGGATCTCTTGATACCAAGCCAAGGTCATGTAGACCAAGAAAGATTTCAGCCACAACTGCCAGAAGAATTGTTCGGGATACAAAGAAAAACCCACAGGTAACCTCAGGAGAAATACAGACTGCTCTGGAAAAAGACGGTGGGTTGTTTCAAGGAGCACAATATGACGATACTTGAACAAAAATGAGCTGCATGGTCGAGTTGCCAGAAAGAAGCCCGGTTACAATATGCCCGACAACACCTTGACACGCCTCACAGCTTCTGGCACAATGAAATTTGGAGTGACGAGACCAAAATAGAGCTTTATGGTCACAACCATAAGTGCTATGTTTGGAGAGGGGTCAACAAGGCCTATAGTGAAAAGATACCATCCCCACTGTGAAGCATGGTGGTGGCTCACTGATGTTTTGGGTGTGTGAGCTCTAAAGGCACGGGGAATCTTGTGAAAATTGATGACAAGATGAATGCAGCATGTTATCAGAAAATACTGGCAGACAATTTGCATTCTCGAAAGCTGCGCATGGGACACACTTGGACTTTCCAGCACGACAATGACCCTAAGCACAAGGACAAGTTGACCCTCCAGTGGTTACAGCAGAAAAACGTGAAGGTTCTGGAGTGGCCGTCACAGTCTCCTGACCTTAATATCATCGAGCCACTCTGGGGAGATCTCAAACGTACGGTTCATGCAAGATGACCAAAGACTTTGCATGACCTGGAGGCATTTTGCCAAGATGAATGGGCAGCTATACCACCTGCAAGAATTTGGGGCCTCATAGACAACTATTACAAAAGACTGCACACTGTCATTGATGCTAAAGGGGACAATACACAGTATTAAGAACTAAGGGTATGCAGACTTTTGAACAGGGGACATTTCATTTTTTTCTTTGTTGCCATGTTTTGTTTTATGATTGTGCCATTCTGTTATAACCTACAGTTGAATATGAATCCCATAAGAAATAAAAGAAATGTGTTTTGCCTGCTCACTCATGTTTTCTTTAAAAATGGTACACATATTACCAATTCTCCAAGGGTATGCAAACTTTTGAGCACAACTGTATATAAGGTAAATCACTTTGAATCCCTCCCACCCCACCCCATAACAGAGTTGAACTAAGGCCAATAAGTGTAAACACAATGAAATACTGAAAAGACTCCCATGTATTGTCAAAAAGATAATAGCATTATAAAGTGAGGAACAAAGTTTTGCATTTGATCAGAAAATGCACAAAGCCTTTAACCCTCAAGTAATTGTCGGTCCATTTTTACCCGTTTTCATTTTGTTTCTATAATAAAAATGGTATCCTTTATCTGAGTGGTACAACACTTGGTGACTTTTCCTCCACTTGCTCTCTGAACACACAATAAAAATGTGGACTTGATTTGATAACTAAGTGGTCGTAAAAAAAAAAAAAAAACGACACTTGTGGTGTTCGGGTCAAAACTGACCCACCATAGGAAATGAATGCCAAAGACTAAAATACATGTTTTTTTTTCATTTGTCAAATAAAAATCAATAATTCAGACATGATGCACAACACAAACATACATAAATGAAGGGGTGATACTATCAAACACCCACAATGCAGATAACACACCCACGCACACACGCACAGGTTTGTTTGACTATATTAGTGATCTCTCATAGACTTCCATTGATTTCATATCAGGCTAATTACATTTTCTATTTCCAAACTCTACCCCTAAACCTAACCATCACTCAAACATGTGCACATCACTAGATTTGAAGATCAAAATCTTCCGACCCATTTAAGAGCTTTTTTTGTTTTTTACTGATGAGGACATTTGGTCCTCACAAGCAGCATTGGGTGTAATCAAATTACAAAGTAATTAGTTAATCTAATTACTTTTTAGTAAAAAAAAAAAAAAAAAGTCATGTAATGCATTACATTTTAAATTCTTATAACCAGTTTACAGTTACTGACTTTTAATTAACTTAATTACTTTTTAGTAAGTTATAGGGTTATGCTTATTTCTAATAGATTATTTATGTATAATACATGAATTATGACCACATAATGAGTTATTATGAAGGAGAAATGTGAGGTGCTGAGTTTATGACTTGTGTGTAACAATGAACAAAAAAGAAAAATTATTTTGAGTTTGTTGAGCGGAAAAGTGTTTTAGAAGGTAACTTCAAAGTAAAGTCATTAGTAATGTGATTACTTTTCAATGAAGTAATTATTACAATTTTAGAGAAATAATTAGTAATTGTAGTGGATTATTATTTTTAAGTAACTTACCCAACACTGCTCACAATTGTAGGCAAACCTGTCCACACATACAACCAAGGTGATATCCAGGAAAATACTTTGGGTGGGCCTCAATAAAAACGGATGGGCCAACATTTTTTTCCCCCTAAATTTCCTTAGCAACAGAAAGGTGGCACATTCAAACAACTCTTTCACTCTTTCAGAATTTATGCTTTTATTTATTTTTTTTATACAAAAATATTTGAAGTAAAAAAATATATTCTGGGTGGGCCTGGGTCTAATTTGGGTGGGTCCACGCCCACCCCGTCCCACCCTTGGCTACGCCACTGCATACAACATAGATCAAAGTCTGGGTCTGACCCCTGTGTGACAGAGTTTATGCAAGAATTCTGATGTTTAAAATAACTGACAGGTAACAAAATAATTACTCTGTTATTTCTTTGTAGCACAATCAAAGTAGAAAGATGAGTATCTTAGTCGTATCTCTCTGTGGGAGCCATTGCTTAAACTGCAACAAATTACCCCAATCTCCAACAAAATCCCAGGAGTACGACTGATCCTCACGCCTTGATCAGACCTTTAGAATGACGTGCTGATTAATTATCAGTAATAGCAGCTCACGCTCCAGCGGCACAGTGAGTAAAAAACACCCGGGACTGGATCCAGCACTCGGGATCCGCAGTGGCAGCACGAGAGGACAATCATCCCACCGTTAAACATGGTTACAGACTCCCCAATGCACACTTATAAAACAAGGTGAATAAAGCCACCGATAAATCACTTTGAGAACCGCTCGCGAATGAGAGAATTGGAATACATGAGAGTATAAAGACACGCAGCCTTACCTCATGAAGAAAGTACACCGATGATTTCAGTGTTCTCCGCATATACACGTGTCTATCACTGTATGCATATCCACTCCTGGTTCAGTTTCAGTGTATGTGAGTGATGGATTCTGCATGGATGCACCTGTCCCGCTGCAGGGAGGCTGCTGTGCTCTCGCGTGCTGAAGCGCTGTCCCGCACCGGCGTCACTTGTTCCGACTGGATTCAGGTTACGAAAGCAATTTATATACTGAGGTACAATATGAATGGGTTTGAATGCATAAGTGGTGCATGTCCTGTAAAATGAACAGTACAATTTTAAGCTGTTAAACCTACAATAGAATGATGGTGAAAACATCTGAAGTGAGAACAGCAAATTAATAAAGTTTTAAGTGGTCAGCTCTGCCTCACTTGTCCTCTGTGTCACACTAAATTACAGCCCCTCTCTCTTAAAGCCCACAGAACTAAATGAGGGCATGGGATGGGCTCTTTGAGTGTGTGTGTAGGAAATGGCAGAAAAGATAAATGATCCTATGTGAGAATGGGAGGGAGAATGAGAAAGATTCACATGCACATAATGAAAAGGGTCCAAAGAATAGTATGAATCATATCTGCTCAGTATGTCATTTTATACATGAAGCAGTCATTGCATGTGAAACTTGTGACGTAAGAGTCAGATAAAGAGACACAGGGCCACTGGGAAATAAAACAAGCATGCTTCAGAATTTTGTGAAGCCATTCAGCTCACAGTGTGGCATGACGCCAGGGGACACACACACACACACACACACACACACACACACACACACACACACAAAACATCTTGAGGCTGTCGTGTATGAACCACAAACTTTCCTCAGCATATCAGAAACAATTGCTGCAACACGTCATGCACTGCTGGTCCTCTAAACACGCTCGGTCAAATTTGACCACTATAAATGAAGAATGCAGCTCAATGAATGAACGCCATGTCCGAAGACAAAGCAAGGGCACATATTGTTAATTCACATTGTAATATGTCATCAATATTATACAATGTTATCCCGAGAGGCTCGACCTGATTTTAACTTCTTGTTTTCACTTGAACATCTCCAAAATCTCTACCATTTCTAAAAATAACATAGAAAAGGCTGCCACACCAAGGACATAAGAACACCTTAGCTACACAAGTGGACCAATTAATTAGTAACGCATGTTAACTCGTATATTTCATACTGAACATAAAGTACATACATCCCAGTGAAAACACAAAACAGTTTCAGTTGTGTTCCTTGGTTTGGGAACATATTACAAAAATCCAAACAAATCAGGCCTCATTTTACCCAGTAATAACAATTTAAAATCCAGATCATTTTAATACATTAAAACTTTTTAAACAAAAGTTGTTTGCACTTAATTTCAAAAGCAGTGAAGATACACTTTAAAATATACAGCCCCCAACTCTAAATTTTAGTTCTGTTTGTAATAAAATGTAATCAATAAAATAGTTCACCCAAAAATGAAAATTCTCTCATCCTCATGCCATCCCAGATGTGTATGAGTTTCTTTCATCTGCTGAACACAAATGAAGATTTTTAGAAGAATATTTCAGCTCTGTAGGTCCATACAATGCAAGTGAATGGTGACCAGACATTTGTAGCTCCGAAAATCACATGAAGGAAACCTAAAAGTAATCCATATGACTCCAGTGGTTAAAGCTATGTCTTCAGAAGCAATATAATAGGTATGTGTGAGAAACAGATACAAATTAAAATCCTTTTGTTTACTCTAAATCTCCACTTTCACTTTCACATCTGAAAGTCACATATGGCCCCTGTTTATTTCCACTTTTGCATCTGAAAGTGAAGGTTAAAGTGGAGATTTAGGGTAAAAAAAAAAGGACTTAAATATTGTTCTGTTTCTCACCCACACCTATCATATCACTTCTGAAAACATGGATTTATACACTGGAGACATATTAATTACTTTTATGTTTCCTTTAAGTGATTTTTGGAGCTACAAAAGGTCTGATCACCATTCACTTGCATTGTATGGACCTATATAGCTGAGATATTCTTCTAAAAATCTTCTTTTGTGTTCTGCTCAAGAAAGAAAGTCATACACATCTGGGATGGCATGAGGCGGGTGAGTAAATGATGAAAGAATTTCCATTTTGGGTGAACTATCCCTTTAACGGCCGACATGCAACTGGAACAGAGAGTCCAGCTCAATATTAATGCCAGCACTTGGGTGGTTAGATTAACTGTCTTTCTCCTATCATTAGCTTACACTGCAGTGTTGAACTCTTGTGACAAAGCTACAGAACAGCAGTACAAACCATTCAAATAATTACATTAAGGGTGTATTGTGTCATTTCTGAAAACATAATTGCAAAAACAATGACTGTTTTCAAACAATCCACTCTTGTCAATGTTGTCAATGTTCGGACAAACATGTAGTCCCACCCCAAACTCACACCACTGGTTGTGCCAATGTTGTTATTTTGCTCAAACAAACTAGATTACACACTTCAGCTTCAAAACAACTCTTTAAAGAAAAGGTTTAGAGTAACTCTACAGGTATACAGTATTGTACATAAAGATATTTTTACAATGTAAAAAGGATACGTTTTAGGATCAATATATCATAGATTCATACAATTGAAAAGCAAACTGCTGCAATATTGGTGCATATAAAAATAGATTTATATTTTCATTAAAGGAATGTCAGGCCTGACTTGAAATGTTAAAGTACTGATCCCCCTTCTCAAACTTCTGTAATGAATCACCATCACACACCATCAGATTTCATCAAATTCAAGAGCATCAAATGTCTGTGTATCTGAAAACAAGAGACATAAAAGACATTCATTTTGGAACATTCTATATCAAAGCAATAAAATATGAGAGGCAATTTTATATTATGTACAGTAAAGTATATACATATTGGCTATGTGCTATGGTGTTTCCACTGATATGTAAACAAAAACAGAAAGTGTTCTTACTCTGTGTGTGCTGTGCATTGATTTATGCAGTAGCTAGATGAACAGGTGTTTTGCATCACAGCTGTTACTATATCATGTACTTTAGCACAGCTGGAACGCTGTACACACCAACCAGTATCCAGGATCAGATCTCACCTTTTTATTATTAATTTGACTCTGTGAAAGAGAAAGAAGCACAGATGTTTCATTACCCTTTCATTTGTCCATTCTTGCTCTCTGTCTCAGCGCTCAAGTTGGTCCTGTTGTAGATATCTGGAGCAGTCGGACACCTTCTTAACCTCACTGACGTTTAAACTCTCAGAGCACATGGGGCACACTGATTCGGTCTCTAACAGCCTGAAACAAACACATACAAATATAGAAAATCAAAGGATGGATGGAGAGATGGATGGATAGCAGTGTCAAAAATGTACTTTTTTTATTATTATTTTTAAATGGATAGTTCACCCAAAAATGAAAATTCTCTCATCATTTACTCATTTCAATTACATCAAATCATTTAATTAAGATTTTAGAAGAATATTTCAGCTCTGTATGTAGGTCCTTACTATGCAAAGTGAATGGTGACCAAAACTTTGAAGCTTCAAAACGCACAGAAAGACAGCATAAAATAATCCATACAACTCCAGTGGTTAAATCCATATCTTCAGAAGTGATATGAGAGGTGTGGGTCATCCACTTTCAGAGTGTAACAGAATGTGAAAGTGAAAGTGGAGATTTATAGTAAAAAATAATTAAATATTGATCTGTTTCTCACCCACACCTATCATATCGCTTCTGAAGACATGGATTAAACCACTGGAGTCATTTATTTGGTTTTCAGAGATTCAAAGTTCTGGTCACCATTCACTTGTATTGCATGGACATACAGCGCTGAGATTTTCTTCTAAAAATCTTAATTTGTGTTCTGTAGAAGAAAGAAAGTCATACACATCTGGGATGGCATGAGGGTGAGTAAATGATGAGAGAATTTTCATTTTTGGTGAACTGTCCCTTTAAGAAGCAATACATGAGGGCATTTATTTCAGCCACATAACAGTGTGCCCATTTATGTTGAATACTTAAATAGAATCAGTTAATTAAAATCTTTTCAATTCGAACAATTTTCAATCTTAACAATTATGGCTATTTATTTGATTATAAAATCAAACCAATATCAACTACAAAAGTAGCTGTAAATAATGCACAAGATATAGCACAAAAAACTCTCTGCTGGAATACATTTTAAATCATTAGTTGGTCCCAACTTAAGATTTCACAGCTTTCTACTGTCTACAATAAGAGTAGACTTTGCAGTTTCGATGTCCTAATGCTTTCATCCTAATTTTGAACAGCATATCTTTTGCTTTATAATTTAAAATGACTAAACTATTTAGTTAGAAAACTATTTTCTAAATATATTTAGCTTGAAAAGAGTCCTTGTGCTGTCTTTCTTAAAAATAAATGCCACATAGTTTGATATTTTGGTACATATTGCACATTTACTTTCTATAATGACATTCATACATTGTTAAGTAAGGCTAAATTATCCAAATACTTTTTGTGTCATACTGTATAAACAATATATGAATTTTCAATAACATAAATGTTGTTTAAATAAAAGAGAAAAATGTGAATGCTTACTACTTTCGTAATGCATTTTTTCCACTATATTTAAAATATTTTACATTTAATTTTAAAGTGGCTGGTTCATTTCTGACCCCGGTTAATAGGAAGGTGGGATTAAATGGGTGGACAGCTGAATGCATGGATAAGCAGACGGATGAATGGGACTTACTGTGTGAACTGCGAGCAGAGAGCAGGGAAATCACAGTGTGGGCAGACACACCAGTCTTCCTTGACCAAGTGACGACCCTGCAAAGGATGACACACACATCAATCAGACAGACTGAGTAAACTGTACATGTCTGTGTATACACACTAAGAGGTCAAGTCAAGATTATTGTCATTATTCTCATTAGAGTCAAAAGTGAGCTGAGAATGAAATATAGCACCTAGAGATGTAGTTTTAATTGGGCCTGGTATTCAGGCAGAGGAAGAGGCGCTCTGTGGAACTGAAGCTGCAGGCTGTTTCCACTGAGCAAGAACTGCTTGTGTTCACTCGGTGCAGTGATGCGGTGTATTAAGTTGTTTCAGTACTCACTGTTGCGATACAGTAGGGAAGATTGTTTTTGCAGCCGGGACAGAGCAGCTCACAGTCAGGAAGGCTGAAGCCACAGTAGGGACAGGGTGAACTTTCCTCCTCGACCTCAGAGGTATCTGGTCGACTGAAAAACAGAGCTTTGGGGTAACTGATTGGTTGAGTCTGAAAAAAACAAACTGTAGTAGTAAAGGCACTTTATACATTTCCCTCAAAGCAGTTTTTAGATCAAAGAACCCCCTCACCCCACCTCCACTGTAATTCTCACCTTGTGTACAAATGACAGTGCGTCTTACTCGTGGGTGATATTTCACCCTTGCTGAGCTTCGATGATAATTAAATTCCAACATACAAGTGCAAATTACTTTGGTTTTGTTAAACGTACCATTTGGGTTGAATTTCTAAATAATATTTCCGTTAAGAGGGGTTTGCTTCATCATTTACTAATAAACAGGTGCTGTAGGACTGTTTGTGTGTGTGTGTATCAAGTGCACATGTTTTTGTATATTGAACAGTGACAGCAGATGGTGCTCTTGAACACAATCCTGTTCTGACGGGTCTTTATGAATCATACCTAACAGAAGCCGTTGGCGTGTCTACTTAAATAACTGTGTTTAAAAAAAGGAATGGTGTTTTCATTGCATATACTGTACTGTAATTTCATTAACTGCATATACTGTAACATACATTTTGACAGCCCTAATAAAATACACCTCACATAAAAAAAAAAACTGTTTACAAAAAAGTTTACAAAATGTCTCCATTTAATACAAGACACTGATTAACCTGTTTATAATTGGTTAGAATGATAAACTAATGGACAAGACTGATTTTTTATGTTTTATTTTAGGAAATTATTATAGGAAAAATGGACAGGAAGAATAAGGAAGGGGGAAGAGAGACTGAGTGTCTTACCGAACCATGGCCTCAATCTTCTTCTTATATTTGACATCAATCTTGTTACGATATTCTGGTCTCATCAGCATAGAGGCAAAACCGAAGGCAGAGTTCCTCAGACCAGCACGATGACATTCAATAACTGCTGAAGTGAGGATGGGAACAATGTCTGTAGGCCATAAACACACACACACACACACACACACACACACACACACACACACACACACACACACAGAAAGAGAGAGAGAGATTTATGCTGCTTTAAAGGAGGATCTGGCAGCTATAACGGCTCTGAGTATAGGAGTGTGTGTGTGTGTGTGTGTGTGTTAAGAGAGGCTCACGGGACGGAAATTTGCTGATGTTGTTGGACACACGGATAAGCATTCGTGCTCCCTTTAAATGATCTCCTCTCTTAACATGGATCTGAAAAAACAAACACAAAAAAAACCACTATCTGCACTGAAATAAATTTCCAGCAAAAAAAATATCTGACATTCACAGATGCATCCTCTGTCCCTTGCATGTTTGGTTACTCAGTTTTCCTCATTAAAAAATGTGCATAAATTTACAACAGCCTACTTAGGACACTTAACCCTAAAAAGGTTTCTGTATCATGGGGGATACAAACATTTAAAGGGATAGTTCACCCCAAAATAAAATTCTCTCATCATTTACTCACCATCATGCCATCTTAGATGTGTGTGACTTTCTGTCTTCTGCTGAACACAAACAAAAATATTTTAAAGAATATTACAGCTCTGTTGGTCCACACAATGCAAGTGAATGGTGACCAAAACTTTGAAGGCCCAAAAGGCAGTATAAAGGTAATCCATAAGACTCCAGTGGTTAAATCCATGTCTTCTGAAACGATATTATAGGTGTGGGTGAGAAACATATTAATATTTAAGTCCTTTTTTAACTGTAAATCTACACTTTCACATTCAGCCACCTACTGATCAGGGCTGGTCAAAGGTGGAGATTGGTAGTAAAAAAAAGGACTTAAATATTGATCTATTTCTCACCCACACCTATCATATCTCTTCAGAAGACATTCAACCACCAGAGTCATATGGATTACTTTTATGTTGTATTTATGTGCTTTTTAGAGCTTCAAAGTTCTGAACACCATTCACTTGTATTGTATGGACCTAAAGAGCTGAAATATTCTTCTAAAAATCTTAATTTGTGTTCTGCAGAAGAAAGAAAGTCATACACATCTGGGATGGCATGAGGGTGAGTAAATGATGAGAGAAATTTCATCTTTTGGTGAACTATTCCTTTAAGAGGCTGGGGAGAGGAGCAATGAGTGAGTATTTTTGTGAAAAATATTGAAAAGGGGTTCCCTGCAAATACTGAGGACATGTGACTTTGTATATAAAGTCTGGCATCAACTCAAAATCTTTATCTAAAAGTAAAAAGGCAGCATATTTTGAGAAGGCAGCTGAGAGAAGCATACGCTCCTATCTTTTCAATGTTATTTTCACGATTTCTACAAGGTATAAAATTGTAAATAAAAGCCATATTTTAGAAAAAGAGATTTATAAATTTTTAAATGTATCTTAGATGAATTTTTGAGGGCCACTACAAAAAAACAAAAAAACAAATAAGAAATATAAATAAAAATGAATGTTGTTTAAATAAATGGTAATAAATCGAAATAAAATATTTTGGAATAACTAAATACGGTCAAGTGTATATTACCTCATACTGCATGCCTATATGTGTAAAAGCGCTTCCTACCTTCACCAGTATGTAGCTGTGAAGGATCATCAGGTTCGTGGCCATCTCTGCTGGGATCTTAATCTGCTGTGTTTGAAGCTCAGAGTACATGCTGAACAAAACATCATGGGCATTTCTGTAGTTTCCTACAACACAAAATCCACAAATACATATAAGTCCATGGACTACATGTATACACAAACATCAATTATATGGCTGAACGAATGAAAAGGACTGAAAAGCTAAAATCAGACCAGCAGACTGCTCCTCTCTGGCGATTATAATAGCAGTTCTCGCTGCCTCTCTGTACTGTTTGAGAGCCATGTACAACCGGAACAGGTATTTTGCATCCTAGAAGAGAGCAGAAGCAACACATATTATCTAGTGCCGTGGTTCTCTACTTGTACTGGTCTGTTCTGGTCAAAAATAGCAGGGCAAAAACAATGCTAAATGCAAATGCCAACTTAGACATGTTTTATAACATGCTCTCATTCTTTAAATTCATGAACAAAACTATGCAAGGTATAAAAATACCCATTTTTGGCAGCTGAGAGCATGACACAACTGAAATTCATGATTTCAAAATATTTACAATGTTGTCAATTGTCCTATTCAGCCTATATTATCTTAATAATTTTGGATATTGTTGGGCATATGCAGTGCAATGTTTGATTTTAGGGACATTATTGTTTACTTCTATTCAATAAATCATTTTAGTACTGCGTTGGGTCTTCACTCGATGTCCAGTGTAGAATTGGGGATCTGAAGCAAAACCAGTTGAGAACCACTGATCTACTTAATGCTATTTTCTCTATTAACACAATGCTGTTACTACAGTATATACCAGTGTCATCAAATACTGAGACATTGATATAGACCACCCAACGTCTATGCAAATGATTTGCTCTGAATCAAACCATTTCCAGCAATAACAAAAACACAAACACACAGAGTCAAAAAATGCTGAAGCTCTTGTTAAGTTTCATCATATGAAGCAATAAAGCAGATGAACTCTACTGAAAACATACACACAGACACACACAGAGCGCAGGTTGCTTCTGTAGGGTCATCACAAGAAGTATGAACAGATTCAATGAGCTACTCACGGCAAGAGACTACATACACGCAGTGAAACGCAAGAGAGAGGGATGAAGAGAGGATGAGTGAGAGATGATAAAAGGAACCAACCAGAGAATGGGAGCAACAAAAAAATGAAGGTACAGAAATGTACATAATTCCAAGTACTCAACAGATATGTTTCTGCATGTTTCAAAAGAGAACACTCATTTACAAAAAAAAAGCTGATACTATTTTTATTCGCATTTTGAAATTGCGCATAAGAAATCATGAATGGAAACGCTTGATATGCGAATAAACTTCCTAAATTCGCTTAAAATTTAATGCGCTATAGGAGGAGGTGGATTTTCTCGAGTTTCACACTAGTTAAAATGCGCTTTAAGGTGATGGAAACGGTTTATTCTCAAAACAATGATGTGTTTTGACCATTCGTGCATGTGTTATGAGTGTGTGATAGCTTGATGTGACTAACCCACCGAAAGGTCCGACCTTGGCACACAATACTTTGAACATAGCGCTTGTCATTCGGAAGAGTTTAACCCACAGCTGGTCGATAAAGTGGATCCTCACAATCCGCCAGAACAGTTTTGAGAGCGTGCGCTCCCATGCGGAGACTGGCGGTGTGTGGGCATCGCAGCTTTTTCAGCCCAGATTATATCAGATATTACACTTATTCTGCGGTGTCTTGTGGATGCATTTAATAAAATGAGATACTTGCTCCAGTCTTGCAAATAAAACTGTCCCCAAAGAAGGAAGAGGTCATTCAGCTGCTCCATCATGACGAGGCGGCTCCCTCATGATAATGCGCATTATGTAGTAGATGGAAACGCACAACAATTCGTATTTTCTTAAGTATAATTTTAAAATTTTTGGGATGGAAATCCAGCAACTGATAAAGTAATAGGTGATATTTGAGTTTACTAGAGCCTATAGATAATCCACACATAGCTACTGATTTAATAATGCAATCTTTAAAGGGTCATGTTCAGTGCTTAATTGGAAAATTATGAAGTAATGAGTGGCTTATTGCTTTCACATAGTGTTACCATACAGTGGTGGTGAGTTTCCAGGTGACAAATTCCGCACTGATCATATAAAACATTTTTTTATGATAACAAAATGTATATAAAAAAACATATTTCCCCCTTTTTTTCCTATGTTAAGTTGTTGAAGACTTAGGCATCGAATAGTTGTCATAGATGTGAAATATTGTAAATACATTAACAAGGGTTAGTGACATCAGAAGCATGAAGATTTTTGAAGAAGACAATTTTGCGCTTTAGTTTCAATAAAGGGTTTCTTTGGCCAAGGGAGAGAAGTTATTGTAGAATTGAAAGATTATGTGTGTTTATATGGTAGATTAAACTCTTCAATTACAAAAGATCAAGGAAAATTGGATTCTTTCACAATGACGCAAGAATCACATTTTCCTTGATCTTTCCACCTAATGTTTCACATCTACAGCTCTCTGCTAGTAAGATCTGGATTATATTTTCATTACCTTTGGCATTCCATCACTTTCTCCCATCAGGTAATCAATAAGTTGATTGGTTAGAGCTTCATCCTTTGCCTCCCCTACCTGTTAAGTAGACAGTCGTAAAAAAAAAAAAAAAAGAAATCATCTCCATATCTCTATAATCATCATCATCTCTGTAACAATTCTTTTCAACAATTATTGCTACAATAGAAATAATCATTTTCATGTTATGAACAAGATAACTATTACAATCAATACAGTCTTGTAAAAAAAAAAAAAAAAAAGTGCTTAAAAGTGAATTCTGGCATCAAAACTTTATAAAATGAAGTTTGAAAAAAGAATAAAAAAAATGTTTCTGGTGTTATTTCTTTCAAAACTTCCCGCAGAATAGAAAAAATAAGCTCTACTATTATCATGTTCCAATATCAACCAATGGCGACAATTACAATTAATGAAAAATATGTTCACCCAAAAATGAAAATTCTCTCATCATTTACTCACCCTCATGCCATCCCAGATGTGTATGACTTTCTTTCTTCTGCTGAACACAAATGAAGATTTTTAGAAGAATATTTCAGCTCTGTTGGTCCATTCAATTCAAGTGATTGGTGAACAAAACTTTGACGCTTTAAAAAGCACATAAAGTCATCATAAAAGTAATCCACAGGACTCCAGTGGTAAAATCCATGTCTTCAGAAGAGATATGTTAAGTGTGGGTGAGAAACAGATCAATATGCAAGTCCTTTTTCACTATAAATCTCCACTTTCACTTTCAAATTCTTCTTTTGTTTTTGGTGATTTATATTCTTTGTGCATATCATCACCTACTGGGCAGGGAGGATGATTTATAGTAAAAAAAGGACTTAAATATTGATCTGTTTCTCACCCACACCTATCATATCGCTTCTGAAGACATGGATTAAACAACTGGAGTCATTGATTACTTCTATGATGCCTTTATGTGCATTTTGGAGCATCAAAATGTTGGTCACCATTCACTTGCATTGTATGGACCTACAGAGCTGAGATATTCTTCTAAAAATCTTCATTTGTGTTCAGTTGAAGAAAGAAAGTCATACACATCTGGGATGGCATGAGGGTGAGTAAATTATGAGAGAATTTTCATTTTTGGGTGAACTATCCCTTTAAAATCACTATTACTCACTGATTACAGTCACCAATATTGTACATCCCTATTTTTAATAAATGAGGTCTAATAATGACAATAAAGAGCATAAAAGTGTAATTAAGAGTGAATCAATTGCTCTGTGGCTGTACTCACTGTCTCAATGGCCATCTCTATTGCCAAACTGTCATCCGAGCTAGGGCATTTCAAAAAGTGCTTCAGTGCCTGTGTGTGGACAGACAGATACAGAGAGAGAGAGAGAGAGAGAGAGAGAGAGAGAGAGAGAGAGAGAGCGAAACAAAAATCTATTAATAAGCATTTAATGACAGAAATAATTAGCACAGTCAGTTGGGTAAAGAATCCCCTCAGCAGATAATGAGCAAAGAGAGAGGGGCAACCAAGTGTGACGAAAAGTGAAAGACAGAGAGAGCGCACTCAGGCATGAGAGGGAAAGAGAGACTCATGTATTTTAAAAGCGCTTCCTGCTAGCAGTTGACGCATCACGTATTTTGTAAAAAAACAGCACACACAGAGGCCTCGTACCCTGCTGTACTGGCCACACTTCTGAAAGAACTTCCCAGCCTGAAGATGATTCTTCTCTCCCTCAAAATACAGTGCTATACTCTGGTAATCCTCGATTGTTGCCTCTGAACCTGGACACATGAACAAGGATACACAACTGTATCAAAATATCATGACCATGGTGCAGAAAAATGCTAGAAAATCGAAGATCAACATATTCATTTCTTGTATAGAATGAATTAGCATTTTGTAACTTGTCCGGACAGATATATTGTTCTGATTTTTTTCAAAAATGTGATGATCTCACCAATGATGTCAGCATAAATCTCCATCTGCCCATGCTGCTGGGCGAGCTGAAAAGCTTCGTCACTGCAGCGCGACAAAACCAGGAACTGGATCGCTGAGCCATAATCACTCAAACGCAGGAAAAACCTTCAGTCACAGAACACAGAAAAAATTTGGAAGAGAAAAAATGTGACAGTACAGAAATAAAACAAATATCATGAAATATGAGATCAAATATTGTGTAAAAAGTAACACTGTCCAACAGCAACATCAGCGGATAAAGTTTCAGAGGGAGGCAGCATCTCTTTTACCTCCCTAAAGGCCTTAGCACACCAAACGCAAATTCTCGGAGGGATTTCTGACCACGGTTAACATTTTGAATTGAAACAATGGATTCCTATGAAGACAATCACACCTGGAGCGAACATTCGCCCGTCTTTTTCTTTACGGCGAATGTTGATGAAATGCCCTGACCAATAAAATATATGCTTATGATCACATGATAGGCTCAAGTTTCTCATTGAGGTCCTCAAGCATGGCATGAGGAATGTGAGAGGGGTAATGGCAAAATAAAGGCAAACAGTCACCTGAAAGAATGCAGTGCCTCTACTTAGCTGTGGTCGGTTGACCACACTGTAAATGGGATGATGCCTGAAAACAGTACTATTTTTGAACCAGCTGGCAAATCTGCATGAACTGGTCAAACTGGTTGAAATGGACAGGCTAATTATAAAGTAAAGAGCTCCCCCTTGGATATCGCAATGTTCGGTCACATCCAAATGAGAACAGGTCATGAATGAAATGATAATCTGTGAGTAAGCCAGTTTTTAGCGAGCACACAGCTCAGTTAAATAAAAGGTGCACCTCTGTGCCTGTGACCTTCATGACACCTACGGTGTTTACCGAGCAATTGCTGACTAAGGATCCAAAAAAAAGGTCACTATAAATAATTGGCAATCAACAAGCAGCAGTAACAAATTCTAGCTACACAAAATATGCTTGTTGGAGTTTTATTGCAGTAATGATATGTTTTAAAGGTATAAACTTGACAGCGCCATGGGGCATTGATATGACTTGATTTTAATAATAAGTGACATGTATTATAATATTTATATATATATATATATATATATATATATATATATATATATATATATATATATATATATATATATAGTTATAGTATAGTATAGTATAGTATAGCATATACCAGTAGTATTTAAGCATTGATAGTAGGTGTAAGGTAAAATCATATTCCATATCATCCGAGAAACTGTGTAAACATCAAGTGTACCTGGAACATGAACATATATAGGAATAAAATAAATAAATAAATAAATAACAGAATGAAAGAAAGACTTTGTCTCCACATTTCAGAAGTCCCCTACATCCCACTGGCTAACATTTTTTTAAAATAAGTGCAGTCACCCTTTACTGACCTGGCCACCATCTTGGCTCCTTCGATGGACTGAGTTTCTCGTACGATACGGACAGCCTCCTCAGGGTTATTAAGATGCTCCAGTAGTATACGAATTACACTATCCCAGTCTCGTGCACTTTCATAGGCCATTGCTGCTTCTTTATATCTACACACACACACACACACACACACACACACACACACACACACACACATGCACGCACACACATGCACGCACACACACGCACACGCACGCAAGCACACGCACACGCACGCAAGCACACACACGCACAGAGTTTGGAATGTGGATGGCAATTCAGGGCATGATAGACAGCGGATGACCTGTCATAGATGTTTCCAAGCTGCTTTTATTAAAAACTTGATGGAGTCTTAATGGTGGTTTTAAGGTGGTGTTAGTTCTGTCAATCCATAATATAAATTGGGTGTTTTCGATAAGATGGAAGTGTTTGTATTTGTATTGTTTTGATACATACTTGCCATCAGCCTCCTTTGCCTTAGCATACTGTAGGTGAATCTTCGGGGAGGTCACATGGGGCAGGAGCTCACCTACCTTTGCCCTGACATTAGGAGGTTAGAGGTAAATGTTGAGTTAAAAATCCCAGTTTTATTTTAGGGGTGCACGATATGAAGGAAAAATGCAATATGCGATAAGTAGTTGGATAATGCGATATTCGATATGCGTTGCGATAATTCTATGATGACGTCATCGGAGCATGCAGAACATTGGAACCCCCACCACCCAAATATACTGAAGTTTATTGGGAGAATAAAAGAACTTAAATCCCATAGATCACAATCAAAGATGTCTTTGGTTTGGCATATAGACTGTGTATAATATACTGTTTTACCATTAGCTGCACATCCACAAATGTGACGCTGTGACTTGACACTTGAAACCCTCCTCCCCTGATGTCAGTGACGCCCTGCCCTGCCCTTTTGATCAGCCACCCCTCCTTGACCCCTGACAAGTGTGGGCAGGAGAGAGAAGGGGCACAGTCACTTTTTTTCCCAGTTAGCAGCACAGGATGGGGCACACCTGAACTCAATTATGAGCCTCATCACCGCTGCCTTTAAAAACCGAGCAGGCCTATCCTCTGGAGTCCAGTCTCTTCATGCTGGCATCCTTACAGGTCCAGGAACAGAGCGGGGAGGGTCTGGCCTGAGTTAGATGCATCGCAGGACCGGCACCTCGGACCCCAGATGCGAATTAGGTGCGACGCTGGGGACAGGACCATGCGTCACGGCCCACAGGACAGTATGCTGGGCAGCTCTTCCCCTCACATGCTGCAGCCAAGGGAAGTCGATCCGCTTGGAAGGAGCCACCAACCCTCGTGCCCAAGACCAAGTAGTGAAGCTCGTTGCAGCCGCCGGACCCTGCACATTATACCTGGATCTTCCCCTGTCATCATCACCTATCCTCCACATAAACATGGGGGAAACCATTCAACGAGAGGACACTTTATTCCCCCTTTTCGGTGTTTATTATTTTAAATAAATGCCTCCCCGAGGCCTGAGGCCACACCCACTGTGTTTGTCTCTTGCTCACCCAACTACAGTGGTGGAGAATGCGGGCACCTTTGTAGGCAGAGACGGCACAGTTGGGCAACAACGACGACATTACGCGCCCTCTCGCTCGCCGGTCTGCTGGTGAACCCAGAGGGGGATGGAGAGTTCACGGGGATGGCCTCCCAACTGCCAAAAGAGTAAGTGTTGCATTTATATTTGCCATTTACCCTGTGGTTGGTTGAGGCTGTCATCTTATCAACCCGTGTTTCTCTGTCCCTACCCTAGTGCGGGCAAGAGGGACAGATGGCCCATAGAGGTATCCCTGACATGACCACTCCAACCGAATAAAGCCTAGTGAAGGATGTAGCAGTCCCGTGGGAGTGGCTACAATGGAGGCATCTCCGGCTCCAGACCCCAGAAAAGGAGGGGAGTGAGAGGAGATGCAACAGGGTGATGCTTGGGGGGTGACAAGACAACCTTCTCCCCTGATGTCAGCAACGCCCCACCCTTTGGGTCACCTGCCCTTCCTAGGCTACCGACGGGAGTGGGCAGGAGAGAGGAGGGGCACAGTGACTTTCATTCCCTTTTGGCAGCACCTGAATGCAATAATGAGCCTCATCGCCGCTGCCTTTAAAAACTGAGCACGCCTCTTCTTGGGAGACTTCTCTTCATGCTGGCGTCCTCGCAGGTCCAGGAACGGAGCAGATCCCCGTACCCCGGCGCAAATTAGATGCAATGCTGGGGACTGGAGCATGTGTCGTGGCTAACAGGACAGGACGACGGGCTGCTATTCCCCTCACACGCTGCGGACCAGGGAAGCCTAGCAGCTTGGAAGAATCCGCCACGCCTTGCGCCCCGGACCAAGGAGCTGAAGCTCGTCGTAGTTGCTGGACCCCGCCCATTATACCTGGACCTTACCCTGTCCTCACCACCTATCCTGCACATAACCCCCATTCACCACGAGGATGCCAGATTCCCTTTGTTTTGGACACTTTCCCCTTTGGACACTTTATTCCCCCTTTCCGATGTTTATTATTTTAAATAAATGCCTCTCCGAGGCCTGACACCACACCCACTGTGCCCGTCTCTTGCTCACCTGCCACAGACGCAAATGAGAAACAATATTTTAGTCTCAGCTTTCAAATTGTCAATTTTATTAAAGAATTCAATAATAAATGTTGTGCCACTGCCAATTTACATGTAATCGCCCAATCTGTTATTGTTGAAAGGACATGGGGAAAATGAATGGGGAATTTCTTGTGCTTTAAATCTGCACCTATACACACTGCACGCACATACACCTTGTGACAATTGAGTGCCCAGTCTATTGTCGGCAATCTGCGTCACCATAAATGTTACTTTTTAAAGTATTATCTATTTACTTATTACTATTTAAAGTACTGTATATAGATATTCATATTGCAATATGTACATTTGCGATATTTCAAAAATGCAATATATCGTGCAGCCCTACTTTGTTTCTATGGCTCATAGCGCACATGTATACTCTTGTTTAATGTTTACTGAGGTGTTAAGCTTTATTACCAGTTTTTGCAGCGTATGTAGACAGAGGCAGCTTTGTCATAGTACTGGCCTTTCTCATACAGCTGAGCTGCTTCTGAATATTGCTGCACATAAAAAGAAAATATGAAAACACGCAGTGTACTACTCTCTAGCAGAGGTAAATGAGTTCATCACACATAAATGCACATACCTTCATGCTCTCCAGAATGGCTCCACAGTCTTTCTTCAGAGATTTGCTGGGGTGTTTGATGGCCTGGTTGGCTCCTCTGCGGATGTCACCCATACGAATGGACATACGAGCCACTCCTGCCAGGCAGTTCTCATCATGATCCTGGAACTACACATACAGGACCTATCGTCTATGGGCTTAACGCGTGCTATGGTGGCTCATGTTAGAGGCAAAAAGCTTTAAATAAAAACTATTGTATGGCATCATTTAGCTTGGAATATAGCGAACAAGTCACATGGACTACTTTTATTGTACTTATATGGTGCTTTGCTTCTATCTTTTTGGGTGCTTACCCCTGGCCACTATATGCTTTCACTGTATGGAAAAGAGCAGCATGAATATTTCTCCTTTTGAGTGCCAAGAATAAAGAAAGTTATACTGGTTTGGAATGACATGAGTGTGATGATCATTTTCATTTTGGGGTGAACAATTCATTTACAATTACTGATCATCATCACAAACACACACTCACCTTGTTGTTTCCTGTTAAGCCTTTCTCGTAGTGAGCCAGTGCATTCACATAATCTCCACTAGAGGGCACCACAACAAAATAATACATTACCAACAAAAAGCAATAATACCTGCTTAACCTACCAGAGAACTCTAGCATAGAAAGCAAGTCCTTCAAGTACAGTAAAATTTGCATAAGCATGCAAATATAATTGACTAATGTAAAGAAATGCAGTTGACTCACACAAACTCTAGCTGTATGGCATATTCTTTAGAAATGAATGGGATCTCATCAGGGTCTAGTCTTTTAGCCAGCTGCAACGCACTGTCCCAGTGTTGCAGGTCCCTTCTCATCTATACACACACAACAGCACAACTGTTACGAGCCACAGCTTAGACCTGGGAAGTCTAAAAGCTCATAGATTTGGATGCATACAGGTGAATCTCACGAAGAAATGTCCAGGTCACAGTTTCAATCTTTAATCTGCTTTAAATCTCTGTAAACCTCTCTTTTTTTGTGTAGGATGAAATGTGACCTGGACATCATTCATACAAGAACTCTCTGAATGTGCGTTGGTCCCCATTTCACCTCCAGGGCTGCCATAGGATAGGAAGATGTAAGATACAGGTCCTGAGCTCGGTTGTAGTCATTGCAGAACATGGCCAAATGTCCAGCTAACAAATTCTGATCCTCTATTCCCTACAGACACAGTTGAGATAAAACACTTTAGTATGTGAAAGAGTCAAAACTTCTCCAGTACTCCAAAAACACACAATGACTTGTGATCTCACCTTGATATCCTCTAGGGACATGACCATGCCAACGTTTCCCATCATGCGGTATACCCTGATGGCCAGCTCCACCTCCATGTGGTGCAGACATGCTCTGCCCAGCTCACCCCACGCCTCTGCATTGTTCAGAGCTTTACATATATCCCAAGCATCAGAGAACCTGTACAAACGTCAGGGGCAGAAATTAACTTTTTTGTTATTAGTTGAGTTTTAGAGACAACTTTTAACTTTATGAGGACAAATGGTTTGGTAAAACTTTACAATAAGGTTTTATTTGTTAGCAATTGTTAACAACATTAGTTAACATGAACTAATGATGAACAATACTTTTACAGGATTTATAAAATCTTGGTTAATGCTAATATCAACATATAGATCATTTCAAGGACTATTCATCGGTTTGAGGAAGTGATGTCTTCATTCCTTGAACATTTCCTGCTAATTGTCGAACTCATTCAAGACAACAGCACTTCATTCATAGTGACTTTAACACAATTAACGGTACTATCGTTAACACGATTGTCATAAAATGTCTTTATTTAAAATGTGGACCATGTTGTTCAGTGGCTGGATGCTCCTTGGATACCTGGAAATAACAGAAATTAAAGTGCTTAGAGTGCCGAAAGAGCAACCACAAATGGATGCATGAACCACTGCAGTGAAGCGAGACAGCTGGATATGTGCAGTACTAACAACTATAGTGCACGTCTTATCTCTGGTTACGTACGACATTTATGCCAACTAATTGTAAAAAACAAGCCTAAGTGCCTTTAGATCGCTCCCATTATAATGAATGAAGCTGTGCAAGTCTTTTACTATTACATTTTGTCATTTTGCAGACGCTTTTATTCAAAACGACACACAAATGAGGAACATAAGCAATTTGTCACACAAAACTCAACAATATCTGCAGTAATGAACTATTAAGTTCTCAGAGTGACTAAAGTAGTATTGAAGCTAGCGCAGAAGAAAAAGAAATGAAAAATATTTGTATATTTTAACTAAAAAAATAAATCCTTACCTTGTCCGCAGGTCACACAGACAGCTTCATTGATTATAATAGAAGCGATCTATTATTTCTGATGTTTCTGCTGAGGAAATAATTATGAGCATCTAAACTATGGTACAATTTCATCGCCTGTCCCACGTAGACGCTCAGTATCAACAAGTCTGGATCAGTCACTTCAGGTAAATGTATGACGTTATCTGAGAAAATATGTTAACTCAGAGTCTTATTTAAAGGATCCGGTGCTCCCAGGCCAGTAGCGTTCTAATTCCTTTGTTATTGTTTACATCCTTGAAATAGTCTATACAAATACATTTTTTAAATCAAAAGTCGTATTTGTTAACATGCACTATAAACTAACATGAACGAAAAATGAACGATTGCATTTATATTAACTAACATGGCAGAATTGTATAAATGCATTAAAAAATATATATTGTTCATTGTTTGCTCATGATAACTAATGGATGAACTAATGTTAACAAATGGAACCTTATTGTAAAGTGTTACCAAATAGAATGTCATCTACGTCAGATACTTCAACTGAATCCGATAAATGTTAATAAATGAATAAATGTTAATAAATTCTCAATCTAAACTAATATTACTGCTGTTACCAATAAAATCAACAACAAATATGAAAGTAGCTGTAAGTAATGCACAAAAACGTAACAAGACAATAAACACTCTGTGGCCAGGGTCTAATGTGAGAGAGTTTGCGAAACTATAACAGAATATCTATTCAGTGTTTCATAACAGATTACAGTTGAAGTCAGAAGTTTACATACACTTAGGTTGAAGTCATTAAATCTAATTTTTTAACCACTCCACAGATTTAATATTAGCAAACTATAGTTTTGGCAAGTCATTTAGGACATCTACAGTTGTGCTCAAAAGTTTGCATACCCTGGCAGAAATTGTGAAATTTTGGCATTGATTTTGAAAATATGATTGATCATGCAAAAAACAGTCTTTTATTTAAGGATAGTGATCATATGAAGCCATTTATTATCACATAGTTGTTTGGCTCCTTTTTAAAACATAATGATAACAGAAATCACCCAAATGGCCCTGATCAAAAGTTTACATACCCTTGAATGTTTGGCCTTGTTACAGACACACAAGGTGACACACAAAGGTTTAAATGGCAATTAAAGGTTAATTTCCCACACCTGTGGCTTTTTAAATTGCAATTAGTGTCTGTGTATAAATAGTCAATGAGTTTGTTAGCTCTCACGTGGATGCACTGAGCAGGCTAGATACTGAACCATGGGGAGCAGAAAAGAACTGTCAAAAGACCTGCGTAACAAGGTAATGGAACTTTATAAAGATGGAAAAGGATATAAAAAGATATCCAAAGCCTTGAAAATGCCAGTCAGTACTGTTCAATCACCTGTTGAAATAAGTGGAAAATTTTGGGATCTCTTGATACCAAGCCAAGGTCAGGTAGACCAAGAAAGATTCAGCCACAACTGCCAGAAGAATTGTTCAGGATACAAAGAAAAACCCACAGGTAACCTCAGGAGAAATACAGGTTACTCTGGAAAAAGACGGTGGGTTGTTTCAAGGAGCACAATACGACGATACTTGAACAAAAATGAGCTGCATGGTCGAGTTGCCAGAAAGAAGCCTTTACTGCGCCAATGCCACAAAAAAGCCTGGTTACAATATGCCCGACAACACCTTGACACGCCTCACAGCTTCTGGCACACTGAAATTTGGAGTGACGAGACTGAAATAGAGCTTTATGGTCACAACCATAAGCGCTATGTTTGGAGAGGGGTCAACAAGGCCTATAGTGAAAAGAATACCATCCCCACTGTGAAGCATGTTGGTGGCTCACTGATGTTTTGGGGGTGTGTGAGCTCTAAAGGCATGGGGAATCTTGTGAAAATTGATGGCAAAATGAATGCAGCATGTTATCAGAAAATACTGGCAGACAATTTGCATTCTTCTGCATGAAAGCTGCGCATGGGACACTCTTGGACTTTCCAGCACGACAATGACCCTAAGCACAAGGCCATGATGACCCTCCAGTGGTTACAGCAGAGAAAGGTGAAGGTTCTGGAGTGGCCATCACAGTCTCCTCACCTTAATATCATTGAGCCACTCTGGGGAGATCTCAAACGTGCAGTTCATGCAAGACGACCAAAGACTTTGCATGACCTGGAGGCATTTTGCCAAGACGAATGGGCAGCTATACCACCTGCAAGAATTTGGGGCCTCATAGACAACTATTACAAAAGACTGCACGCTGTCATTGATGCTAAAGGGGGCAATACACAGTATTAAGAACTAAGGGAATGCAGACTTTTGAACGGGTCATTTCATTTTTTTCTTTGTTGCCATGTTTTGTTTTATGATTGTGCCATTCTGTTATAACCTACAGTTGAATATGAATCCCATAAGAAATAAAAGAAATGTGTTTTGCCTGCTCACACATGCTTTATTTAAAAATGGTACATATATTACCAATTCTCAACTGTACGTTGCCCATGACATGAGTAATTTTTCCAACAATTGTTTACAGACAGATGGTTTCACTTTTAATTTACTACATCACAATTCCAGTGGGTCAGAAGTTTACAAACACTAAGTCAACTGTGCCCTTAAGCAGCTTGGAAAATTTCAGAAAATTATGTTAAGCCTTTAGACAATTAGCTTCTAATAAGAGGTGTACTGAAATGGAGGTGTATCTGTGGATGTATTTTAAGGCCTACCTTCAAACTCAGTGCCTCTTTGCTTGACATCATGGGAAAATCAAAAGAAATCAGCCATGACCTCAGAAAAAAAATAGTGGACCTCCACAAGTCTGGTTCATCCTTGGGATCAATTACCAAATGCCTGAAGATACCACGTTCATCTGTACAAACAATAGTATTCAAGTATAAACAACATAGGACCACACAGCCATCATACCGCTCAGGAAGGAGACGAATTCTGTTTCCTAGAGATGAATATAGTTTGGTGCAAAAAGTGCAAACCAATCCCAGAACAACAGTAAAGAACCTTGTGAAGAAGCTGGAAGAAACAGGTAGACAAGTATCTATATCCACAGTAAAACAAGTCCTATATCGATATAACCTGAAAGGCTGCTCAGCAAGGAAGGAGCCAGACTACAATATGCAAGCACACATGGGGACAAAGGTCTTACTTTTTGGAGAAATATCCTCTGGTCTGATGAAACAAAATTTTAACTGTTTGGCTATAATGACCATCATTATGTTTGGAGGAAACAGGGTGAGGCTTGCAAGCCGAAGAACACCATCCCAACCATGAAGCATGGGGGTGGCAGCATCATGTTGTGGGGGTGCTTTGCTGCAGGAGGGACTGGTGCAATTCACAAAATAGATAACATCATGAGGAAGGAAAATTATGTGGATATAATGAAGCTACATCTCAAGACATCAGCCATGAAGTTAAAGCTCGGTCGCAAATGGGTCTTCCAAATGGACAATGACCCCAAGCATACCTCCAAAGTTGTGGCAAAATGGCTTAAGGACAACAAAGTCAAGGTATTGGAGTGGCCATCACAAAGCCCTGAATCCGATAGAAAATTTGTGGGCAGAACTGAAAAAGCATGTGCGAGCAAGGAGGCCTACAAACCGGACTCAGTTACACCAGTTCTGTCTGGAGGAATGGGCCAAAATTCCAGCAACTTATTGTGAGAAGCTTGTGGAAGGCTACCCAAAACATTTGACCCAAGTTAAACAATTTAAAGGTAATGCTACCAAATACTAACAAAGTGTATGTAAACTTCTGACCCACTGGGAATGTGATGAAAGAAATAAAAGCTGAAATAAATAATTCTCTCTACTATTATTCTGACATTTCACATTCTAAAAATAAAGTAGTGATCCTAACTGACCTAAGATAGGGAATTTTTTCTACAATTAAATGTTAGGAATTGTGAAAAACTGAGTTTAATTGTATTTGGCTAAGGTGTATGTAAACTTCTGACTTCAACTGTAAAAAAAAATCAGAAATGAAGTTTGGTGCCATTTTTGGACCCCACATTTTAAATATACACCGATCAGCCACAACATTAAAACCACCTGCCTAATATTGTGTAGGTCCCCCTTGTGCCACCAAAACAGCACCAACCCGCATCTCAGAATAGCATTCGGAGATTATATTCTTCTCACCACAATTGTAAAAAGCGGTTATCTGAGTTACCATAGACTTTGTCAGTTCGAACCAGTCTGGCCATTCTCTGTTGACCTCTCTAATCAACAAGGCATTTCCATCCACAGAACTGCCGCTCACTGGATGTTTTTTGTTTTTGGCAATATTCTGAGTACATTCTAGTGACTGTTGTGTGTGAAAATCCCAGGAGATCAGCAGTTACAGAATTACTCAAACTAGACTGTCTGGCACCAACAATCATGCCACCAACAATTAATTTTTATCCCCTTTTCTCCCAATTTGGAATGCCCAAGTCCCATTACTTAGTAGGTCCTCGTGGTGGCGCGGTTACTCACCTCAATCCGGGTGGCAGAGGACAAGTCTCAGTTGCCTCCGCTTCTGAGACCGTCAATCCGCTCATCTTATCACATGGCCCGCTGTGCATGACAACGCGGAGACTCCGCATGTGGAGGCTCATGCTACTCTCCGTGATCCATGCTCAACTTACCACACGCCCCATAGAGAGCGAGAACCGCTAATCGCGACCACGAGGAGGTTACCCCATGTGACTCTACCCTCCCTAGCAACCGGGCCAATTTGGTTGCTTAGGAGACCTGGCTGGAGTCACTCAGCACGCTCTGGATTCAAACTCGCGACTCCAGGGGTGGTAGTCAGCGTCAATACTTGCTGAGCTACCCAGGCCCCTTAGGCAAGTGGTTTTAATGTTGTGGCTGATTGGTGAATGTGGCATGAGAATGTCACGCCCTGGTTAATTTCTGACCCTGAAACACCCCCCCCCACCCACACACACACACACACACACACACACACACACACACCTAATTTAGCATAAAATAACCTGTGCAAATACCTTTTGAGCATGATGGCCTGCTGCAGTAAAGGCTGGAGTTTTTCTTTGCTGGTGTCACTGTGTGGGTTGTTGAGGAAGGCATGTGTGTTCAAAACCACACTGTTAATTTTCCCACTCTGGGTCTGACATGTCAACTCCCCATTGTACAACAGCAAGGGCTTATGGGAAAAAGGCAACTTGGTGGCACCAACAAGAATCACTTTAGAGCCTTGACACAGACACACACACACACACAAATAAACTAAAACTCAGTAACAGTGAAGTCTGTTTCATTACCCAACTAAAATCCATCCATCACATTAAAGGAATATTACAGGTTCAATACAAGTTAAGCTCAATTGACTGCATTTGTGCCATAATGTTGATTAAGTTCAAATGAATTTCAACTCCTTTTCTTAAAAAAAGCAAAAATTAAGTTACAGTGAGACACTTACAATGGAAGTGAATTGGGGCCAATTTTTGAATGTTAAAACATGCACAGTTTCACAAGTATTGCCACAAGACGATGTGTGCAAACATGATTTTAATGTGATAAAATCACTTAAAAACCTTTTCTGTGTAGAGTTATTGCCAATATTACAACTTCGTTACCATGATGATGTAATGTCAACAAACCCTAAAACAACTGTAAAAATGACAATTTAAACAAATTTACAGCTCAAATAATACATGAGTTTTAACAGAAGAATTAATGTAAGTGCTTTTATAAAATTAAAAGCATCACATTTCTGTGTTTAAACCCTCCAAAAACTGGCCCCATTCACTTTCACTGTAAGTGCCTCAATGTAACCTCGATTTTTGCTTTTTTTTAAAGGAGGAGTGAGTCAACATTCATTTTTGTGGTAATCAACAAATGCTGTAGATTGAGCTTAACTTGTATTGAACCCGGAACATTCTTATAATGATTAGTGTTGGGAATCGAGAACAGGTTCTTATAACAAACTGCTTCAATATTTAAACATCTGAATGATTTACATGATGTTCAGTTGCAATAAATGTTCTGCCAATGTGGGAATCAACAATCAATTTTTTATTTAATGTTTGATTTCATTGATTCTAGTGATTAAATAGACATGCTACACATGTCTCACAGAAAAACGAAATCATTAAGTATGGGTTTAAGATTGAAGTTATCTCATGATGTGATAACAAGCTTGTTTTTTCCACTGTCCATTTTTCCTTTCTCAAAATTACTAAAAGAATCTTTAACCAAACCATTAAGAAAACATAATCATCGTCAAATTGCAATCTGAACCAGAATCCTTAAATTCTGTACAATTCCCATCCTGACTGATGATAAAACATTCTGCTAATTTAGTTTACCCTGTATGGTTTCTTTGTGGAAGGCATATGTGTAGACTTTGTCCTCTTCATACGCTGCAAACACACCCTTGTTGGTGATCCAATTTTCCCACAATATCCCTTTAATGGCAGGAGAAAAGTCTGGGATCTCAAACAGCGAATCATTCACCTACAGGAAAACAGACTTGCTTTCACTTGATTTCAAATGCTGATATCAGCAGTGTAAATAGAGTATCATTTTTTAATTAGTGCTGATCAATAAACGTTGAAACGTGTGTGTTTCTGTGTACCGGGCAGTATAGGAAGCCATCACTCTTTTCATCAATAAAGACGAGACGTGTTCCATTGGGGTCGGGAAAGACTTTGCGTATGCCCACTGTGTGACGATACTCATTCACACTCTGCCAGTCCTCAAAATAGAAACACTGAATCAACCCAGTCTACAGAAAAGAGTGAGAGAGAGAGATGTTTAACAATTTGATATTTTTTATTCTATTCTGAGTGATTTTTAAAAACTGAACCTTCAGAGGTGATTGTAACTGACTATTTATCAGTAAATGATGGAGAAAGGTAATTTATTATTGATCTGGCTTTACAGATTTGCTTTGAACTCAAGAGTATGCATTTTCAGTTTCTGTGCAGTTTGAGAAATATAAGAATCTATTGTTTTTTTGCACAAGTGAGATGAGCAAAGAGAACAGTACTTTTGCATAAATTGACTATGTGTGTCATCCACATAAATCACTAATGCCTAATATTTAGTTTTTAGAACTACAGTAACTACGTTAATGCTTTAACTGTGTAACAATAACAGCACATGTTCTTTATGGGTGCCGCGCAGTGATATATAAAGTAGCTAGGTGAACAGGTGTTTCGCATTATAGCTCTTCCTATTACACAACTGGAACTGGGTTTTGGCCATTTAAGAATTAGAACTATCAGTTTTGTAATATGAGATTAAAGGAATAGTTCCCCCCAAAATTTAACTTCTCTCATCATTTCCTCACCCTCACACAATCCCAGATTCATATGAATTTCTTTCTTAAGCAGAACACAAATGAAGATTTTTAGAAGAATATCTCAGCTCTATTGGTCCATACAATGCAAGTGAATGGGTGCCAAAAGTTTTAAGCTCCAGAAATCACACAAGTCAGCATAAAAGTAATCCATATGACTCCCAGTGGTTAAATCAATGTCTCCAGAAGTGATTTGATAGGTGTGAGTGAGAAACAGGTCAATATTTAAGTCCATTTTTCCTATAAATTCTCCTCCCTGCTCAGTCAATCTCCACTTTAACTTTCACTTTCTCATTCTTCTTCCTGTGTTTTTTTGTGATTTACATTTTTCATGCATACGCCCCCTACTAAGACTACTCTGAGAAGATTAACAAAAAGCTCTCAGCCAACAACTCATCTTCAGCATGGAAATGCCTCCAGGAATGTACAGAATACAAAAGAAGCTGACCAACTTTCACCTGTGTTTACAGAGATTTTCAACCAGTCACTGGACCTTTCCACTGTTCCTGCCTGTCTTAAAACTTCAGCTATCATCCCAGTTACCAAAAAGCCAAGAATAACAAACCTGAATGGCTACAGACCTGTTGCTTTAACCTCAGTTGTCATGAAGATGCTTGAACAGCTTGTGTTGGCTCACCTCAAACCCATCACCGATCCACTACTGGACCCACTACAGTTTGCATACAGAGCTAACAGGTCTGTAGATGATGCAGTTATCATGGGTCTACACTTCATACTCCAGCACCTTGACAGCCCAGGGACCTACGTAAAGATCCTCTTTGTGGACTTTAACTCTGCGTTCAACACAATAATACCAGAGCTTCTACAAGCAAAGCTCTCTCAGCTGACTGTACCTGAGGCCACCTGCAGGTGGATAACAGATTTTCTTAACAATAGGAGGCAACAGGTGCGGCTTGGTAAGTTCACTACAGGCTCACTCACTATCAGCACTGGAGCACCACAAGAAGGTGTGCTGTCTCCACTTCTCTACTCTTTCTATACAAATGACTGCACCTCAACTGACACCCTAGTAAAGCTCCTAAAATGTGCAGATTACACAACACTGATGGGCCTCATAAGTGATAGCAACGATTCTGCTTATAGAAGGGAGGTAGAACACCTGGTGTCCTGGTGTAGTCTGGACAACTTGGAGCTGAATGCTTTAAAGACAGTAGAGATGGTCATAGACTTCAGAAGGTCCTCTGAACCTGCAGCCCCTCTCACTCTGATAGGCACAAATGTCATCACGGCTGAATCTTTCAAGTTTCATCACTCAGAAACTTAAATGGGAGGAAAACACTATCTCCATAGCCAAAAAAGCACAAAAACGGTTTTACTTCCTGAGACAGCTGAAGAAGTTTAACCTGCTACAGTCACTTATGGTCCAGTTCTACACTGCCATTATTGAACCCGTCCTCACATCATCCATAATAGTATGGTATGGGTCAGCCGCAGCTCACGATCTGCACAGACTCCAGTGCATTGTTCACTCAACAGAAAAAATTATTGTCTGTAATCTGCCCCCTCTCCAGAGTCTGTATAAGGCGTGATGCAAAAAGAGAGCTGATATGATCATCAATGATCCCTCACATCCTGCTCACCACATGTTCCAGCTCATGCCTTCCAGGAAGCGCTGGCGAGCCATCAGAACAAAAACAGCCAGACATAAAAACAGCTTCTTTCCCCGAGCAATGGCTCTCCTCAATAACTTAGTAACTCTTTAACTTATAACTGACCAGCACAATAATTGGACTGCTTGCAGTCCTCTCTGCTACCTCACTGATACCAGTTTAATTTATTGCTGCTTGACTCTATTTCTGATTTCTACATTGCACCATATATCCACACTAATACAGACCAGCATGTGCACTGCACTTTATTATAAAGTATGGTATTGTACTGTATTGTATATTTATGTATTACATATACTGTTCTTGTATAGTCTATCTGTACACTCTTGTATATTGTGTATTGTGTGTATATGTAATGTTTCACTTCTCCTTGGAGCAATATCACCAAAACAAATTCCTTGTAAGCATAACTTACTTGGCCAATAAAAAGAATTCTGATTATACTGGGCAGGGAGAAGAATTTCTAGCAAAAATGGACTTATATATTGATCTGTTTCTCAACCACACCTATCATATCACTTGTGAAGATATGGATTTAACCACTGGAGTTGTATGGATGACTTTTATGCTGCCTTTATGTGATTTTTGGAGCGTCCAAATTTTGACATCCGTTCACCTGCATTGCATGGACCAACAGAACTGAGATATTCTTCTAAAAATTATAATTTGTGTTCTGGTGAAGAAAGAAAGTCACAAACATCTAGGATAGCATGAGGGTGAGTAAATGATGGGAGAATTTTCATGTTTGGGTGAACTATCCCTTTAAGGTTAAAATGAAAATATGATGTATGCATGTGAATGACTCACATCAGTCCCATAATACAGAAACTCAGTGGTGAGAGCGTGACAGAGGATGCGGTATTTTTGATCAGGTTCTGGAAACAGTTTCGTCTGTCTGTCCTCCTGAACAACCTGCTCATCTCCGTCAATCTTTCATACACGCACACAACAATTAGAAAATGTCATTTAGAAAAATTCGAGAGCCATACATTCCAATTTGACAGCCATACTTCTTACAAATGATTTTCCTCTTACCACATGCAACTGGACTTTCCCCTCAAACAGGGCTGCAGCATAGTCACAGTTCAGACACATACTGGCCACTGTCCCTAAATACTCTGTGTCTTTTACACGCTCCACTCCTGAAACACACACACAAACATGCAATAGGCCGTTTTATTTGCAGAGGTCAACATATTGTTCGTCTCAATCTCACTCACCACTGTCTCCTGAGGCATAAAACCACGCCCTGTTGTTCATGCCCACAGCAACATGATACGGCCCCACAGCTATGAAACTAGGCTCCACCTCCACTGCAATGGCAACAGGGGACTCCTGAGAAAAAGAACATAAGTCCAGACATGATGCATTAATATAAATTGGATTGACACATTTTCTTAAGAAAATGTGAGTGGTGCTTGCCTGTGCTCGTCGCTACTTTGCGAGGGTGTTGTGGGTGGTTACTACAATGTTTCTAGGTGGTCGCTAGGGTGTGGTAGTTTCTAGGTGGTTCCTTACTGGCCCATCTCTAAAGAGCCCACCCCCTGTTCTCTATGATATTGCGGTGCCTAGATATGGCTCGTGTCCCTCCTTCAATGTAAAGGCCAATTTACACTTCTGCGTTGAACCTATGATGTAGGCTCCACATTGCATTTATAGTACACGGTCACGTGCAAGTAGTAAAAATCTTCATTTCTGAAATAATTCTACAATTCATCTATAAACGAAAGAAATGTCATTCGTTGATTCAAATGTATTTATTAAACTATTTTAAAATTAAAAACTAGTTCATTAAAGTATATTGTATTTAAGTACATATTACTTATTAGCCGATACATGTTGCCTGTCATGCAGATTGAAAATAAATCAGTCATATGCTGTATGCTTGCTCTTGAGTCACTTAATTAATAAATAAATATACTGCCATTCTTTAGTGCTCCGTGCTTAAAAAAACAAACAAAAAATTAATAAATAATTACTCATGGGGCCTGGGTAGCTCAGCGAGTATTGACGCTGACTACCACCCCTGGAGTCGCAAGTTCCAGCCAGGTCTCCTAAGCAACCAAATTGGCCCGGTTGCTAGGGAGGGTAGAGTCACATGGGGTAACCTCCTTGTGGTCACGATTAGGAGTTCTCGCTCTCAATGGGGCGCGTGGTAAGTTGTGCATGGATCGCGGAGAATTGCATGAGCCTCCACATGCTGTGAGTCTTCACGGTGTCATGCACAATGAGTCAGGTGATAAGATGCACAGATTGAATGTCTCAGAAGCGGAGGCAACAGAGACTTGTCCTCCGCCACCCGGATTGAGGTGAGTAACCGCGCCACCTACTAAGTAGTGGGAATTGGGCATTCCAAACTGGGAGAAAAGGGGATAAAATAAAAAATTAAAAAATAAAAAATTACTCGCTTGACCAACACAAAACGGGGTGTCGTTTTAAAGCTTAAAAGCCAGACTTTATAATGCAAAAAAGGCAATATAAACAACTCGTAAAAAATGCTTTTTAATCTGTTGACAAAGTAGAAGTGATCCGTTTTCATTACTTATGAAATATGATTATTTACCATACTGTCAAACATACTGTCAAAGTATCGTTTCACTCATATTCAAAATATACACCCACCGACCACTTTATTAGGTACACCTGTAAACCTACTTATTGATGCGATCATCTAATCAGCCAATAATGTGGCAGCAGTGTGATGCATAAAATCATGCAGATACAGGTCAGGAACTTCAGTTAATGTTCACATCAACCATCAGAATGGGAAAAAAACTGATCCTAGCTGATTTCCTGGGATTTTCACAAACAACAGTCTCTAGAATTTACTCAGAATGGTGCCAAAAACAAACAAAAAACATCCAGTGAACGGCAGTTCTGCGGACAGAAACACCTTGTTGATGTGAGAGGTCAACGGAGAATGGACAGACTGGTTCGAGCTGATAGAAAGGCAACGGTAACTCAGATAACCTCTCTGTACAATTGTAGTGTGCAGAATAGCATCTCAGAATGCACAACATGTCGAACCCTGAGTCGGAATTGCTACAACAACAGAAGACAACGTCGGTTTCCACTTCTGTCAGCCAATAACAGAAAGCTGAGGCTGCAGTGGGCCTACCATCTGTGTACCTCAGAAGAAATCGAGATTCATCAGACCAGGCGATGTTTTTCCAGTCATTAACTGTCCAGTTTTGGTGAGCCTGTGCCCACTGCAGCGTCAACTTTCTCTTCGCAGAACTGCTGCTCACTGGATGCTTTTTGTTTTTGGCACCATTCTAAGTTACCACTGTTGTTAGGAGTTGCCTAAGATGTAGGTTCAATGCAGAAGTATAAATCGGTCTTAAGTCAGAGGGACTGTTTTCACCCGTTTTATCATCCGCCATGTATTATTACTGACCATACCGCAAACAATGTGGGGCGAGTTTTGAAAAACCCTAAACCCAAGTATGATGAGCTATTGTAATAGTGATGCTTGTCTTAGCAAGCACCACTAATCAGGTACAACCTACCCAGAGGCTTTAAGAGTAAGTGCCCAAGTGTTTCGCCTTTTTGTAAGTGCATATTTCTTTGTGTTGTCTCCTCACCCCCTCCACCTGGTTGGCGACTGTAACCTCCAGCAGGGATGTAAGATAGGCGATTCTAGTTCCACTGCTGTCTCCTAATATGGGCAACTTGGTAAGAAAAACGTGCAAAGTGCCCTGCTGAGAGGACACAGCTAACAGCTGCCCGTCATCAGTCCAACACATCTGATCAAGACCTGAGAGGGACACGCACACTGAGTGTTGGCCGAATATGCACACTACAGGGAGAATATTTTTCACACTTATAACATGCATCAATACACATCATTAATGGCATAATACCTTTAGTCTCCTCGTCCAGAGTGACTATAGCATACATCTCCTTCAGATCAGTCAGGTCATGTATCTTAATACTGACAGAGATATACAGTACAGTCATGTTATCTCACATGTTCTTATACAGACACTGCACTACTTGATAAAGAAAACTGTTCTAAGCATTTCATGCTTGATATAGTGTAGGTTACTGTATAGAACCATAATATAACTGCATTAAAAGTTCACCCAAGTTTGCCCAGAAATGAAAATTCAGTCATACTTTAATCACCCTCATGCCATTCAAAACCCATATGACTTTTTTT
Organism: Myxocyprinus asiaticus; assembly: GCF_019703515.2. Classification (NCBI taxonomy): domain Eukaryota; kingdom Metazoa; phylum Chordata; class Actinopteri; order Cypriniformes; family Catostomidae; genus Myxocyprinus; species Myxocyprinus asiaticus. The sequence goes on along the minus strand of NC_059351.1, from coordinate 4,328,900 downwards.
CTTTATGCAGAACACAAAAAGAAAATAATGAATATTGCAGTCTGTCTGATGAGGGTGAGTAAATTATGACTAGTTGACTTCAGACAACCCACCAAATAGTGGATTAAGAAAATATGTCATTTTGCACATCCCTAGTTACTATGAAATTCAAGCAAACATCTAATGCAATGGCATGTGCATGCTATCGAACACTTACCAGTTGTCCCCGCAGGATGCAGCCTTGTTTAGGGACTGTGAGATGGCGATGCTAGTCAGGCTGTCTTTGTGATTGTGGGCTTGAAATAGCTCTTGTCCAATCTCACGGATATGTGTGGAAATGACCACAAAGTAACCATGGGAAAATCCAATCATTATATACCCGTCCCCATACCTATAGACATAAAGGGCCAAATCTGTTCAGTACATGAAACACAAACTGGAATTGATCTATTTAAATGGAAGTTAATGTTTATGTGGCTGCCAGGAAGCTAGTTATTTACTATTTAGAGCAACCTTTTCATCACAGTGACACTAAATTGATTGCATATTCAGTCCTCCACACTGCAGTTAAATGTCTTGCTCAAGAGCACAATGATGCACAACTGGTGCAATTGGCCAGTTTTTGTGCTTACTCCTGTTTGGGACCGAACCAGCAACCTTTATGGTAGCAGCCCACATTATGAACAGTTAACATGTCAACTCCATATGCAAGTACATCTGTGTGTGTGTGTGTGTGTGTGTGTTAGAGGTAGGCTGATATATCAGTTTTACAGATTTTGGAACTATTGGTTATCAGCAAAAATATGCCGACAGTCAATATATACTGTATATATTTTTGTTCCTCTGTGGTCAGTGGATGATTCTACACTTAGAACTATTTAGTTCTACAGTATAACAGTGGCCTCAAAAGGTAAAATAAAAACAATCATTGACATCTTGTGGGGATTTGCTGTATCTAAATCTTTCATAATTGACTAAATGTATCCATATTTTTATCCTCACTTCAATGCATATTTTGTTAATTTGATTAGACAATAAATTATTATAAATTGAAGAGAGAGCATGCAAAGAAATAAACTATATGGAATTGTGCCCCATCAGCACATACATTGTGTCTACAACTTCATATCTAATAGTAATATTAAACCTTTTGCCTCATTAAACCTCATCTGTATACAGTATATATATATATATATATATATATATATATATATATATATATATATATATATATATATATACACTGGCAGCCAAAAGATTGGAATAATGTACAGATTTTGCTGTTTCGGAAGGAAATTGGTACTTTAATTCACCAAAATGGCATTCAACTGATCACAATGTATAGTCAGGACATTACTGATGTAAAAAAACAGCACCATCACTCTTTGAAAAAAGTCATTTTTGATCAAATCTAGACAGCAGCCATCACTCCAACACCTTATCCTTGAGTAATCATGCTAAATTGCTACTAGAAAATCACTTGCCATAATATCAAACACAGTTGAAAGCTATTTGGTTCATTAAATGAAGCTTAACATTGTCTTTGTGTTTGTTTTTGAGTTGCCACAGTATGCAATAGACTGGCATGTCTTAAGGTCAATATTAGGTCAAAAATGGCAAAAAAAGAAACAGCTTTCTCTAGAAACTCATCAGTCAATCATTGTTTTGAGGAATGAAGGCTATACAATGCTTGAAATTGCCAAAAAACTGAAGATTTCATACAAAGGTGTACACTACAGTCTTCAAAGTCAAAGGACAACTGGCTCTAACAAGGACAGAAAGAGATGTGGAAGACCAGATGTACAACTAAACAAGAGGATAAGTACATTAGAGTCTCTAGTTTGAGAAGTAGACGCCTCACATGTGCTCAGCTGACAGCTTCATTGAATTCTACCTGCTCAACACCAGTTTCATGTACAACAGTAAAGAGAAGACTCAGGGGTGCAGGCCTTATGGGAAGAATTGCAAAGAAAAAGCCACTTTTGAAACAGAAAAACAAAAAGAAAAGGTTAGAGTGGGCAAAGAAACACAGACATTGGACAACAGATAATTGGAAAAGAGTGTTCTGGATCTTAACCCCATTGAGCTTTTGTGGGATCAGCTAGACTGTAAGGTGCGTGAGAAGTGCCCGACAAGACAGCCACATCTATGGCAAGTGCTACAGGAAGTGTGGGGTGAAATGTCACCTGAGTATCTGGACAAACTGACAGCTAGAATGCCAAGGATCTGCAAAGCTGTCATCGCTGCACGTGGAGGATTTTTTGATGAGAACTCTTTGAAGTAGTTTCTGAGCATTTTTTTCAAATTGCAATAGTAATTTTTCATGTTATTAATGTCCTGACTATACACTGTGATAAGTTGAATGCCACTTTGGTGAATAAAAGTACCAATTTCTTTCCATAAAAGCAAAATATGTACATTATTCTAAACTTTTGGCCGCCAGTGTATATATATGGTGTACACATGCACACACACACACACACACACAGATATATATAGTTTCATACATACACATAACCCTTCGTCTGGTGAATATATAGGCTATAAAAAGGTTAATTTGGTAAATACTTACATATAGAGCATTGTAACGGAGCTAAGTCTCTATAATTTCAAAATAAGAGTTTCCGGTGAATTTTGGGCTTGTTTATAATTTAACCTCCTGAGACCCAAGCGTGACTGCTGTGTGCATTTTCCATTCCCTTTTTTGGTTTGTAACTAGTAGCCCCTAAGAAATATATTAAAAAAAATAATAAAAAAAAAAAAATATATATATATATATATATATATATTTTTAGACCAAATAGTTTTCCTAAAAATTGATGTCCACATACAGTATGTAGACAGTGGGACTAAGTTGGGAAATTTTAAATAATACCAAGCTATAGAAAGTGAGATTTTTCTCCAGGAGTGTTGGTTGTTCATGTTTTTGAGACGTTACAGATTTACATCAGAAATTAGCATAAATAATTTTGCAGCAGCATCCCATCATTGCCAACCATGTTAAAATAAAGTTTTGCAAGAAAAATTCTAAATCTATGTACTGTTATCAGTATCCCATATCTGCCAAACATGTTGAGTGGTCCAAACATCATCTGCAGCCTGAAACTGAACATTTGACCGGATATTAGGAGTGAATGTACTTGGAAATGCTGCATATGAAAGCACCCTTGCTCCCTAATTAGGGAATGACTCCAGTGTGCTGTCTGTTTGCACTGGTCTCAGAACAGTTTGAAATGCACCTTATTTTCATCCTAACTCTGTATACAGCCTCTGAAAGCAACATTTTCCAGCTTTTGGTTGCATCCATTGATTCTTAATGTGATAATACACAGTGAATGTAGGATATGTTAAGGAAAATGAGCCAATAGTCCACATACGTGGTCAGTGTGCCGTTTCACGATAAATCATAGACATTTTTAAAATGGCATATTGGATGAAGCTAGAGACTACTCTTTTGACTCAAACAGGTTTTAATGTAAAAACTCTTACCACACTTGCCGTTTCTCTCAAAGACAAACTCAAATGAGATCGGTGCTATGTTGTTTTGTCACATGACTGTGCGTTGAAAGTTTAACCCTTTAATGACAGCGTAGAGTCTCCTGAACTGAGATCAGTCAGTTTAAATTAAATTAAATTATGCATAGCCTATAGCGAAGCCAAAACGTAATGTCCACGCATGCGGACGTGGGGTCTCAGAAGGTTAAAGTCCTGCGTTATGTACCAGATCTTCTTTTTTTCTGGTTATTATTGGAAGTTTGGTTGCACAATAAACTTCATTTGGTTTTTATTCCTTTTAGACTCTTGTTGCCACTATGTCTGTGCCCGTTATAGTAAGGAAAGACTAAGAATTGTTTTTTACATTCTATAAACCGATTTTAAAACCATTAGCCAATTCATTTGTTATCTTCCTTTTCCACCACCTGAGTTATTGGTATCAGCAAAATCCACTATCGGCCGACCTCATGTGTATATTTGTGTGTGTACCAGCGGTAGGAGATGATGTTGCCGTAGCGCTGCTGGAAGGCCAGTTCAATAGGGTTATCAGGATCATTCAGGTTAAATAGGAACAGGGTCTTCTTCCCCAAAGCCACACTCACCTGCAAGTTAAAGGGCATTTAGTCAAATGGTTATTCTTGTAGGATTGCCCAAGATGCATCAGTGCAAGATTACTTAAGCTTGTTGCACAGTGCACTCACATAAAGACACATCTAATGAATTATAGTCTCATGTTCTCATTCTCATCAAGATCTGAAGTGAATAAACCAAGCAATAAATGCATGAATTAATTTCTAATGTATCAGTGCCCTTTTCTTGCTGTCTGAATTTCTTCATTTTCTCTCCACTTCTCGTTACATCTGAAGCATTTACAGAGGCATCAAACGAGACTCATCTAATCAGAACTGAAAGTCTGAGCTATTCGTTCTATAACATTAGTTTCTGTTTTTGCACTGATGCCAGAATTATTATTCATTTGTTATTAATTTTAGTTTCTGGTTTGCATTCAAAATAAAAAGAGAAATTAATTAAATTTTATTAGCCACTTCTTTTAATCCAGTATTTAATTCACTGGATTATCCCAAAATAGGCATTACCTCATTGTTATTTAATGCAGATTTTTTTTTTGTTGAATTTCCAACAAAAACAAATATATTTTTACTGTATATATACCGTTAGCATGATGCAAAATTACTCATAATATGATCTAAGATTTTTGTCAAACCTACCTTAAGTATGACCATTAGTAATAACTACGTTTAACGAGCTTGTTAACATACAGTGCTTTCGCCTGGAGATGATCTCTCATCTGTTTTCATCACTGAGAACTGAACATCTGCAGGGTCTGCCCTCACGGAAGTCTAAGGGACAGAGATTAATAACATTAAAAACTGTGCTTGCTATTGATGGGAGCTTCTAAATCCCTCTCTTTCTGACACACCCACACATACCTGTCGAACAGTGTCTCCCTCATGGTTGCTGATGGTTATGCTGCGGTCTTCACTGCCCAAAGCCAGGAGGTTCTGAGAGCTCCAACAGCCACATGTGATTTTCTTTGTATGCTTACCTACACATTAGCATGCAAGATGTGTTGTACTTATTCACACAGCATTCCGTTCAAATCAGGACTTTTAACAATACATAAGCTGCTTTTCCACCATCGGGACGAATCATGCAGTTCTGTACCGATCCGGCCTTAATGGTATAGTTAGGGTTTCTTTTTCCACTGTGTTGCTGCAAAATCAGAATTAGAATGGACTGGCTGAGCAAGTAACCAATTGAGAGTCGCCACATCGCTGTAGGCATTTCACCAGAACTCTGTCCTGCATTAGAATGGCTAACCGTGGTGACAAATGCGGGCCGGGAACGGTTTGAAATGGTATCATGCCAAACCATGCTCAAGTGGAAATGTTACTGGAACTGCTACTCATCAGGCTCAGAACGGTTCGGCCCGATGGTGGAACAGCGCTTATATTGTTCCAAAACATTCATCGCACTAAGCCGATATAGGAGCAATAAGGCTTTACCCAGAACAGGAATTTTGCGTGAGGTTTGCTGGTTGTAGATGAGAAGGTTTCCTTTAGATGTGCCAACGGCCAACAGTGGCCCATTTTTGGACCAGAGCAGGAAGGACATCTGATCTCTGTGGTGACCACAAAATACAGCAACCAAAAAGAGGCATCACCTTAACAACAAGATGTATACAAGAGTTTATACTCAAAAACATGTGTTCTTCGGGGTCTGGGTAGCTCAGCTAGTATTGACGCTGACTACCACCTCTGGAGTCATGAGTTCAAATCCAGGGTGTGCTGAGTGACTCCAGCCAGGTCTCCTAAGCAACCAAATTGGCCAGGTTGCTAGGGAGGGTAAAGTCACATGGGGTAACCTCCTCGTGGTCGCAATTAGTGGTTCTCGCTCTCAATGGGGCATGTGGTAAATTGTGCGTGGATCGCGGAGAATAGCATGAGCCTCCACATGCGGAGTCTCCACGGTGTCATGCACAGCGAGCCACGTGATAAGAGGTGTAGATTGACGGTCTCAGAAGCGGAGGCAACTAAGACTTGTCCTACTAAGGTCCTACTAAGTAGTGGGAATTGGGCATTCCAAATTGGGAGGAAATAAAAACATTTAAAAACGCGTTCTCTATGTCTCAAACACATACCTCATCCCACTGTCCAGCTGTGAAGTTTTGTTGACATTGGCATCCCACAAGTAAACGGAACTGGACTTTTCAGCGATGACAGCCAAGATATCACCATCTTTATCCCAGTCCAGAGATACACAACCCCTGCACACACACAAAACAGTATGAGCTACAACAGAAAGAGAACATCGGTGCCTGTAATCTGTAAGCATATATCATTTAGATTAATATTACATTTATATTACAAGCAAAATTAACAAAAAACTTCACTGTCTGTATTTATGACAGTGAGTCTCAGGTAGACTTCACGACAACTTTGCCCTGATATAAATGGCTGCAAATGCCTGTAAGCTCACTTACCCAGGGAGATTTACTTCATTCACCTTCTGTCCATGTCGATCAAAGATTTTTACAAAATTGTCAGGGCTGTGAATTGGATGTTTAAAATATGAGATAAATAACTGTTCCCTCATACTTTACGTAACAAGATTATGAACACTTCATGCAGGGGTGCAGCAATCATTTCAAAAGTGAGGGGGACAGAATGATTAGTGCAAGATGAACATAAATATTTAAGAGATATATTTTTAGGGCTCTCAGTCGATTAAACATTTTAATTGAATTAATTACACGAATGACCAGTTAATTTTAACTTTTGCATTTACACATTTAGATATTTGCTGTATGAAAGACACAGCGTAAACACATCTGCCCTGTTAAAAAGTGTTGGGGGACAAACTTTGGCTTTATTGAATTTGAGGGGGACATGAACCCCACATCCCCCTAGTATTCTACGCCCATGATTTCATGGCTAATAAACCAGAAAGCAAACAGTCACTCACTCACCCTGCAACTGCAAGATAGTTGCCAACTGTTTTCTGCCATTTGTATTGCAAACATGATCCCGACCAGGACTTTTCTGACAGCGTAAAAACACGCTGAAAAAATAGACAAAACAAGAAATCAATCGCAGCCATAATATATAAGGATAAAATAAACAAATATAGCATGGCAACGGTCCTTTCCCTTACTTGTACATTTGTATTGTTAGCAGACGTTTTTTATGAACTCGACAAGGTAATTTGTATAAATATATTGCTGTTGTATATTCAATTTTATTTGCGTGCATTTATTTTCAGAGCCAAAAGGCATTGTTATGAAGCTAACTAGCCATCGTGCTAATACTGAGTGTGATGCTTTTAAGAAACTAGCTGATAGTTTTAATTCCCGAGTGCACATATGCACTTCAAATAGCGGTATTCCTTTCAAATGAAACTGGACATTCAGTCATTTTATAAAAATAAAAAAAATACCTGCCTTCATTTTTACTTGTAGAAAGCTTAGGAACGTTCCACTGCGACGCGTCTTGATCTCCCTTAGCAACCTCGTAGCAAACAGCCAATCAGTGTTCAGCAAAGAGGTCACGCCTTAAAGGAAAAGTTCACCCAAAAATGAAAATCCTCTCATTATTTACTCAACATGATTTCTTTCTTCTGCAGAACACAAATGAAGATTTTTAGAAGAATATCTCAGCTCTGTAGATCCATACAATGCAAATGAATGGTGACCAAAACCTTGAAGCTCCAAAAAGCACATAAAGGCAATTTAATCCATGTCCATAGTGCTTGACGCATCCCAGAGCAGTTTCTACCAAGGGAGCCTACAATGTAAGCAACAAAATGCACAACACAGCGGTCCCATAGATGTTCTATGGGCGCTACACTGGCAAGGAGAGTGCCAGTGCCAAGGCGGTCTTGCACCCAGCCAACATGTGCTGCAGATTTGTTCTTGGGGCCTTGCAGAGGGGACAACTCCACTCTTTACCATACCACAGAGACAAACTTCCAGGGCTTGGAAGACTGTCATAGGTGGATCTTATTAGAAAACTTAGCCTGGCCTGAGGTATCTTCCACAGTTCAGCCCATACTAAAACTCTATTAGATGTACCCTCCCATACTGTCCAGCACCCTTGCTGCAGCTGGCTGACTGCTTGAATCATATACCCTTCCTCTTCCATCTTAGTTCTCTTCTGTCTAGACTAACTAGCATCGCTTTAATTATTCAATTATTTTATTTTATTTAGTTGTTTTAATAACAGTTCTGCTTTTCAGTCAAAACCCGGCAGCATCTATATTTGGCAGTTTGGGAGAGAGAGAGCCACATGCAGTTGCCGTGTGTGCGTTTGTGTTTTGTCTTTATGTTTTAATTTTTACATTTAATATTACTTTGATGGTTCGTCTGATTCCCACCTCCTCCTTGCCCATTTTAAACCTTGTTTCATTGGTGCCGAAACCCGGGAAAGAGGAGGGATGTGCTATCGTGGAGTCCTCGCCACTACCAGCCGACCGAGGAGCAGTCGTGGCCATCCGCCCAGGTCGGGGAGTGGCAGAGGGCTGGGCGACAGCGAATCTGGGTGCCGGCAAACCAAGTATTTCCTCTCTCTCCTCTCTCTCTCTCACTGCTGCCCAATTTTGATCCTTCCCTCTCCTTGTCCCCCTCCCCAGCTCTAAAGAGGGGGCTGCTTTTCTTTATTATTTGGTCCAAGTCATCAAACTTTTTTTATTTTTTATTAAATTTTAGTTTTATAATGAAATAAATTAATATGGTGGCACAATTATATTTTTGTCTACAAAACTAATTTCAAACATTTAAGCATACGCCTTCAGATCAAAAGATTTTTAAGATCATGAGAAACATTTCAGTCAAGTGATTCAAAACTTTTGACCGGAAGTGTAGTTGTCTAAAAGGTCTTCAGCATGTCACAGAAGGCTTCATCCACACTGTGCATTAAGGTAAAGAAATGTGTGACAGCAGTTTCCTTCAGAATCAAAGCACATGCTTTTTATATCTACAAAGAGAAAAGCCAAATTTTTTGGGCAGCAGGAAGTGGTGTCATTCTGACTATTTAGACTGGTTTCATGAAAAAAAAAAACTGTACAAAATTAACCAGTTATTAACCAGTTACCAGCATCTACAAATAATATTTTCACTCCGGAACAATTGAAAGAGACTTTGTTCACATTTACGGTTACGTTCAGCAAAATTTTAGCTTGCTTTCAGTTTTCGATTCTTGGAATATTTTCAGTCCCTGGTGGTTGTTACACATATTTTATAGAAGTTTCTCTCTATTTCAGTCCTTTGCTCACTGTATACATTTGGATGACTACCTTAAATTGACTAAAACAGAAAAAACACAAAAACACTTAAAAACATTAAAACATTCTGAATATTAACATTTCTGGTTGGTTAGATACTTGTAAGCCAAAGATTATAAGAACAGCAAAAGATCTGGAAAGTTATTAAGTTGTAATTGTTTTCACATTCAAAGGCAAATGATCTTATTACCCTACTATCCCTTATTGAACAATGTCCGCAGAATCAAAACCTATTTTTTGCAAGATGAATTAAAGTGGATATGTGACCTCAATGGCAGAGGTCTCCGGTTTTGTAGTCAGTGTTCTGAAGAGGCTTGATGAAATAAATATTAAACTGACAGGGACGTACTTTATTTGACCCTGTTATGAATCATGGTCTCTACTTGAGAGGCTTGACAGAGAATTCAATTTAATGCGAATAGATCTGAAGTGACTTCAAAAGAGGAAGATGAAAGAATTGATTGGCCAGCATGACACAGTTAATGTCACTGGTCAAAGAGGACCCAACATCACCATGTGTTGTGCTGTCTTGGGGCCATACAATATAGCAAGCCTGTTCTTCATTTTTATTTTATTTTTTACAGATAAATTACACATCTTCTTTCCAGAGGAAGAGCAGGACCAAGCTGAACAAAGATTTTCTTGTGGTTTAGGACTTTGTCCATTTCCATTATCCAGATATGGGGGAAAAAAGCCAAAATCTTCATGGCAAAGTAACTCTTGGAGAGATATTTAGGCATATTGGCACAAATGGATCCCATAGCTTAAGAAAACTGGCCAGAGAGAAATTAGAGGCATCAATAAAACACAAGGAAAAAGAGCCTCCATTGTGGAACATTAATGACAAACCGTCTATTGTTGAATGTGTAATGAAATAAATAGCTTGTCTATAGTTTTGTTCCATTTATTTTAAATAAATGTATTAACAGAAAAGAATACATTGCTTCATTATGTAATGAAATTGAACTGTTCTGCAAAATTACGAGCCTGTTTAATTGGCTGTGTTGAATGGTTTTTTAGCATTGATCAAAGTAGAGAAATGTATACAATCATTAAAGAAAAACTGTTATAAAATTGTGTTAATTATTTCTAGTTACCTCAGAGCTCAAGCACGGTCTCAAGTCCTTTAAGTGGCTTTCGCACTTAAAATTGTCAATGTTCATACACTAGTAGTAGCCAGAACCTTGGATTACTTTCTTGTCACCAAAGTTTCCACCAGTTTACTATTTTCAATTGAGAGAAGGTGTTGATTTGAACTTTTTAATAAGCAAACCTCTAAACCTTGTTTGGTTTATTCATACAGTATGCGTTTAATCATTATCAAACATTATAGGGAGCTTTACAGCAGAACACTGTTGTGTGCCAATGTGTTATGCATCTGCCCCGTATAATACAGCCTTTAGTCTTAGACATTACCTTCTGATACATTCATATGACTGCATGAGGAACTTCTAAATACCTAAAAGACATCTTTATATTACATTGTTTTGCGTTGCTTTATTAACACCTATTTTGCAAATAGTTGTGTTGATAAGTAGGTTTCGAGTGCATTTCAAAGTGCTTTTGTTGAGTTCAGCGTGTTGCACGCAGACAGCCCCACGTACACTGTAAACACTAATAGTAATCTCAAATTATAAAAAATAGTTTACTCAACTAAATCTTACATTTTTACTATTCTTACTAGTTTAAATTAAATTACAGTTACTCTCTAAATCCTAAAATTGTCATTAATAAAAACATTTAAGTGGTCCTATTTAAACATTACTTGAAATGTCACATTTTGGAATCATAACTCAAATACATAAGTTCTTTAAAATTTGGCTTCGAGTACTACTAACTTAAAATTACCAAGAACAAAATTGCGGCTGTGTGGAATACCCATAAACCCTTGTGCTTGAATAAATTATGTTTGTTTGGTCAAAACAAGGGAACTTATGAAGTAAAATAATAGTTTTTTATTGAAAAATGTATTTAGTTTTAATTCTTATGACTATTGTAGTTGTTCTGTTGTAGCTGGTTGATAATTGAGATTTCAGTTAAGTCACCATGAGGGTGATAAGTGTTACCTCTGGTGAAATTGGAGCCTGTTTAGTTTAAGCCATTCTTCTTTACTCAGTTGTACTTTACAAAGGGCAGATTTATGTGCACTATGAAGTAGAGTCCAGTGTGCCATATGGCTAACTTAGAGTCTAGTCATAATTTCCCTTATCCTTCATATCTTTTTTATAAGACATGTAATAACCCAATTTAAATAATTAAATCAAAGCTACTATACTTTAATCATAGATGAGTTAAGCTTACTTGTAACTAGTTAACGTTACTTAAAAAATTACGTTCAGTTTACTTGAGCCAAATAAGTATGTTCACTTAGAAAAAGCATTCAAACCGGTTGCCTTGAAAAATGTAAGTAAGGTCAACTAATTAGATTTTACAGTGTATCAACTAACTGCGCTGTTAATTTATTACAAAAATGTGCAGATGAGGACAAATATTCTGTTACAGTGGATATCCAAAATAAAAAATGTACATTACGCATGCATTATCTAAATAAGACCACATTCTGACTCATATCAGAATATTTTTTTGCACGTAAACGTGCTCACTCCTTTGTTAATAAATTCAGTCAGTCACTGACTTGTATTTGCATCACTAAAAATAAAATAAAATATCAGAGTGCACTGGCACTGGAGCAAAAGCACAACAAACGTTTGTAACCATGCTTGTCAGTTGACATACACATAAGAACATTTTCATGTTAGTTTCTGCCATTATAAATCTTGATATATTCCTCACTTTTGACATAGGATCAAATCCATGGAATTTAGGATCAAATCTGATCATACGCACGCTTTATAAATGAGGCCCCTGCTCTGATGACCCAAAACTTGGCAAAAGGGATGATCTGGCACTTTAATGGAGAAGTCAAATGAACAGCTGTGCCTAAAAAACTTTAAACTATTTTATGACCCATGTCAACACCCAACACTACTAAAACATAAGGCATGTGTGTTAAATATATGGATTTCGGTTTGTTATTAAAATTTGCTCTTTTAGTCAAATGCATCACCATCATCATTTACTGACCTGAACACAGCTGTCAGTACTCTGAGGTTTGTCTCAAAGCGAACATTTCTCTAGAAGTCTCAGGAATGTGCAAACCAGCATAACAATGCCCTCCCTTATTTTCAGCAAATCCTGTGCCGAAAAGTACATCCCTTCCATTTCATCATCTTCATCAACATCGATCTCCATCTGTTGGAGGAAAAAAAACACACCATAAAATACACACTTAAGATTACAACCCATATGGACATTACGTTTATCACACTGACACAGATCAAAATAAAGTCTTTGGAGGTCAGCTCCCACAATGGGTTAGTCAGAGTAGAGAAAAGTACATTTAACATGTCTATTTCCAATGTGCTTTGTACACGTATTTAGTGGAATGAGTGGAATGATCAATAAAATGATATAGGTTAAGTTACAAATACAATGCCACACATGCATTCAACGAACAAAATGAAACCACTATACATCGTCAGACACTTTCTTTCGGGGTTTGGATCGTTTCCCACTTTTGGAGTCACCTTGGGAGCTTTTCAGAGAATCTTTCTTGCACTTCTTGACAGTGTCTTGAGGCCAGCATTTCAGGGGCATGTTCAGAAAGGTATCAAAAAGGATCTGATGGAACACTTTATTTGCAACACTCCCTAAAGATGGACAAAAAGTAAAATAAATAAACTGATTAAATAATCCAAACTGGGCATAATGACTTCCAGTATCTAGCCTACAATTGCAATTAAATTGATTTAACCCCCCTGACCAGCAAGACATTCTAGTGATGTGAATCATCTAAAACCTCAGTAAACAGTCAAAGTAAGTTTTTAATACACATTTGAGTGATTTTAAGAACAAAGAGTTTAGTTTTTACTCAAATTTCAAAAACAAACAAAGCAAAAATATTATTCCACAAATGTAATGTCAAAATTTTTCAACCCCCAAAGTGAGTCATTTGTAGTGTATCTTTTACCCTTTATAACAGCACTACTCAACACACGGGAAGCGGACCGCAGCGGCCCTCTAGCCATCTTTTGCGGCCTGCATTATGATTTCACCATCAAAAACATCATAATCTAATGACTCGATTACACTTCCAAGCACTTGACGAATGCACAGAGCACTAGATGGCACTAGGAAGTGTACTCGAGCTTGAAATCATGATGGCCTGATGTCAAGATTTATCAGAATCAAAATGAGCTTTATTGCCAAGTATGCTTACACATACAATAAATTTGTCTAGGTGAGAAGATTCCAGTACACAAACAATACAATGACAAGACAGAGATAATAATAAAAAATAGCATAAAAATAAAAAGTGAATAGATAATATAAGTATATATAGAAACACACAATAAGACAAAAATATACAGTGCATCCGGAAAGTATTCACAGCGCTTCACTTTTTTCACATTTTGTTATGTTACAGCCTTATTCCAAAATGGATTAAATTCAGTATTTTCCTCAAAATTCTACAAACAATACCCCATAATGACAACGTGAAAGAAGTTTGTTTGAAATCTTTGCAAATGTATTAAAAATAAAAACGAAAAAATCACATGTACATAAGTATTCACAGCCTTTGCCATGATACTCAAAATTGAGCTCAGGTGCATCCTGTTTCCACTGATCATCCTTGAGATGTTTCTACAACTTGATTGGAGTCCACATGTGGTAAATTCAGTTGATTGGACATGATTTGGAAAGGCACACACCTGTCTATATAAGGTCCCACAGTTAACAGTGCATGTCAGAGCACAAACCAAGCCATGAAGTCCAAGGAATTGTCTGTAGACCTCCGAGACAGGATTTTATCGAGGCACAGATCTGGGGAAGGGTACAGAAAAATTTCTGCAGCATTGAAGGTCCCAATGAGCACAGTGGCCTCCATCATCCGTAAATGGAAGAAGTTTGGAACCACCAGAACTCTTCCTAGAGCTGGCCGCACAGCCAAACTGAGCGATCAGGGGAGAAGGGCCTTAGTCAGGGAGGTGACCAAGACCCCGATGGTCACTCTGACAGAGCTCCAGCATTTCTCTGTGGAGAGAGGAGAAACTTCCAGAAGAACAACCATCTCTGCAGCACACCACCAATCAGGCCTATATGGTAGAGTGGCCAGACGGAAGCCACTCCTCAGTAAAAGGCACATGACAGCCCGCCTGGAGTTTGCCAAAAGGCACCTGAAGGACTCTCAGACCATGAGAAACAAAGATTGAACTCTTTGGCCTGAATGGCAAGCATCATGTCTGGAGGAAGCCAGGCACCGCTCATCACCTGGCCAATACCATCCCTACAGTGAAGCATGGTGGTGGCAGCATCATGCTGTGGGGATGTATTTCAGCGGCAGGAACTGGGAGACTAGTCAGGATCGAGGGAAAGTTGAATGCAGCAATGTACAGAGACATCCTTGATGAAAACCTGCTCCAGAGCGCTCTGGACCTCAGACTGGGGCAAAGGTTCATCTTCCAACAGGACAACGACCCTAAGCACACAGCCAAGATAACAAAGGAGTGGCTCCGGGACAATGCTGTGAATGTCCTTGAGTGGCCCAGCCAGAGCCCAGACTTGAACCTGATTGAACATCTCTGGAGAGATCTGAAAATGGCTGTGCACCGACGCTCCCCATCCAACCTGATGGAGCTTGAGAGGTCCTGCAAAGAAGAATGGGAGAAACTGCCCAAAAATAGGTGTGCCAAGCTTGTAGCATCATACTCAAAAAGACTTGAGGTTGTAATTGGTGCCAAAGGTGCTTCAACAAAGTATTGAGCAAAGGCTGTGAATACTTATGTACATGTGATTTTTTTTATTTATTTTTATTTATTTTTCTTTTTTATACATTTGCAAAGATTTCAAACAAACTTCTTTCACGTTGTCATTATGGGGTATTGTTTGTAGAATTTTGAGGAAAATACTGAATTTAATCCATTTTGGAATAAGGCTGTAACATAACAAAATGTGAAAAAAGTGAAGCGCTATGAATACTTTCCGGATGCACTGTATACAGTATATATATATATATATATATATATATATATATATATATATATATATATATATATATATATATATATGTACAAATACAAATCTGTTATATACAGATGTGAGGGAATGTATGGCAGAAGTGTGAAAGAGGAGTTACATTTTGGTCTGTTGTCACTCAGAATAAATTAGATCACTTCAGAGGACATGGATTAAACCACTGGAATTGTATGGATTACTTTTATGCTGCCATTATGTGCGTTTTGGAGCTTCAAAGTTCTGGTTACCATTCACTTGCATTGTATGGACCTACAGTGCTGAGATATTCTTCTAAAATTAAATCTTTGTTTGTTTAAGAACTCATTTATCATGCAGCACAAGTCATCACCATTAAACAACCTGAAATTAATTTATGTCATGCATTAAGATTGAATACAGTACTGCAGTCTGAGGCAGGCATTGGAAACTGACCTGGCATTTTCAACAGCAGCAAATATAGGGAGGCTGCCTGTAGACCGCATTCTTTGCTCAAGACTGGGGCTTTTGGTTTTTGCACTAAGGATGAAGTACGACAAGACAGCCACCAAAGCTTTTGTAGAAACGCCATTCTCACCAAACAGGACCCAGAAACTCTAAAGGAAAAACAAAATACCAAGGAATCAAGTGAGTTTCATGATACACTGCGTCACAATCTGAGCCATTTATTTTTGTGTAATAAAGGTGAAGCATAATGAAATTATGGCATCATCACATGTCATACCTGAGTGTTGTCATCATCATCAGTGGAGAAGGGCAGCAGCTGCATGTAAACTGTTTTGAAAACATCAGGGTCTTCCTTTATCTCCTCCTCAATAACAGGGTCAAGGGGGTCTGTGTGGGTGAACTCGAAATCCCACACTGCATCCACCCAGTCTGAAACATGTCAACAAATCAACAGCTGTAAACAATAGCTAGTAGTAGTGTCTTTTGAGACACAATCAGTTAAAATGTAATATGCTCTTATTAACAACAAAGTATGACTCTTTTTTCTTTTTTTTTTTTTTCTTTTTTTTACAATGACTGTTTGAACAGTTGGTTAAAAGTTAGATGGAAAGATAGAAAAGTATTTCTTTGTTATGGCCAGTATAGTGTGGTGTAGTATAGAGTAGATTGTATAGTATATGTAGAATATAGTGGAGCAGTACAGAGTATGCAGTATAGAGTATGTAGTATATAGTGGTGCAGTATTTATTATGCAGTATAGTGTGGTGTAGTATAGAGTATGTAGTATATAGTGGTAGTATAGAGTAGATTGTATAGTATGTGTAGAATATAGAGGAGCAGTATAGAGTATGTAGTATATAGTGGTGCAGTATTGATTATGCAGTGTAGTATAGAGTAGATTGTATAGTATGTGTAGAATATAGAGGAGCAGTACAGAGTATGCACTATAGAGTGGTAGTATAGAGTAGATTGTATAGTATGTGTAGAATATAGTGGTGCAGTATTGATTATGTAGTATAGTGTGGTGTAGTATAGAGTAGATTGTATAGTATGTGTAGAATATAGTGGAGCAGTATATAGTATGCAGTATAGAGTATGTAGTATATAGTGGTGCAGTATTGATTATGCAATATAGTGTGGTGTAGTATAGAGTAGATTGCATAGTATGTGTAGTATATAATGGAGCATTATAGAGTATGTAGTATATAGTGGTGCAGTATTGATTATGCAGTATACCTGTGGTGTAGTATAGAGTAGATTGTATAGTATGTGTAGAATATAGTGGAGCAGTATAGAGTGCACTATAGAGTATGTAGTATATAGTGGTACAGTATTGATTATGCAGTATAGTGTAGTGTAGTATAGAGTAGATTGCATAGTATGTGTAGTATATAGTGGAGCAATAAAAAGTATGCAGTATAGAGTATGTAGTATATAGTGATGCAGTATTGATTATGCAGTATAGTGTGGTGTAATATAGAGTAGATTGTATAGTATGTGTAGAATATAGTGGTGCAGTATTGATTATGCAGTACAGTGTGGTGTAGTATAGAGTAGGTTGCATAATATGTGTAGTATGTAGTGGAGCAGTATAGAGTATGTAATATATAGTATATTAAGTCGGGTTTAAAGATACACCAAAACACATGCTGTATAACAAACAATGACCCTAAAGCAAAACAATTCCACAGAATGACAGCATCAGCTAAAGATCATTATACTTCGACATTTAATACAACAATTACACATAATGAATTTCCAAAAACATTTGAGCTATAATTCCTGTGACATATTCATTGTAAAAATCGAACTATACCTGTAGACACACTGTTTAATTTTAATAACGCAAAGCGCGAACCAGCTCAATTTTTCGTTCAAAATAATGCGCCAGTTTATTAAGTGATGAGCTGTTTCCTCACAAGAGCAGTTAATTCAGCACACTCAAGCATCTCCTCAATTAACATTCATTCAAAAAGTATGACCTCTGGTCTCCTCGCCACATGGCTTTGCTAACCTTGTAGGCTCCCCTTAGCAGAAGGGCTCTGATCCTACTACTGCGAATGCTTATTAATATTAATAGAGTCATGTTGACTGCTTGGTAGGTAAAGCCAGAGCCGTTGAAATGCTTACTGACATAAACCACTATCCCAAGTCCAAAATCTTTGTGTCTGCCTTTGAAAGAAACAAATGGGTGCTCTGGTCGGGGTGCAGCGACCTTATGTTAAAGGTGAAACGTCATTTTTTTATTCTAGTTATCAAAAGGTAGCCTTTCCTAGGTTGACTTCTCCAAAGAGTGTGAACACGGAGGCTCTATGATGATTTAATTGCTCTGTTTGTTAGAGCTGTCCGAAATGTCAACTTCTGACCTAACCAACAGGACAACCTGTGATAAGTTATTTAGTGGGGAATTGAGAGTTTTGAAGAAAAAAATAAACGTCTACAAATTAGAGGTCAACCGATAGTGGATTTTGCATATACCGATAACTAAGGCGGTGGAAAAGGCCAATAACTGAATAATCAGCCAATAGTTTTGTTTTTTTTAATCGTTTTGTAGAAAATTAAAAAACATGTGACTCCAGCCAGGTCTCCTAAGCAACCAAATTGGCCCGGTTGCTAGGGAGGGTAGAGTCACATGGGGTAACCTCCTCGTGGTCATGATTAGTGGTTCTCGCTCTCATTGAGGCACGTGGTAAGTTGTGCGTGGATCGCAGTGAGTAGCATGAGCCTCCACATGCTGAGAGTCTCCACGGTGTCATGCTCATCGAGTCACTTGATAAGATGCGTGGATTGACTGTCTCAGAAGCGGAGGCAACTGAGACTTGTCCTCAACCACCCGGATTGAGGTGAGTAACCGCACCACCACGAGGACCTACTAAGTAGTGGGAATTGGGCATTCCAAACTAGGGAGAAAAGGGGAGAAAAAAAATAATAATTTAAAAAACATTTTCGTCTTTCCTTACTATGATGGCCACAGACATTAGTCTTTTTTTCACCATCGGGCTGAACGGTTCTGAGCACGGTGAGGAATGGTTACAGTAGCTTTTCCACCTAGGCACGATTCGGCACGGCACGATTAGAAACCGTTCTCGGCCCGTAATTCTCATCCCGGTTAGACAACCGTGCTCAACTGTGCTGGTGAAATGCCTTTAGTGACGTCGCAACTCACGATTGGTCACTTGTCAGTTGCCAAGGTTACTAGTTTTTTTTTTCTGTAGCTGGCCAAGCACACTATCTCTTCTCACGTGGTCCTTAAACTCCCAAGGTAATGACTGACGTATTTCTTGTGTACATTTGAAGTCTGTTTTCAGCACCACAGTGGAAAACAAATCCGGAACTGTGCCAGCTGGCCCGGATCGGCACAGAATGAAACGGTTTCGCAAACAAGAACAGTTCGGCCTGATGGTGGAAAAGAGGCTATTGAGGCTAAAAGAGACCAAAATGAATAAAACCCCAAAAGCAGTTTATTGTGCAACCAAAATCCCAATAATAACCTGAGAAATTAAGATTTGGTGCATAACGTGGGACTTTTAACCATGAGCACTGCTCGTGACAGTCTGTAACATATTGAGAATGCTTTTCTTCTTTCTTGTTGTTAGGATTGTGGTAGATCTCAAAGAGGAAGTGTGGTATCAGAGATGCCATGACCCTGAGAGCAGAAGACAGAACTACAGATCCTCCAGTATGCTCAGTGTAGGAAAAAGAGCACCACACAAAACCTTTATGGTTATATTTGTACCGTCAGTTGAGGTGACATACAGTAGTCTGTTTGGCATAGATGATATTGCTCACAGATGGGTTTCTGGATAGATATGGAAAGTTTGTGGGGAAAGATGCTACAGTTAAGTGGAGTGATGTAAGGTTTGTTTTATGAAATCAGTTCTCAGTTTAAACATAATATGATTGCATTTTTCCATTTTCACAGGTTATCCACTGCCACAGGAGCTCTGTATGAGTTACATACTGATGGAGGTCTGTCAATCTTCACCTTTGCATAAACATCTTTCTTACATAACAATACATAAGGTTGAATACATGTTTGTGTGTTGACTATGCACAAAACAAATCTATTCTATTTTATGGGGTGCTTTTTAACCCAAATACTATCCTTTCACTTACTGGACAGTTATTTAAATTTTTTATTACACAGCTCTCTAGAATTCTTGATTCTGATTGGTCAATGGCGCCATCTAGTGGTCTGATATTTCTCAGTAACAACAGCACCTCCACGTAACAGACCGCTCATCTGGGTATTTGTGAGTCATATTTCCTGCTTCTTTGATCACTGTGTGTTCTGTGCAATTAAGCTAATAAAGTCATTACAACTCATCAATGTTTCATGTGCTTTCATATATTTGTTGGGCAAGTAGTCTTGTAATAAGATGCATAATATGAGCAGTCAGATGTTCATTGATTACAAAATAAACACCAAAAAATCTCAGAGATTAGAGGTGGATTTTAGCAGTTCAGTGATTTATTTCTTGTCACACAATTACATAATTTCAACGCAAATCAATATTTTAAGTCACTGAATTTATTTATGTAAAATTAGTGGGTAGTCAGCCGGTTGTTATAGCAAAATAAACCTCTTCAGGACACCTTGATCAGTCTGTCTGTCGGGGTTTATTTTGCGATAACTGGCTGATTGTACAGTATCCCTTACTTATTCGATTTAAACACCTTGAATAAAACTGAAAATGGCAAATAAGTATTTTGTTTTAAAATAAATGTGATCATTTCAGGGATCCTAATCAGCTACATACAGTTACTATATTTTAAAAATGATTAAATATTAGATCAAATGACCTTAAAACAAAGTCTTTCTAGCAAGTCAGTCCACTGCCATCTTTGGAACGCTCACGGGAGGCTTTATTTCAACATAAAGCAATAAAACTGTATAATATTGGAATCATAAATTTGGCTTCTTTACCTCATATTACGCTAAAACGGAATTTTCCCGGCTTGTATAGGTAATACGCATGCGCGTTCTCGAGATGATTGACAGGCAATGTCTGTATCTAAAAGGTGATTGGCTCTTTTACCTGTAAGGTGGGACTTCCTTTCTACATCCGTTGACCGTTGGCTGCCGTTGGGCGTTCCAATTTCTCCCATTCATTTTAATCAAATTTTACACATTACATGCAATGATCTCATGGATCAGGAAAAGCATCACAGATGTGAGGTATTGCTTAATATAATACAATTATTATTTTATTATTATAGTAAATAATACATAACTATAGAGTAGTGATATATTTCTGTCATATTTTTGTCTATGTAAATTGAACTCTTATTTGGACGATTTACCCAGAAATGCTGCTTCATGATCTCATGATTCACAGTTGAGGAAGCGCAGACTGCCTTCACTGTTTAACACCCTGTTCAGCTGAAAGCAATTATTTTTACAACTGGCTTCTGGCGACCTCTCCTGGATGTAAATGGATGTCACACTTGTTTATATGCTCTGAAACACTTACCGCTTTATCCTCTGGAGGCAGTGTTTTCAAATTCGGTCAACATATACTGATTTCGGCTAAAGAAAAATCGGCACACACTCACCGATTTTTATGTGAGATCAGGCTGGACTCCGAGGGAATTTAAACTGCTAAAGGCAGCAATTTAATCAACTAATATATATATATATATATATATATATATATATATATATATATATATATATATATATATATATATATACATACAAGTATATATATACCAGTATCGGTATCGGGACATCACTAATTTTGTTGTTTCTATTTAGTGTTTTAGGAGAAAATCAAATCAAAGCTTTAGCCCCTTTGTACCCTAAATTCATTCTGTAGGTTATAAATTCCATTTGCTCTAAGTTTAGGTTATACATACATACCCCATCCACATGTGCTTGAGCATAAATTTTTAAACCTCACACAAGTAATACCAGTTTGATACAGGCATGCCCTCTTTTAGAAAGACACAACAGACCCAAATACAGTAACTCTGATCGACCAAAAACTATTCAACTATATATCACCATCAGAAAGTCATATGGAACATTTTATGTCATGGTATAAAAACACTTTATAAGTTTTTGTTACTTTTCTGATTGGTTCTGATATGTATATAACACATAAAAATCTTTGGTTTGAATGGTTTTACATCTTTAAAGTTTGGTTTTTGTGGCCCATTGCAATAACATACTGAAGTCAGCGAATGAATTGCCTTTTAATCATTTTTTTCTTTGCACACAATGACCCTAGTCATTTCTTTTAAAGACCAGTGACCCCCCCCCCCCCCCCCCCCACCCGTTAGTCCAAGTTTAAGATTATATAAGGCAAGTATGATTTTACAGAATATGAAACTTATCCGTGATGTTCTTTTGCATGAAACAGGCATAAATAAAATGTACATTAATATTGTTCTTACTGGAAGTTTGTTTCCTATATTGAATTATGGCATTCATGTGATATTTTCATAATGTATGTCTACATACCCCATAATTTAAATATTATTTTTATTATTATTAATGTCCAACACTTAAATAAACTCAGTTAATGGTTGTTTTGGTTTTCCATAGATTGATTTATGCTGTTGTTCTTTTTCAGCTCCCTAATGGAGATTTACTTCCCTGAAAAGCAACATATGGATCATAGCTAAAACAGTCGCCATTCAGTCTGATTTGACCAGTATGATCAGATCCCTTCAGTACTGTGTATTCTGGCATTGTAACAAATAATCATGTCTGCCCTCAGGCTGTATTTTGACATGGATGTTTAAAATGCATTGTGAAGTTTTTGGCAGTGTCTAATGAACATAATGAACATTCTCATCTAACAAAGAAAAGGGCTCATTCTATTCCAATTCGTATAGTGTGAGTGCATGCTCTGTGAGCGTACAGGCCTTTCAGAGCATGTTACCTTCTTTTTTGGCTTTTATCTAGCTGTTAAGTTGTGAACTGTTTATAAAAAGTAGATATTTAAAACAGTTCCTCACTGAAGCGAACTTGTGTCATTCACTTCAGTGCTTCAGTCTTTTTGGAATTCACCATCACCTTCAAGCTTTTGCATATATATATATTTTTTTACAATGAAAGGGAAAAAGTTGAAAAGCTGAAGCATGTGTGATTGTTAGGTCAGACTTTGTTCTGCTCATACTTAAGTGGTCTTGTAAAGGGGTCAAATAAAAAAATACATTTTCTTTGATCTTTTAAAATAAGACAGGTTGCTGTAATGAATGTAAACATATTCTAACTTTCTGAACTCAGAAATATCTCTCCAGTCCAAAAAGCCATTTGTTGAGACTAAACTGCAAAAAAAAAAAAAATTCTGCAAACTATATTGGACAGACAGAAAACCCACAACATGCAAGTGTTGTTACTCGTTTCATATGTGAAGAGTTTAAATAGAGGACTTAAATGTACAGTAACCAAAAATGTCCTGTTAAAATACAAAGGATCAAATAAATGGTGGAAAATATTCATGAAAAACTAAATTACGACTGATTTTGGTGCACGAAACCTTAACTATAAATGATACATTCGTGTGTATATGTATTATATACAGTATATATTAGGGCTGGGAAACTTAACGCATTCATTTCTGCGATTAATATTTTTTGCAGTCGGCACAGGCTCACCAAAACTGAACAGTTAAAGACTGGAAAAACGTCGCCTGGTCAGACAAATCTGGATTTCTGCTGAGGTATACAGATGGTAGACCCACTGCAGCCTCAGCTTTCTGTTCTTGGCTGACAGAAGTGGAACCCAACATGGTCTTCTGCTGTTGTAGCCCATCTGCCTCAAGGTTCGACATGTTGTGCATTCTGAGATGATATTCTGCTCACCACAATTGTACAGAGGGGTTATCTGAGATACCATAGCCTTTCTGTCAGTTTGAAACAGTCTGGCCATTCTCTGTTGGCCTCTCTCATCAACAAGGAGTTTCCGTCCGCAGAACTGCCGCTTACTGGATGTTTTTGTTTTTGGCACCATTCAGAGTAAATTCTAGAGACTGTTGTGCGTGAAAATCCCAGGAGATCGGCAGTTACAGAAATACTCAAACCAGCCTGTCTGGCACCAAAATGATGCCATGGTCGAAATCACTGATATCACATTTTTTCCCCATTCTGATGGTTCATGTGAACGTTAACTGAAGCTCCTGACCCATATCTGCATGAATTTATGCATTGCACTGCTGCCACGTGGTTGGCTGATTAGATAATCGCACGAATAAGTATATCTATATATTCTTGCTCTACTACCAATACTTACCTAGTCATATCAATAAAAAAATAAAAAAATAACAAATATGAATTAATATGAACAAATATATTAAGATTAACAAATATGAATTCTCTCTTATTGTTTATTATTAGACAGATGCTGAACATGATAAATAAAATAAAAGAGGCTCAGTTTTTATTTGCAATAAATATAAAATTGCTCATGGAGCATTCTGACTTTGTATTTTATAAAGGAGGGGCAGTGAATGCGTACAAGTGTTCTTTGCTTTTTAAGTCTTTTTAAATGAAAGACAGAGGAGGTGAGCAGTGATGACATCTCAGGGTCAGATCCAGCTGAAAACAGGTGGGGAATGATGTCATGACTTCAAAGAGACAAGGACATCACAGTTCAGGAAGAAGGAGGCAGTAATGTCATATGCCACTGGATCACCTGATTCTACCGAGCGTGTCTCTATGAATGACCCGAGAGCATGATGCACAACATGTGGTGCGATAGTACGAGTACACACATAAACGGGACTGGACCACCACCACACAGTTATAATACATGTCCTTGCAGGATTCATCTACAGAGAAAGAGACAAGGAGACATCTTAAAGGAGTAGAACTCCCAAAATAAAAATTCCAATTGTTTCTTTTTTCTTTGTGGAACACAAAAAGAGACATTTTGTAGAATACGCACTTTAGTGCTTACTTGTCTTTTTTGGAGCTTGAAACCTCCAGTTCCCATTCACTTTCATTGTAAGGAAAAGATCAGCTCGGACATTAATCTAAACATCTCCTTTTGTGTTCCACAAAGAAAAAAACAAATGTATTTTACATTATGACAGAAGTTTTATTTTTGGGTGAACTATTCCTTTAAAAATACTTCAGAATGAGTACAAAGATGAAATTTTGATGTTAGGTACAAAAACATACCAATATGTGGCATGCAGGTGTGTGTATTACACTCCTCTTGTCTGACGGGTTCAATGGCAAGGTCACAGTCATTACTAATGGTCTGGTCATCTCGCAAGCAACGTACCTCCCTCACTCGAAAGCCTCCCTCACAAGATCGAGAACACTGAGGCAGAAAACACAGATTATCTTTAAACCAAGATGAACTTTAATGTAGTTGCTTATCCACTGTGTGTGTGAGTAACTTACTGAGCTCCAAGCTGTCATGTACCACTGTGCACCACAGCTTTTCAAATGGCAGGTCTGTGTATTTGTAGGGCGGGGCAGATGAGAGCATGTATCATCTGAGTTGACTTCTAACTGGCCATTGCTTTGGAGAACACACACCACACCCCGACTCTGAGTTCCATTGCCACATTCAGATGAGCACTGTGGCACATACACACGTAAACATACACAAATAAACTTTTATGTATCAATAAAAACTTCAGCAACTCTAAAAACGGTAAAGAAAGGGCAGGAGTGTATAGGAAACCTGTTTGTCATTATTTTTGTAATTCCATTTGGTGACAAATGCAAAAAGCTACAAGAGGAGTGCCGTGGTGTTCCGGGGTATCAGCGTTCAGCTTTTCTGCATTGTGTGAGTTCATGATTCATGTTTGAGTATGCATCCATGCACCTGTCCCCATGGTCCTGTGTACCATTCCAGTTGATCTGTGCAGGGTCCCAGGTCACACGGCGTGAGCTCGTCTGGTTTCTCCTTATCTTTACAGTTATCCAGTGGCAGAGAGTTGGTCTGACTCATCATACACACTACTGACCTACTGCGACTACCTTCTGCACAGTCTGCAGAGCACTGCAGAGAGACACAAAAAGCTGTTTTATAAGTGCTTCTAAAAATGCCATACACCAATACACTACAGATTCTCACCCTATCACTCCAGAGAGAGAAGAACCAGCTGCTGGCACACACTCCTTTGTCACAGTTCTGCAGGTCCTGTGGGCGAAGGGCCATGTTGCATTCCTCATCAGAAACAACATCACCCAGGTTATCCATACACACAACTTCTCTACTGCGCTGACCTACTCCACATGGCACTGAGCACTGAGGGGGTGGAGGTGGTGGGAGAGAGAGAGAGAGAGAGAGAGAGAGAGAGAGAGAGAGAGAGATTAAACAGGATCCAGTGCTTTCACAAACCACAATCTAAGGGGCCTTTTATATGGCTCTGAGCACATTATTGCTACTGACTTCATAAATAGAACCTCCAAAGACATTAAGATCTGGTGAATCTTGAAGCAATATATTGAATGAGCCTATCATTAAATTTTTCATCTATTGTGTGTAAGAGAAGCTCGTTTACAGTGGCACTCATGTTCATGTGAGAAATTGTGTTTGTACGAGCACAACGGAGCCTCAAAGGGTTCTGGCTGAGAACTTGTAGAAATGTGTGTGTTTCCGGTTAGAGAAAAAGGCAAGAGAGAGATTTCCAGTACTGAAATGTTTAATGGGAGTTCTTCTGCATATTTATCAGCATATTTATACATATGTGTGTGGTTTTGTTGTCAGTTACTTACTGATGCAGTTATACAGAAGCTTGGAATAAGTTGTGGATTGAATCTCCTCTCTGTACTGCCTATTGCTGCATGTCTGGGC
This sequence comes from Myxocyprinus asiaticus, assembly GCF_019703515.2. Lineage (NCBI taxonomy): Eukaryota > Metazoa > Chordata > Actinopteri > Cypriniformes > Catostomidae > Myxocyprinus > Myxocyprinus asiaticus. Next base: position 4,302,343 of record NC_059351.1, on the reverse strand, counting down.
ATATCTAAGCAACTTCAACTTCATGTGCACACAAGAGGGCGCTGTTAGGGCTTTCGTACACAGCTGCCCCAAAACGTCTGTCAGGACATTTGAAAGTTGAAGGAAAAAGCCTTACCTAATTGGCCGAATTGAGCTGCCCTGTGTTGGGATGCCGCTGTGACCTTGGACAAGTCCTTCCGAGAAGGAAACTCCTTAATATCTGGGAGGTATGCTGTCCCCTGAGGGAGAGTTGATGCTGAGGAAACTACCTGTATAGCAGTAGCCACCTCCTGCTTTAAAGTGGGCAGTGCTGTGGCAGATGAACAAAGTGATGATGATGTCACAGTAGGGGTGAGAGTAGCAATGGTAGATGCCATAGAGCTGACTGCTACAGTGTTAGAAGTGGCATGACCTAGAGCTTCACCACTGCGATTGGGTGCACTGGGGGTGTTAGGAGGTAAAAGTGGATTTACAGTCAGGGTGTTGGTTGCACTGGATGCCACCGGTCCACGTTTAGCATAGATGCTGGTCTCTTTGAAAGGAGTGACTGCCTTCTGGTACACATTGGACAGAGTACATGTCTCCCAGGAGCAATCAACATTACTGAATAGCTCAGCATTCGGTGTGGCCGAAGAAGTGCAGAGGCATTGCTGATCACAGGGTGTAGTTTGGCTAAACCCAATAGGGCCTTGAAGAGTCCAACCTAGCCTGGTGTGAACAACGATGGGTCCATTAGGAGGCCCTGTGCATACAGGCTGAACAGGTACGAGCAGGTGTGGCATGTCTGACCCAATGAGAAACAAGGGTTGAGCTCGTTCAATGGGTGGCAATGTCAAGGACCGAATATGCTCATGTTTGCATTGGAGAGCAGCGATGGGATGATAATTTTCAGAGAGTTTCAGATTCTCTGCTGTGAAAGCATGATTGATCTGGAATTTTCTGTAGGGTCTGTCTAAAGGGGACACACAGAAGGAAACAGATGCTCCATGCAGCTGCATTCTATCTTGGCAAATGGTGCGCAGAGTAAGAGTTTCATGCTCAGTGGAGAGACGTAAATCTTTCACAGCCTGTTGCAGTATGATGCTGCGCTCAGAGCCGTCATCAAGTACTACATATGCCTCCAAGGCTTTATCACCATTGTGGAGTAAGACCTTGACCATTTTCAGCATTACCTTCAGACCCAGGTTTGGATGGCCCTCGTAGACCTGAGAGGTGGGTAAATTGACCAGAGGAACACTTTTTTGTGCCTGTAGAGCTGCTTCATAGAGTATGGTCAAGTGAAGATCTTTGTAGGTCTTGCAGGCTCATTTGAGGTTACACTCATCCGAAGCATGTGATCAACCACATTTCCAACAGTGCTTTTCATCTGCTGTCCACTTCATTATTTGTTCTGTGGTTAATCCCTTGAATATGGTGCATGACTTCAGGAAATGAGAAGCTTAGAGGGCATCTTAGCTTTCAGTGGTTCTTGAGAGGGTAACCTGTTGTTAGCAGTGTAAAAGACTGAGGTAAATCTGTCTTTGGAGTAAAGCATCACTGTGGTAGAGTGCTACTGTCCTGTTTGAAATGTGTTTGGCCTGTGACTTTATCTGTAACCATGCAGATAGTTCAGGCAGAGTGTATGTACGGTCTGTGCCAGTCTGAAAAATACCTTGGCTGATACAGTACTCCACAAAGCTGTCACATTAAGTCTGTGGCATCTTGCTCAACAGCCAATCAACATGAGATGCACATCTCAATTCATAGCCATTAGGGCCTTCTAAAGTCCTGAGCATCCCTACTAATGAATGTATAGACAAGGCAAAGATGTTGAAGGCTTCAGCATCCCCAAACGTTACAGCAGGGGCATTAAGGATGGCACCTTACTCACACTGAACTAGTTGGCATTGTTGGTCATACTTATCTTGCATCACCGGTAGTGCAGTAGATTAGGGTCGAGAGTCATGCAAGGCTTTGGCTAACTTGTAAGGACTGGGGAGCTTCAAGTGACCTAAAAGAACTTGATATTTGCACTGTTCACTTAGATGCTGCTGGCTGTTCATTAGATTATCTAATGCCATTTTTAACAAGTCACTTTCATGTCCACAGTCAAAGTTAAGTATGACAGGTTTTGGGACAGGTTCAGGTTACAATGCTTGGTATGGCTGAACTTGTGAATTAACAGATGTCACCACAGGAACCGGAGGTGAGGCTATCAACTTATAGATAGAAGATATCTGATTATAGTAACAGTAGGAGTGGGCTGCACTGTAACGATGGTTGGATAAGAGGGCAAAGAAACAGTATAATATGCTCTGGAAATTGAGGTAGGCTGGACGGCTACAGTAGGAGGATATGACCATGTCACAAAGTAAGGATGAAGTGCCTCGGGGGTTATGTCAGGTTTGCAAAAGAGGGCTTCGGGAACAGATTCTGCAGTCAGTACAGGAGGTAGTGCAAGGGAAGACAAAACACTGGCCTTGGGTACAAGGACATTGTATGGTGTTGAAGATCTAGGAATTTCCTGGGCAGAAGACATGTAAAACTCACCAACAGTCGAAAGGGTTTACCTCAAGCCATGTTTCAGGAGAGTCACTGGCTAGGCTAGGCTGTTACTCAGGCTCACTCGCATTATGAGACTTTTGATTCAGCAGAGTACAAACAAGCTTTGCAACCTCAAGCTCTTATCCAGGCTGCTGCTGCAAAACCAGATTTTACACACAATAGAGATCTGCGCGGGATGGATTTTTCAGACCCGCTCCTGCAAGCTTTTGCCCCGCTCCCGTAAAAATGTGTCATATTTTGTCTCACTCCCGCCCGCAATTTTCACGTTTTGTCCTGTTCCTGCCCACCAAAGCCCGCAGGTAGAGGTCTACACAGATTTTTCAGTCCCGCACCTGTAAGATTCTGTCCCGCTCCTGCCCACTCCGGTGTCATAGGCTATTTTTTCCAATTCTCACCAGTAAAAAAACAGAAAAAGAAAAGAAACGAAAAACACATTTCGTTTAATTGCTCAGACATTTCGCCTCAGAGTGATATTCTCTGCCACACTGAGCACAAGCAAGAATTTGTATGAATTAGCCACCAAACCCTGTGCCTGTAAATCGTTTCGTTTTTGCTGCTCTTGCGTAATAGATGAATTACAGGAATAACATTCTGTACATTAAAAACACAATCAATTTGAGTAATTTTTATTTCATTTTTAGATATTTATATTTTTTGGGAGTCCTGCGAGTCATTTCTTTCTCCCGCTCCTCATGCACACATCAGTCTTCCTGCCCACACCCGCAATCAGCAATCAATCCCGTGCCTCACTGTTTTGCATGGGGTCCCGTGGTAGTCCTGCGGGAGTGCAGGCCTATAACACACATCTCTTTATTTCTGTGTAAACAACACAAGTTCTCGCAAGTACATGCTTGCCATTATGAATGAGCTTCTCTCATAGCACTCATGAACGGACATCAAGATTGTTTTCTTACCGAAACCTATCGTATGCTTTCAGATGACTGGGAATTTGATGCACAAGCTGCATGGACTACTTTTATAGTCCATGATACTCCTATATTCTTTTTAAAGCTTTAACATAAGGCACTATCCACTGCTATTGTATTGCAAAGATGCAATCTTCATGAGAATGGATGACACTTTTAAGTAAAAGTGGCTCATCTTATCCCACACTCCTCTACAGTACACTCTCAGACACATTCACAAACCTCTGTCCACTCCGAGCGAATCTGCCACTCACTGCAGATCTTCAGCTGGCACACGGTGGTCGTCTCTAGCATCTCTGTGTTATCACAGAGGCTGGTCGCCACGATGACTGTGCTATTGACATGGTGTCCCTGCGTCTGCCGGCAAATCACCTGACGATACTGGAAACCTGGACCACAGGTTTTACTGCACTCAGACCACTCCCCAACATCCCAGCTATACAAACACATACGCAAACACAAGATTGAATACACATAGTGATGTGACCTGCTTTGCTGCTTGATATCAATCTCATGTGCTCCTCAATTGCACTATTTGGAACAAACTACTCTAAAAGTTTTCATTTTTGACCTTTAAGAGTCACTGCATTTGGGATTGCATGCCCCTTATTGTGTTTAAGACTAAATAGTCCCTCTTGAACTGATTTTAAGCTTGTTGTGGTTTATTTTTCCTCTGAATGCTCTCAGGTTCTAGTGCTGACTTTGTATGGTAAACGGTTGTGTATATTCACTCACAAGGCTGGGCAAGGCAGCGATTGACAGTCTTCTACCTGGGGGCCGGGATGGTGTGTATGGCTGCAGAGATCCCCTGGTACAGTAGTTTGAGTGGCCCTTTCTATACAGCTGTACAGAACCTGACGAATGCCTGATTTATACACAAGACAAACAGATAAATAGAGACAGAAGGAAATAAATAATATTGTATTGTGATGTCTTAAAAGTCCAGTTTTCTCTGCTGGGAGTATACAGTCTGGATTGGTTTTATTTAAAAGTCTTGTTACTCTGGTTCTAATTTAGATGTTAAACAGGGAAAACATTATGAAACCCCTGCAACGGGTTGGAATGCATCATTGTATGTGTTTTGCTCTTGTATAACAACACGCCATTCACCAGACATTAAAATGTTTATTTGTCTCAGAACCAAAATCATTGAAACACTAACAGAGCCTAATTGTTCACTATTTCGGTCTGTCTTTATTTTAGACACTACTACTGCATTAAATGAATGCAGGTAATAATGATCTCAAGAGAACACTTAGTTTATCCAAACCAAATTAAATAGGGGAAAGACAACAAACACACACATACACAGAATCCCAACATAAATATAAGGTGTCTGAATTGACTAAGCTACCTGTTCCACATGTAACACTGCAGGGAGTTTCTGTCATGGCCACCCAACTGTACAGAGGAAGGGGCTCAGATGTCATAGGGTCCAATGGAACTTGGTTAGGGTGAAGGTCGCCAGTTGAGTTTTTAGTGTTACTAATCTCATGGCCAGCAAACAGCCCATGGCTTTCTACTGGAGGATGAGATAGAGGCAAAGACAGACAGATAGTGAGAAAGAGACAAAAAGAGGACTTCCAAATCATATATAATAATAAGAAGGACAAGTTTAAAGCTCGCATAAGGGGGAAATACTGTAACTAAACTAACTATGAGAATCACAATTCATTATGTAATGTATGTCGTTATATAAGTATGTTCATCAGGTATGCAGGTGAGTAGTATATTAATACATTCCCGAACATACTTCATACAGGAACATGGCCATTTTCCTGTGGCTTTAATGTATGACAAATACAGTAGTAACACATCAGAGCCGCTTCTGGCCAAATTTATGACCTATGCAGAGTTCAACAACCGTCGGAAGGGAGGTGGGGTGCGAGCGAAGCACTGTTCTTTGTCGTTTTTTTCTTCCTCAGCGTTTTGAATGTGACGTCTCCTCATTTCTACACACTTCAGAATCTTGCTGAATGTAGTACGTCATCCGGGTATTTCTTGCCTACTGTTTAATGAATTAGGAGGATTTGGACACCCTAATTAATTGACATACTGCCTTTGGCATACTAAATAGTAGAGAAGTATGCATATTCTGATGCAGCATTTGGAATTTTGTTCAGCTTTAGTAATGGTTTGATTTTGGGGCCTGAGTAGCTCAGTGGTAAAGACGCTGGCTACCACCCCTGGAGTCATGAGTTCGAATCCAGGGCGTGCTGAGTGACTCCAGCCAGGTCTCCTAAGCGACCAAATTGGCCCGGTTGCTAGGGAGGGTAGAGGCACATGGGGTAACCTCCTCGTGGTCGCTATAATGTGGTTCGTTGTCGGTGGGGCACGTGGTGAGTTGAGCGTGGATGCCGCGGTGGATGGCGTGAAGCCTCCACACGCACTATGTCTCCGTGGCAATGTGCTCAACAAGCCACATGATAAGATGTGCGGGTTGACGGTCTCAGATGCAGAGGCAACTGGGATTCATCCTCCGCCACCCGGAATGAAGCAAATTACTACACGACCACGAGGACTTAAAAAGCACATTGGGAATTGAGCATTCCAAATTGGGAGAAAAAAAAAAAAAAAAAGTTTTGATTTTGAAATGTTCATCTAGAACTCTTTAGAATGTGTGTGTTTTTGTTTTTACATAAAATACTTACCATGGGGAAGTACACTAGAGACAGAATATGTATCTGAATGTGTGATGATTGTGGGGTCTCTGGGTAGAATGTACTCATAAAACACAGTTGGACTGGGCTGTTGATATAAGACCTGAAAAAGAAAAGCCTACTATTCAGATGAACTTATTCAGAAACCCATATTATTATAGAAGTAAGTACTTCCTACCTTAAAAAAAAAAAAAAAAAGTAATCAGTGTGAATGCAGTCATATCACCTGTTTTCTGAGTGTACACAGGACTTGTTTTCTTATCTTTTTTTTTTTAAGGCAGTTTTATGATATCATATAGTAGGAGTAGTCTCTCACAAACAAATGAAGCTCCTGATTGGTTGGACCAGGGGCAGTGATGGATTCCCCTGTTCTGCTGCGGATCTCATTGGGCCGTTTGTATGTGAATTCAGTACCTGCAGAGTAGAACTGTCCTGGCCTGTCAATCACCCAGTCACCATTTATCACGGCTTTACCAGTTGCTGTCCTGAGAGCTTGAAGAAAGAGAGAGATGGAGAGAGAAACAAAAATAGGAGCAGAAGGAAAGGAGGATGATAGATGGAAGCTGGGCACCTGGTGGTTCCATACCATGTATTGACCCTGCTGGAAAACCAGGTCATAACAGCTTAAAGTTGCTATAAGTGATTTTTTTCATGGAAAAGTATGCAAAATTTTTTCCTACTCCCTTAAATATATTAATGAAATAAGTGTCCTGAGATATCTCACTGGTGTCTGTAACAGCTGTAGACTTTGTAAACAGCAAACTAAAATGTGTCCGCTGTCAATCATTTTGCTTGTTCTCATAGTGTTGTATTTGAAGCGCATCATTGAGGCTATGATTCATAATGTTTGTCAGTTGAGGGCGCTATTGTGCACTGTTGAATTTGACAGCCACAGGAACAAACAATGCTGCTCTTTTTCTTGGTTTTGGTCTTAAAATTATCTTTGGAGGGTGGAGTTTTGGAATGAGGGGGCATGGCTAATGAAACAGCTCAGTCACATGAAAGTTTCAGAATGCTAAAATCACTTACAACGCCTTTAAGCTGGTCAAGTTGGTTTATGTAACATGATAGCTGTTATTTTGCTCCTATGAGGAGGAGGGCGTGGCCGGGCTGTGAGTGTGCATGCCTGGTGCTGAGTGGCCTAATCAGCGGGAGAGAGATAAGAGGAGTCGGGAGTGCTGGAGAGAGAGAGAGCGAGACACACACACAGAGCTGTGTGTGTGTGTTGTCCTGTTATTATGTTGCAGTTCAGTGTTTTAAGTTATTATTAAAGTCTTGTTAAGTTTTAATCCGGTTCCAGCTTCCTCCTTTCCCAATGAACAAGAGGCTTGTCTGCCACACTGGTGCCGAAACGTGGGACTGGAGGAAGATGTACTGTCAGAGAGCCCTCGCCGCTGATGGAGGTTCGTGACGCTGAGGATGTTTGATGCGGTGGTAATGGAGCAGTTCGCCTGAAGGCTGAGGAGTCTGCTGCGTCCGCCAGGGGGCGGGGAAGCTCACTGCCATTCGCCAGGAAGTGGAGGAGCTGCTGCCGGTCGCTAGAGGGCGGAGGAGCTAGCTGCCGTCCACCAGGAGGCGATGTCCAGTGCCATCGGCAGGCATCACAGAGGACCGCTACCCAGCTGGCCAAGGACCAAATGGCGGCGTGGTCGGTAACCGGAGTTTTTTGGGGGTTTTTTTCTCTCTCTCCCTCTCTCTGTCTTTCTCAACAAGACCCCCTTTTCCTCTCCGCTCCCGTCCACTCATCCTACCCAGGTACCCAGGAGGCGGGGAAAACAAGTCAGCGACATGGCCGAAGAGGCAACTCCTCCCCTCCAGGAGGGGGGGGAGTAAGGTCAGTCCGGAACTTGAATCGGGCGGTGGGGGTATGTGACGAGGAGGAGGTCATGGCCGGGCTGTGAGTGTGCGTGCCTTGTGCTGAGTGGCCTAATCAGCGGGGGAGAGATAAGAGGAGGAGCCGGGAGTGCTGGAGAGAGAGAGAGACACACACAGAGCTGTGTGTGTGTGTGTGTGTGTGTGTCGGCCTGTTATTATGTTGCAGTTCAGTGTTTTAAGTTATTATTAAAGTCCTGTTAAGTGTTAATCCAGTTCCTGCTTCCTCCTTTCCTGATGAACAAGAGGCTTGTCTGCCACAGCTGGTCCAAGGTAGTTGACCAGCTCTTATCAGCTTGACCAGGTTAAAACCAGGTCCAATGACTAGTGGCAGAGTGGCTGGTCACCAGCATATTTTTTGTTTTGGAAACTGGTCCCGAGCTTGGGATGCTAGTCTGCTGGTTTCTCTACCAAGCCTTTAAATTAACTTAGCCAGCTTCACCAATAAGACCATGATGGCTAACCAGCTTCACCAGCAGTGCAATACGACGACAGGAGGTCAAAGGTTCAAGAAGGGTATAGCTGCAGACAGAGCTCCAAAAAGGGGCGGGAGCTCCAAACCACCAGCAAAGATATAGGGAACCTGTTAACAAACCCTTTCCCTAACCCTAACCGTGTGTGGAGGTGTCGCCCCCTTTTGGAGTCGGTGTAACCCCTTTTGGAGTAACCCCACCCCCTTCTGGAGAAACCCTGCCCTATTTTGGAAATTCTGCCCCAATTTGGAGATCTTCGGCCTGCAGCTATACCTAATTGAAAAGTTCTGCTGCTAAAATCGGTCTGTGGATACCAAAATTCGAAACCACTGCACTCAATGGCAGAAGCTGGAAGTGTTGTTGAGGTGAAATTTCCACAGGGTGGCACCAAAAGGCGAGTTGTATTTTTTGTTGTAATTATTTAATAGTCAAAAAGAATGCCCTAAAACTAAGCGTCAGTGGTGTAAGAAGTAATTTTAGAGAGAAATGCAACCTCTAAATCACGACTGCCATTGTTTATGTGAACACGATCACTTCCTGGTTTCCATGGGATGAGAACTTGTGTTTTGGAGATTGATCGCAGGTTTGGTTGTTGAACAGCATAGCAGCACTTGTCCACCAGCTATACCAGCATTAACTAGCATAAAATTGAAATGTATTAAATTTATTTATTAAGTGACAATAAATGACCACCTTGGACCAACTAAATACATTGTAAAACCTGCTGCGACTGTTAGCTATTGTTGGTGGATTTTCAAGCAGGGTAATTGTTGCTTAAATAGTAGGAAAGACAGTGAATTATAAAGAAGAGCTAGAGGGAATTCACTTCCATTACCTAAATAGTTCCGTGTCTTCTGTGTTTCCTGTAGTTTTATTCTTTGAGCTCCAATGGGGATGTCCAGGATCTTGTGGTAGCCAACAGAGAGCAAAGAAAGAAAGAGGGTCCCACTGAACAGCTCACATGAGCTCCCATCTCCTGCACACACACCGCATACATCCATCTGGAAACCCTCACAGCCCTGCATGATAACATCACACAGAAAGGCATAAGGGCACACAAGACTGTCTGCAGAACAGATTCTATCAAGAGGACTGAACTGTACTGGACAATAGCACTTTCACCCCACATGTCACAGCCCTGTTAAAAAGACCAGCATTGCTGGTCACCATCAAATGTTTTGTTTTGGATGCTGGTCCCAAGTATGGGATGCTGGTGAGCTGATGTCCCAGACAGGCTTCTTACAGTAGCTAGCTGAAACAGCCAGGCTTCCTTGGTCAACCAGCTTCACTGGAAAGACCATGCATGTTGTCATGTTGACCAGAATTTTTTGCTGATAAATAACATGGCTATGCTGATCCACCAGCTAGACCAGCACCAAACTAGTATTAAAAACTATAAATCAGCTTAGACAGCATGGAAATTTATAAGCTGATCTTTTTTTAAAGCAGCGTTGGCAGAGTGTCAAACAGTTGTTCTCACTTTCTCTTTTCTTTCACGCAAGGAATTGACTTACAGGCAGATTAATATAGGGATTTAACTCATTCAGCAGGGAGACTTTTTCCTCCAAAAGGCAGACATTTTATTTATAAAAGATTACAATAAAAATCAAATGGCTAAAATGATTAGATTTCAGAAAATGAATCTATATTGGCTGTCTTATCTGGTAAGAGCTAATCAAAAGAGTAAACATAGCTCTTCAATGTGACACTGCTGTCTTTCTTTGAAAACACTCATACACGCTAACCTTTACTCAGAAATGCTTGTATATTTAAAAATGCATGTATGACATTAATCAGCAGACAAGCTCCCATATAAAAATTTAAACACTAAAGCACATGTTCATCCACTCTGGCACATGAACAAAGATGTATACAGAAAAACAGTCATCAATGAGGGAGAGAGAGATTGTTTGTGGCATTTGGAAAAGCTGCTAGGATCATTGCAGTGAATTACCTTTAAAGCTGTCTTTACTTAACCTGCTATTTATTCCTAAAACTCTCCTCTTAACATGGCACTGTAATGTGAAATACACACAAGGTCAGACTGGGCTAGACCTTTTAATTGTTCCATACTATACACACACACACACACACACACACACACACACAATGCTCAATGGTCTTTGGTGGCTGTAAGTCATCGATTGCAAATTGCAATCGGTAAACAAATCTCTCGCTCCATTTCTAGGGTTAGGTCAAATTTTAGACAAAAGCTACAACTATGCATATTAGAGCTGGGATTGATAAAGTCTATAAAAACCTCATGTGCTGTGGTCATCACAAAGACTGTACATACAGACGCAGAAAATAATAAACAGTTTAATCTCAAAGCAAACATTAATTTCTATTTTCGTCTCCTCTTTTTTTTTTTTGGATTATGGACAAATGGTGATCATGAAATTGCCTTTGTAGAAATTGGATAGGTATACACCTGATGTACTTTTCAACTGTATTGAAAGATTTTCTATGTATATTGGTCAATTGTTGGATGCTTTTCATTCAGTATTCAACATATCCATTAAAAATAAAGAAATAAACAAAAAAATAAAGAAATTAATAAAAGAAATGTATATGTAGGCACAATTTATATTTGTCTACGATCAAAGGGTTTGAAAATGAGAAACACAAAATGAGTCAAGTATTTCCAAACTTTTGACTGGTAGTGTACTGTGTATAAGCTACTGGTGTTGAGAGTAATTTTGGGGGTCAAGGACAGACAAAAAGCAAATAGCTTTTTGATTTCATATTTACTTATGTTGAAGCAGAAGTGTGCAAATTACCTAAAGGAATAATTCACCCACAAAAATCCCAGATGTGTATGACTTTCTTTCATCAGCTGAACACCAACGAAGGTTTTTAGAAGAATATCTCAGCTCTTTTGGTCCATACAACAATGCAAGTGAACAGGTGCCAAAAATGTTAAGCTCCAAAAACCACACAAGTCACCATAAAAGTAACACATAAGACTCAAGTGGTTAAATCAATATCTTCAGAAGTGATATGATAGGTGTGGATGAGAAACAGATCACTCTCACATTCTTCTTCTTGTGTTTTTGATGATTTACATTCTTAATGCATACCGGCCCCTACTGGGCAGGAAGAAGAATTTTAAGCAAAAAAGGACTTAAAGTTGGCATGAAACGGTAGTTGCGACCGACTTCCGTTTTGTGACGTATTTCTGAGTGAAACGGCTTATCGAACAAGAAAAAAATGTAGGGTTAGGGGTTTTCATTTCATACCGACTTTAAATATTGATCTGTTTCTCACCCACACCTATCATATCACTTTTGAAAATATGGATTAAAACACTGGAGTCAAATGGATTACTTTTATGATGCTGTGACAAGGAGGAGGCCGTACGGCCGGTGCTGAATCAGCTGATCAGAGATAAGGGGCAGCCGGAGGCACCGGTTAGAGAGAGAGCGAGACAAACGTGGCCGCGCTGCATGTTTGTTTATGTTGGTTTTAAGTTGAGTTTGACATTAAAACTTTATGTTGACTGTTCAGCCGGTTCTCGCCTCCTTCCTGCCCAATCTTTACCTGTTACAGTGGTGCCGAAACCCAGGAGGGAGGAGGGATGCGCTGTCGCGGAGTCCTCGCCGCTGCCATCCACCAGGGAACCAGCCGCGGCCGTCTGCCTTGGGATGGAGGGGTCGCTGTCGGCTGCCGAGAGCTGGAGGAACCACGGCCGTCTGCCGAGAAGGGGAGGAGCGAGCTGGCGTCCACCAGAGGATGGAGGAGCAGTTGAGGACCGGGCGACAGCGCGTCTGGGAGCCGGCGAGCAAGTTCTTCTCTCTCTCTCCTCTCTGTGTTTCTCCGTTCGCCCTTTCCCTCTCCCCACGCCTCCCCTCATCTCTCCCCCAGGTTCACAGGAGGCAGGGTGGACCACCAGCTGACAAAACGGCCGGAAGGGCAGCATCTCCCCTATACTACTAACCCTTTAATACACTATCCCTTTAATACACTTAAAAATTAAATATTCGCCAAAACATGCAATAAGTAATCCAAAAGTAATCAGATTAGACCTATAAAGTGTAAAATAAAAGATAATGTTACTGATTACACTTTTTAATCAGGACCAGATACCATTTTAGAAGGAACAGACTGACATCACTGTGAATTCGGTGGCAATTGACCTGTTTCAGTGATGTCACTTTTTAAACAAAGTTACTTGTTTGTTTGTGTCCTCTTGGACTCACAGTGACACCTAGTGGTACGGAAGCAAATCAATAGTTTTCTGTTACAGATGTAAGAGTGAAAGTGTTCTGTGTGGTTAATGAGATTAAGCGAGTAGTATTTGACTGGTCATGTGATTCTAACATGGCAGCCCCCATGAGGGGACCCTTTCTATGTAGAATAAAACAGCTTTTATTTATCATATTCTTCATCTTATGTGAGTGGTCAGGATTGTATACATATGTTTCAAATTTCCAAATCATTTCTTTAGGAATAAAAGTTTTATTATTTTTTAAATGAGAAAACAATTACTGAGTGCACCTTTAATTAATCTCTGCACTTACCTCTCCAGGGCTGCTGCTGAAGTCATTGTACCAGGGAACAGGCTTAGTGGTTGGGAACAGAAGGGAGAGCAAGAGGGTCATCTGATAGAAACGTTGGATAAGTCTCCATTGTTGTCTGCTCCAGGTTGGCTTTTGCATCCCACGAGCCATGAAGAGAATTTCCTGAAATTAATGAAAAATAATGCTGTGTTGCTGTCTCTGAGTGGAAATGTGTGTTTGTGTGAAACAATGTTGTAGTGAAAGGGGTTTTCTCTCCGTGGTATTTAAGTGTTGTTCAGAAATTCTCTCTCTCTCTCTCTGTTACCCCCAAACAGCGAGTCACACTGGTACACATTTCCCTCCTCTCTCTCTCTCTCTTCTCTTTCCACTCACTCCTTTTCTTAAGCAGCAACAATTCTTATTGGCCAAGAAATCTCTCTGAAAGAGAAGCTGTAAAATGCTTAGAATTACAATCACTGACTATCTGATGGACAGACACAGTCTCTCGCTCGCTTTCTAACACTCAGAGAGGCTTATTCTGACTTAGGCAAAACTAAATCAGAGTATTAAAGTAAAAAATAAAAAACACTACATCTCCCTGAAACCCACTAGAGCAGGCAAACAAATGTAAAACAAGACTAGTGTTTAGTGTTCTGCATTCCCCAGCCTTCTCTGCATGCTTGAGCGTGTCTTGTGGTGTGTAATTTTGAAGTAATGGAGATGCATGTTACTTTGTGTCCAGGTGGTGTATATGTGTTTTTCTTTGACCTGCACACCTCCTGGAGGTCACATGATAATCACCACATCGTGCAGTTTGCAGGGATTGACAGAAACTGAGAGACAGATGAGCTACTTCAGATTAATTCTCAAGACAAGAGTCCTAAGGGAAACATATGCAAAAGTCTTACACAGAAACATTTTGTCAGTTTTGTTCACAGAAAACATTTTCACGGACATACTGTACTGGAGCTCAGACAGACAGGACTGTTTCCTGTGGCAGTGGTGTTATGTTTCTTTATTCTAGGTCAATAATGCTATGCTTCTTGAAGCTGAAGTGTATAATTTCTGTGCCAATATATAGCATTGCCAAAAAGAACTGTGAAAATAATGATTGCTTTAAACAGCTTTCCTGCATATTTCCCCCATCTGCCATTGGTTGAACAAACAGATAGTCCTGCCATGAACTCACCCAATTGGCTTAGTCGATGTTGCCGTGTTGGACTGGACAGGCGCTCGAAGATAAAGTTCAATGTGGTAACACTTGCAGAAAGTATTTTAACATCAGAAAACAATTACATACGCTCATGTACCGATTAAACATAATTTGATATTTGAAGTAAGCAGTGAAAAGAACTACAAAAAGAAGTGCAATAGAGATGGATTAAATCTCACATGAAATGAGGTAACCTAATTAAAATGCAAAACATGAATTATCTTGAAAAAGTCTGGAACAGGTAGGCCTATACTCTCTCAAGTGCATGCCAGCTTTCTATGTATCTTTGAGCAAATGACTCAAGAGTTTTTAGATCTACTACTAAGACTGCCACAGTGACTGGGCAAGATTACAGCAAAATGAAAGTGACCATCACTAAAGTTGTTTGTTGTATTGAAATAAGACCACAGGATGAGGTGTAATTTCTGTATGGAAACTCTGATAGAGCTCTAAAGCACAGGTTTAGCAGGAAGGAGGAGTTTGGGTTTAGAAGGGCTATACTCTGATTTATCACTGTAAAATGGACAGATTGCCAGTCCACATACTCTGGACTACACACCTGTTGCAAAGTAGTCAGTGAGCAGGGTGTGTTAAGTGGTCAACAGTCAGATTTGCTATTCCAGCTGGAAGGTAAAAAGAGAGAAATCCATTCAGTGACAGCTTGGAGGAAAAATTGGCACTTTGCATCCATAAATATTTAAGTGATGTTAAAGACAGACAAGCCTCTAACAGACTTTGTAGACAGTTTTTAAGACATAGAACCAGACTTCTGGAAACTTCACACAGACACATCCCAAAATACGGGGATTTGTAGAGAAATGTCAGTTCTAAGCATACTTAATAACAGCTCTGAGCCCCCGCATTCTACATGCCCGTCTCCCAAGTGTACTAAATCAAACAACCCTGAGATTTATAGCTGAAGTTCAGAAGATGCTCTATTGAGAGGATGACAATGTAAACTGCGATCCTGTGTTGTGATGGTAATAACAGGAATTTAAAGGGTTAACTCACCCAAAAATAAAAATTCTGTTGTCATTTACTCAGCCTTGTTTCATTGCAAACATGCAAACACTGAGGAAGAAATTTTGTAGAATGTTCACCCTGCTCTTTTTTCTATACAGTGAAAATGAATGGTGACTGAGTCTGCCGGACCATTCTTTTTAACTTCTCTGTCTGTGTTCATCGAATGACATCATTATATGGGTTGAGTGATGGTGAGTAAATGATGACAGAATTTTCATTTCAGTCCTGACAACTCCCAAATTACAAAGAATAAATTTATGGTATTATAAAGGGTATAAGTTGCTAGGTGTTGTCTTTGTGTACTAGATCTTGTTATACTGTTGCAGAGGAAGTACGAAGACTTGTCACTGCTAGAACAAACACAGACATGCTTCTGCACAATCCCTTCAAGCAGATCTAGACAAGTGGTGCTGGGGAGGAGGAGGAGGATTTCAGAGAGAAAACTCTTGTAGTGCCCTGCATCTTACCTGCAAACAACCATTTAAATGTTAGACAAAGAGAGAGTACACGAGTTGATTGGCTAAAAGATTGCATGTCAAAGGACCTACCAGCTTGCGCCATGTAGAGTTTCATGACTGAATAATTTTTGGGTGAACTTTATCTCTTTCTGTCATATATCCATCGTTTTCTGCTACGTGCACTCTGATTCTGTGTTGATACAAGCTGATGAAATCAAATCCTAAAACAATACAACCCCATGCTGTACAGATCAGGCACACTTGAGCAAATCAAACCATATATACATCATATTTGACATATTTTAGGCCTTAATTGTATGTGTATTCCTTCACAATTCCTTCCTAAACAATGTTGTTGTTGTTTAGTTTTTTCCCTCATTCTCCTACTTTGGTTGTCATGGTTACGACAAACTTGGCCATGCTTTGCACTGAGTGACATTTTATGGCAAGCAGTACTAGGCACATATGCAAGGAGCAACAATACTGTAAAAAGCCCACATAAATGAATATCTATTTTAACCAAAAACTCTTCTCATTTTTCATTATTTTATTACTTTCATAGTTTTATAGATATTTATTGATTTATTTATATGTTTTTTCAGCTTGTGTGTCTTCAAGTGTAGTTTTTATAAAGCCCTGGGTGGGCTGCACTCAGGAGTGGCTAATGAAAAAGAATTGCCACATGCAGTACAGCTCAAATGGACCACAGTCATGGAAGCCTTCACCATGGAGGCAAAAAACAGACCTGCAGGCAAATCTAGGCGAACAGAAAGAATTATGATTCATGACCTAAATATGAAATCTCTCTTTCTCAATGAGAACATAGTCCTTGAAAGCAAAATGGAGATGAGGTGGTCTGCAGACAACAAGAAGTAGGCCCCTTTACACTAAGTAGGGTTCATTAATTACAAATACACTGGGGCCCATAATTATTTGTACAAGAGTAGTAGTTGAATTTTTGATTATTTATTTGGGTTCACCATCTTGCAGAAACGTAAAACTGACCGAGCAATCTGTACAATCCGAACCCCACACCCTAAGGTAATCGAGGCCCCATTGGGGTTCCTAAGATGCCACACCGGCAGAACCTTCTGGAGAGCCCCTAGACACCCTTTTAAATAGCCTCAAATATCCTATTTATGTCTCAAGGAACTTCAGTATTTAAGAGTTCTAAAGCTGTTCTTATGACAGGGTTACTAAAGGAACTGTTAACAGTCCATAGAGTTCCTTAAGGCCCTTTCCTACTGCAGGAACCAAAGCCTGTTATAGGTACTTTTACCCAGAACTTTCATCGTTTTCTGCTAGCCTATAATCTAGAAGACTGCGCTAATTTTCCAATTCCCTTAACAGAAATGACATAAAACCAACAAAGTATCCAAAGTGTATCACCTGCTTCACATATTTTATGTTTGTGAGAAGGGTGAGCATAGCTGCTGCGTGGCTTCAACGAAGATGCGCTTTGAGCTTTCATCATATCTGTACTCTGTGACTTTACAGAAAATAAATTGGTTTCTGCATTACTATATTGATTTTTTCTTGTGATAACGGACATGAATAAGATGTTTATCGAGAGTGGGTAATTGAAATCTATTATAAACTTCTCATGAACTCTATTTTACATGAGGAAAGTGTTTCGTGCCTGTTACTGCATTGTTAACTTGCATCAAAGCGTCTTTTTTAAGTCAGTGGGTAATTTAGTTCAGTATTTTAGGTTGAGTTTTTGTAAAAGATTATGTTGATAAATAGGTTTATAGTGCATTTTCAACATGTTTTCTGCTGAGTTCAGCATGTGCTGCGATAGGCTGAGTGCCTCATCTCTCCTTTCACTGTGGCTGCATTGACGCAGCATGCACGGACAGCTCACACACCCAGTGTAAAGACTGTAACCTGAAAACACAAGCTGCACCCAAAAACTGGAAAAAGCTGCCTTCAGAGACTGTATATGGAGGTAGGATGAAAATAAGGTGCTGTTCATACTGTTCTGAGAGCAGTTTCCTTAAGAGTTCCATTTGTTCAAAAATGTTCAAAAATCATTTAAGCCATCGATTGATTAGAAAGCACTGCAGCTGCACACTTTTTGGATGCAGCCACAGTTTGTGTAAAACAGCCCTAACAAAAGTGTAGCTCTGATCCTGGAGTCCTCTGTTGGTGTGGTTGATTTTGCTTTTGTTGCTATTGAAACGTGCGTGCAAACAGTATTCCAAGAAAAATAGTCAACACTACATGACGTCACAACAGGAGCTCCTTTTGTGTGTGCGAATGCAAGAGGGAAAAGTCTCTGTGAACGGGTGTTCCGTTCCTCTTAAGAGTTCTCATTTAGAAAGTTACTAAGGGTAAAGTACCGGAACTGTTTGTGGGAAATTGTCTTTAGAGTTCTTACTGGAACTACGAGTATGTTTCTCAGAGAACTGAAAGGGTGTTTAGAGGTTCTCCAGATGGTTCTGCCAATGTGGCAGATGAAGAACCCCAAATGGTGCCTTGAGTATCTTTTAATTTTAGCAGTGCTGCAAACCATCACTCAGGACCCACCATGCTTGATTAAGAGTGATACTGCATGGGGGGCCTGGGTAGCTCAGCGATTATTGACGCTGACTACCACCCCTGGAGTCGCGAGTTCGAATCCAGGGTTTGCTGAGTGAAGCCAGGTCTCCTAAGCAACCAAATTGGCCCGGTTGCTTGGGAGGGTAGAGTCACATGGGGTAACCTCCTCGTGGTCATGATTAGCGGTTCTCGCTCTCAATGGGGCGCGTGGTAAGTTGTGCGTAGATTGCGGAGAGTAGCATGAGCCTCCACATGCTGTGAGTCTCCGCGGTGTCATGCACAGGGAGCCACGTGGACTGTCTCAGAAGCGGATTGAGGTAACCGCGCCACCACGAGGACCCACTAAGTATTGGGAATTGGGCTTTCCAAATTGGGGAGAAAAGGGGATAAACAAAAAAGAGTGTTACTGCATGAATAGTATAACCAAATATAACCAACCTTTCGAACCAAAAGTTTTAATAAATCAATCCAAGATTTACACAGTCTTCAACTGACCATACGTTTTGTCTTTAGTGTTTTTGGCAGCAACACGCCCATATAATAACTTCTTTAGGGTTAAAATGTACTGCTTGTACATTGGTTCCATGTGCTTCATTGAGCCGATCTACCAACTGTGATTAACATCCTTGTCCCTCCATAAAAAAATATCCTGTCAACCAATTTGATTTTTGGGTTTAGGTTTTGGATTGGTGCTTGAACAAAACAACAACAAATTGTTGGGTTGACAGCTTGATATACTGTAGATTTACAGGCATTCACTTACAAAGGGGGCCAAAACTACTGGTTTAAAAATAAATGTGCAATAATGGTATTTACTTTGCTTATGTTTCAGCTATTTTTATTGATAGTTGCTCTGAATATATAATTATCCTAAACTGATCTTAGAAGCTCATGATCTTGAGATTCAAGTTTTTTGTCACTCAGTGGTACATTTCTGACATCCATGAGCAGCTATAACATACTAATTTCAATAACAACACACACCCACAATTGTACAAATGTACTGCACACTACACAAATGCAGTGTCTTTCAAATTATAAATAAGATGACATTGATACCTGTTGCCAGGCTAATTTATAATTAATCCAGTACCATTTATTAATAACTTGGTGGTTTATAATTCAAGAAATCTAGCAACATAATGGCATTGTTGTCCACTTTTTAAATAAGAATCACATTTTGATTTTGAATATAATTAGTAGACATTTGATAATCCTAGCACTAAAAAGAGCTTAAACAGAAGCAAATATTTTTACTGCACATTTATTTTCTTCTTCTTATTAAACCATTAATTTTGTCCCCCAGTGCAAGTGGATGCAGATGAATCTGTTTTGTAAGCTGTGTTTATCCAGTGTCATGACACATTGCTGGGAATGTTTTGTGGCCAGCTATGCCAGTAAAATGCAGGATTAATCACTTCTAAAGCGTGAGTCAGAGCAAATCAGTGTGAATCATGAGAGATAAGTATGTGTGTCATGTCCGACTCGTAACAGAGCTCAGTAGTGTCAGTATGTTGTTTTTCATTTTCATCGTGCTACATCTCTAGCCAAGCTCTGGGGGACCCTTGAGTTTACATTCTGTCTGCAGGAAATGTTTCTCTCTTTCTGCATCTGGGCCTGACTGCCATGTTTGGTGTTGGATTTTATTTTGGCTAAAAGAATCATCTCCCCTGTTTTACTGTCGAAAGTTTTTAGACAATAAAAGCCGGCAAACACTTTTAAATAAATGTCCACACACAGATGGTCCTGTGGAGCAGAACAACATTATCGGTACAGATGCATTAAACAACTGAGCAAATCTGGACTGCTCTGAAATTCTGAACCAGTTCTAACCAACTCGAGACAATATGATGCCACACAAAAAAATCTATAAAAAAGAAACGATGAATTATATAGAACAGTGGTTCTCAAACTGTGGTCTGGGAATTGATTGATTACCAAATAGGCTTAAATTATAATTGAAGAAAAAAAAAAAAAAGCATCACAATTAATCACTGTCAGAGTACATAAGTGTTCAGTCCAACTTCCTTAGGTTAATTCACTAAAATAATTAATTACACTAATAATTCTTTGTTAATAATTGTTTGAGAAAGTTGGTGGTTTCCCCCAGGTTTGGTGTGATATATGGTCTGCATTGTTCGTTTCACTGTTGAGGTGGTCCGCCTCCAGAAACAGTCCAGAAATGATACAGAGAAAAAGGAAAAGGAAGTAAATGGCAATAGTTTAACCACTTACCCAGCTGTTTGGTGCCTTTCATTTGTTTGTCTTTTAACGACCAGCCTTATACACAACACCTGGTGCTCAAGAGCATAATCAGGGGAAAGTAAAGGAAGGTGCAGAACACATTTTTGTCCTAAAGTAAGACATTCTGAAACTTAGTTCAGCACACAGGGTTTAGTATTTCTTTATTTATATCCTTGTGCCATGCATTTGCCAAGTCACTAGGCATCTTTATGGGGATCAGACATTAAAAACCTAAAAAACTGGATATTCGTTAAAAAGATGTTAATAAATACAAGCACTGGGATACAGTGGGATACATGGCAAAAAAAAAAAAAAAAAAAAAAAAAAAATATATATATATATATATATATATATATATATATTTTTTTTTTTTCCACAAAATAGTCTCAAACAGAATATCAAAGCAAACTGACTTTAATCAAGATGTCACAAAATAAACATGTACATAAAAGAATTAGAAAATTCTAAGTACAAGCAGGACTTGAACACTAAAACACCCACTATTTGCTAAACATATTCAACTGTATAGTTAAGCACTGTGGTCCCACTTTATATTAGGTGTCTTTAACTATTATGTACCAACATTAAAATACATCCAATACAATATATTTATTGTGTAACTACATGTTGTTTTGCAAAATTCTCACAAGATTCACTTTTGCTGCTACTGAGGTTGAGGTAGGAGTAGGTTTAGGACTAGGGGTTAGGGTTAGGTTAGATGTAATTAAATGCAGGAAATTTAGATGCAAGTACAATGCAATAACACTTAAATGTTTAAAGGAATATTCCG
Organism: Myxocyprinus asiaticus; assembly: GCF_019703515.2. Taxonomy (NCBI): domain Eukaryota; kingdom Metazoa; phylum Chordata; class Actinopteri; order Cypriniformes; family Catostomidae; genus Myxocyprinus; species Myxocyprinus asiaticus. The sequence goes on along the minus strand of NC_059351.1, from coordinate 4,281,121 downwards.
GGTTCAATACAAGTTAAGCTCAATTGACAGCATGTGTGGCATAATGTTGATTACTACAAAAATTAATTAAGACTTGTTCCTCCTTTTCTTTAAAAAAAGCAAAAATTGAGGTTACAGTGAGACACAATGGAAGTGGAGGGTTTAAACACAGAAATGTGATGCTTATCATTTTATGCACTTGCATTAATTCTTCTGTAAAAACGTGTGTATTATCTGAGCTGTAAATTTGTTTAAATGGTCACTTTTACAGTCATTTTAGGGTGTGAAGACATTACATAGTCATGGTAATGAAGTTGGAACGAGTCGAAATTAATTTTTGTGGCAATCAACATTATGGCACAAATGCTGTCGACTGAGCTCAACTTGTGTAGAACCCGGAACATTTCTTTAAGTACATAGTAGTAAAAGACACCTTACATAAAGTGGGTCCAGCACTGCTAATGTAAGTTTGTTGTGCTCTGCTGAGGGGTGGGCATTAATGATCTCTTTTACAATTCTTTGTGAGAGGAAATGAAAAGAAATTGTCAGCATCACACTCTTCAGTCTTGGACACAGTGAGTTTAAAATATGTACATGCATACATTTGCTTAATTTACTGTATGTGTGTACTATGCCTTCAAATTCTCTAAAATCAGAGATGATCTGTTCCATCCGACAATATTCAATAGCAGCAATCTACCTCTGTATTAGGGGTAGAAAGGTCTGATTTGCTTTCGAATTTTCACAACAAATAAAGACTAAATGTGCCTTAATAAATAATGAAACCATGTGGATGGAAGAAGGTGGAGCAAAATAGCCAGTAGGGTGTGATACACATTTGAGAGAATCACCATCTCACTGACACCCAAACACACGTGCATTACCCCAATGAATGTACACACAATTAGCCAAATGGTTTATTTTTATCTTCTTTGCTTTTGTTTGATCAGAAAAAGGTTTTCATCAGATGGATAAATGGCAGAATCTTTTGCTGCTTTTCTTTGCTTATTTCTGAGTCTCCTCATCTTTTTTTTGCTTTTCTCTCTATTCCCTGTATTGTTCTTTCTCATTCCAAAGAGCAAATCTGGCTTTTTATTGGCGTTCTGAGGTGATGGGCGAACCCCTGAAGTGTGAGGACCGTTCTGGCCACCTCTTGGAAAGTCTGCATCTTCGTCTATATATAAAGGTGCAGCAATTTTGTTCTTTTTCTTCTTTTTTCTTTGGTTTTTATTCTTGCCTTGCTCTTGAGGTGTGAATGCACTCTGAGGGATGTATTTGCCACCAGTCCCCGGTGTTTTTGAGTCCTGCTTGAAATGCAAGTGTGTGTTCTGTTTGTGTGCTTGTGGATGGTGTTTGGGCGTGTGAGCGATGCGTCTCTTCGGCGTGTGTGAGTTGTTTGTGTGAGTGGTGGGAGTATATGGGGACTGTCTGTGGCTGGTTTTCTGTTTCTTCCTGGGCGGTTGAGGGGTAGATGAAACAATGCCTCCATCTGGCAAAATCAATCCAGCTTCCTGCAGTTCTGGAAAAGACACATAAAAGAATAAAGACTTGGACTGATCACATAGGCCCCGTTTACACCTGGTGCTAGTGGTGCATTTTGGGTGATCACACGTGGTACGGTGAGGTACGTCGCCGTTTATACCTAGTTGTAATATGTGTCTTTCGTGACCACTTGTGTTTGATTTTCAAGGAGAGGATATCTTTTTTTTTTTTGAGGGTACATGCATCACTTACAACGTCAGAGTGTTAGTGCATGATAAAAGTGCTAAATAAATAATTTGCCGCACTATTTTCCCCAATTATACTTGTATTTGATTCTAAGCACAAACCAGATATTTAGAGCAATACATCAGTAATGTTTTTGGAGAACCTGTATTAATAGAACTTTTAACTGAATGTGGTCCTTACAAATGTATCACATGGGTTTTTGACTACCTCCAGATGTGGTATGAGTGATCGGATCAAAATATTTTTGTACCTATATATCACACTGTCCACTTATGTTCACCCAAAAATGAATATTCTCTCATTATTTACTCACCCTCATGATATCCCAGGTGTGTATGACTTTCTTCACCAGAACACATTTGAAGAAAAATAGAAAAATGTCTCAGCTCAGTAGGTCCTTAAAATGCAAGTGGATGGTGATCGGACTTTGAAGCTCCAAAAATCACAGACAGTCAGCATAAACATCATCCATACGACTCTAGCGGTTAAATTAATGTCTTCTAAAGTGACACAACCACTTTTGGTGCGAAAAATATCAATATGCAAGTACTTTTTAACTCTAAATCGTCGCTTCTGGTCAGCAGCGGTATGCGTCGTAACGTAATCGCATTGGCATTTGAAACACGCGAGAACTGACGCACGTGCGACACAGCCGGAAGAGCAGCGCTGTTTACAAGTGAGAAGGAGGAACACTGTACAGTAGCTTGGTTGGTTTTGATCTGTATTTATCGGTTTCTTTACTCACAATGGTGTGTTTGTGTGCTTATCCTGGATATCTCAACCGAGAGAAAAATGTGAGATTACTTCTGTATCATGGCAACACGAATACATCACACAAGAGACTGCTTGGACCCAACCCTCTCGTGAAGCTTACCGGAGCGATGATTTATAGTTAAAAAGTACTCAAATATTGATCTTTTTCACACCAAAAGTGATCGTGTCTCTTAAGAAGACATTAATTTAACCACTGGAGTTGTATGGATGACGTTTATGCTGACTGTCTGTGATTTTTGAAGCTTTAAATGTCCGATCACCATCCACTTGCATTGTAAGGACCTACTGAGCAGAAATATTTTTCTGTTTTTTCTTCAAACGTGTTCTGCTGAAGAAAGAAAATCCTACACATCTGGGATATCCTGAGGGTGAGTAAATGAGGCCCCAGCCTTTCTTCATATGAAATAGAATAACGAATGGGTGCAACGTAATAGAACACAATCTTGCCAAATCGAATGTGTTTTGGAGTTTGTTTCGGCGGTTTGTAATAGCTCGCCAGAGTGAATTTTCAGGAAAACTTTGTACCGGCTGCTAAACACCTTCCTGCCATTGGTCCACATCATCGGTGGGTGTGACTTGGAGCTCAGTCAACATGAACGCACCGAAGTGCAGAGTTATTAGGGAGCTGGTGCAAACTGTTTCATCGTTCACGTAGAGACATTTTCCAAGAACATGTCATGCCATTTTTTTGGTTTAATTAGTCTACTAAAATCCACTGAATTATTCTTAAGTGCCCATTCACCCGTTGTTTGATATGCTGCTTCACTCATGTGCTGTCTCACACATCTGCCCAAAGTGAGATTGCCTAGCATCATTCTTTTGTCAGTATTCTATCCATTAACATTCTTTCAAACACCCATCTTTGCAGTAGTATCAGTGTCATCATTAAATACAATAACAAAAAATGAGTGTTAGAGCATTTACGCCATGAACACAGAATGTAAACATGACAAATTACACATTACCTACTGCAGGGGTTGGCAACCATTTTGACATGAGGTACCATTAAAAAAAAGCAACAACAAAAAAACATGCACATGTATGTGATTTTCCGAAGTTTGAGTCCACTTGTGAAAATGTTTCTAGTTTGCATTTTTCTAATTTAATTGTTTATTTTTCATTACAAATGATATTATCAGCATAATAGTTTGAGTGAAAAATTTGTATTTTCACAGAGCATCTTGTGAAAGTGCTTTAAGGAAAGAAAACCAGTCCTTTTGTATAAAATGAGTTAATACAGTTAATGTCACAAATTTGCATATTTGGGAGGGGGGGTCTGCGTATAGATAGCTGTGGAACTGCAACTCTATATATCTTATTGTAATGAGCCACTACATGGTCTGTGATTGATATCTAGGAAACATAGTTTAAAGCTAACATTTATGATTTTACTTCTGTTAACATAAATACTGTATACTGAAATTTTAAAATTATATTAATTTCCCATATATCGTCCCATAATAGGGTGGACATGTTATGCTTGACCACATATGACTAACACCACAAAATAAAGGAAAACATAAAACAATAGAGTTATAATCTTCAAATAACTCGAAGTAATTTTGCAGAATGGCTGATGTCCACCTCCAGTGTGTGTGATGCAATTTCCTAGCATATATCTTCAATACCTTCAATGAAAGGTCATGGTATCATGACATAACAGGGTGCGCAATAAATCAAGGGACACACAAAACACCTCCACTATCAGTGTTAAAATTACACATTTACAACAAATGAATACATATTAGTGAGAGAATGTAACACTAAACTCTTTAAAAAAAAAAATAAAAAAAAAAAAAGCAGAAATCCAATGATTTTGCATTTATTTTTGTCTAAGATGTTTGAAGTGCAGCTTTTGGGACATGAGGAAGTGAGAGTGCAATAGAAAAGGATTTCAATTATTTAAAATGTACATTATAAAAAGTCTTTATTCGTTTTAACAAGCCTATCAAAATTGTAATCGGGTGAAATTAAACAATATAAATACCACACACACTTGTAATGTGGACTTAAATGAAACAGAATTGTAGGAATGACCCATATTTACAGGCATTCCTGTGCGAGACACTGCTTTATATTGAAAAACAGCGTGGACGGGTGCAGAATCGTGTTCAGTGTGAACGTCCCTTACTAAACTTAAAATGAACAACGCTTTAATACAACGACCAGGAAGAAGAGAGAAGGGAGAGAAAAGGCTTAACATGAAAATAATGTATTTCTCATTGGGTTAGTGTCATTGTTTTGGCAGTAAATAGTGTTTATGATAAGGGAACTGTAAGAAAATCATGTTGTTTTAACTACACCTGTACTACTGTACTTTTATTTTGAATTAATGCAGTAATGCAGTTTTTCTTACCTCCCTCTCTCTCTTCCAGAACGAGCTCTGACATATGCAATAAAGTGTAATGGCATGTCATGAATAGGTGCGTTTACTGGTGTTTTAAAATCCCAATGCTGGGAAACAATTAACATGCACTTGAATGCTATTTGATTTTGACCAAAATTATCACGACAGAAGACGTCCACTGATTGTCACTGATCTTTCCCCCAGCTGTTTCTGTCAAGTGTAGAGTCCACGTAAAGCAACATCTGATATCTCGCACAACTCATGCGAAAGGTGTGTGTTTCAGGTCCATTTCTCTCCATTTGTGAAACATTCTCAGCAGTTTGGGTGTGTGACGCTAAAATACGGGAAAAACGGCATTGTTCCGGGATTTCATACGGAACGCAATTTTTTCCCCTTAATTTAATTAATTAATTTTACCTGATACTGCTTCAGCGTGAGGTTGACTCTCTCTACACTCACTGTCATAAATTCCCTCAGTCGATGATGCCGGAGACAACGGTTGTCAGGGGCGGGGAACGGTAGAACTCAAGTGATAATGCACCAATTACAACAAAGAATCTCTAGTTTCACAAAACAGCATCCAATACAGTTAAAGGGGAACTAACACGACAGTAGATGATGAACTTCTGAAGCAGCAAAACAAGTGGGTATACCAAGGGTATACGCAAATATTGATCCTTCGAAGTCGTTATACGCAAACAGCCCAGTGTATACGTGCGTATGGCCCTGCCTACACCACTGCCTGTATGCTGGCTTGGAAATCTCAAGGATTAATAGTGGTGTTTTCCTTATTACATCACGTGTTGTTCTGAAAGCAAAAAGAAACAAATGAAACACGTTATGTATGCTGTCATCCGCGCAACCTGACCGAAGCAAAGCGGGCGCGTTTACTTGCTAGATTAACCGTATGTGAAGCGCTGCCGGCTCGTGATGCGCGAATGGCTTGCACGCGCTGCACGAGTCTGTTGGGTATACAATAGTCTCGACACATTTTATCTTTTTGTTTAGCCTCCCATTCAGCTCATGAAAACATGCTGCGTGATCATGAGAATTACATCAAGATGTAGACTGGAATGCAGGTATGATATTTCATATAAATAAAATAGTCTAGTCCTCTCTCACCGTTTCTGGTGTACCACTTTTGGATTAACTATCCCTTGAATACCAGGTGTAAATGGGGTCTCAGAGACAACAAACCAGTGCTACAGATCAAGAATTGAGAATTAACCCACTACGTGTGCTCTAGGAGTATGAATATGTGCAAGGAGATATTATTGCTTTTAAAGCACATATGATCAGTGCACTTATGTTGTCATAGATCTCCTCCATGATCGACCTACATCAAAGACTTAGAAGAAAAAAATGTAACAAACCTTTGGCCTTCTTTTTAATTCGATGGTCCCGGCACTTGATGTCACGTATCTTGTCATAATAGGAAACAAAGGGCAGGGTGGGATATGTTCCGTTATACATTCTCCTCTCAGAGCATTCCTGCAGAATAAACACATTTTAACATCACATCACAGCAAATCTGGCCATAGGAATCTTTCCGGGTTGTTCAGGACAGAACACAAAACTTAGTTTAAAGTGATGAAGCTGAACGTTCACTTACATAACCGAAGTGTCCTTTCTTTGAGCAGTTGTAACAGTAGGAGGGGGTCTTGCAGGCCTCTGGATCACTGGCCTCACAGATGGGTCCCAGCGTGGTCTACATCGAGACAGACAGTTATATACTTAGCTGTGATCGATCAGGAGAGAAAAAGGACTGAGTTCCAACCACTAAATAGACATTGTCCAACATATAACTTCAGAAAGATCACATACAGTATATAGTAGGCTTACACTGCAGCTAAATAGAGTTGTCACTCCTCTTATGAGTGCTCAAACACGCTCTGTACATACAGAGTTTGGTTATTAATTTTAGGGGCATGACAGTCACATTCATCAACTGAATTCTCTCCTGAAAATGTCAGGTGAATTTTCATCAACACTTTTCATACAAGATGATTTAATGAATATCTCTGCCCATCTTTTCAGTACAAAAATAAAAAAAACAATTATATGCTTATAGTATGATCTATTCTATAGTACAACCCCAATTCTCAAATGCAGCCACAAGCGACAATAATCGGGGGCCAAGCACGTATGGAAAAATGACAAAAATAATCCAATTTGACTGGAAATTTCCTATGGAACCCTAAACCTTACTCGAACACTAACCCTAGTCCTAACCCTAACTGTCTTAATCACAGTGGCACAAATGGGATTTTCTTAAGTTATTGTGCCCCCTAGCATCAAAAATATATGAAATTTTGCCTGTGACCTCAGAATTTTCTCTTGTCCATGTGTTTTAAGGTTTGTTAAGTTTGAATTTTTCACTCACAAGATACAGGTCAATTAGGCCACACAAAAAAATCAGGGGGCCTGGGTAGCTCAGTGGTAAAATACGCTGTCTACCACCCCTGGAGTTCGCTAGCTCATTAGTTCAAATCCCAGGGCGTGCTGAGTGACTCCAGCCAGGTCTCCTGAGCAACCAAATTGGCCCAGTTGCTAGGGAGGGTAGAGTCACATGGGGTAAACTCCTCGTGGTCGCTATAATGTGGTTCGTTCTCAGTGGGGTGCGTGGTGAGTTGAGCGTGGTTGCCGTGGTGGATGGCATGAAGCCTCCACATGCGCTATGTCTCTGTGGCAACACGCTCAACAAGCCACGTGATAAGATGCATGGGTTGACGGTCTCAGACGCGGAGGCAACTGTGATTCATCCTCCGCCACCCGGACTGAGGCGAATCACTACACAACCACGAGGACTTCAAAGCACATTGGGAATTTGGCATTCCAAATTGGGAGGAAAAGGAAAAAAAAAATCTTTTGACAACCTTTTGTCAGGAGGGTCTGTAGATGATGTACGCTAAATTTCATGCAAATCGAGGAAATAAAAAAATAAAAAATCTAAGTGGTTGAAAAGTTTTAATGCAGAAATGGAAATCAATGTGACCATATGATTTGGGGGCACTGAAGGAGTTGGAGAAGCTAAGAACAATTATTCTAGCCTATACAGTTCCAGAGTTATTAGCAAAAAAGCAAATTTGTTTACTATAGCGCCACCGTGTGGCCGATTCTCAAAAAATTTTATACGCAGCTCCGTGTAGAGACCCTTCTTGTGTATAATAAGTTTCATGACCATCAGCAATTCACAATTCAAGTTATTAGGAGCTGATGTTTTATTGGCTGCTGGCGGCCATTTTGTTTTTATTTTTCAAATCGATAAGTTAAGGATATGTTAGCACTTGCATATTTAATTTGAACTTTGTCGATCAAACAACTGCAGAGTTATTACATTTTTTTTTTGTTGGAGCGCCCCCTTTGGGTACAATTGTATGAAAATTTGCGTGCATCCTTAACATGGTCTGTTGACTATGTGTACCGGGTTTATTAATGTTTGGACTTTGCGTTGAGTAGATATTAAATCAATGAATCAAAGTACGTTCAACCGAAGGAATTGCATCACTAATGTCTTCTGGACGATTTCAAGTATCGAAATTCTTTTGATAACTTTTTGTCAGGAGGGTCAGTAGATGATTATTACCAATTTACGTGCAAAACGGACAAATGGCTTATGAGGAGTTCGAAAAAGTACACATACAAATACAAAAATACAATGTTTATGTTAAGAATTTGAGTGCACCTCAGTCACACAGCTGTGCCCTTTGTGTACCTGTGTATCAGCAGCAGCTGACTACCTGCGTTACATTACTTGACTTCACTCACTTCCTTTCACTTGATGCTGTTATTATAAACCTCACTTACATTTCCCATCTCACCAGTGAATGATGACCTCCATTCTCCCATCATCCACTCTTTCTCACAGACATTCATATAATCTGTATATTTTTCTTTTCTTTGAGGTGATATAAGGGAGTGATTACTGAGGGTATCAATAAATCCCAGTAATGCGCTGGTGATAAGGCCACCTTTGGAGTGTATGTATGTGTGTGCGTTTCTCCATCTGGTCCCAAAGAGCCCAAAGGTGTTTCACGCTCCATCGCACTCCGTAAATACAGCACGATAAAGAGGGTAAGCCGACTGCATTTGTGAGTGTGTGTGCGTGCCACAAAACTACACACATATTGTCTTTTAATGTCTCCTCAAGGGGGCGTTGAGACATACACACACTCATACACACTCATTTTCAATAAGCCAAGACACACGCAGTCCCACTACGTCATATTTTAAACATATCTTCCTCCGTTCCACACACTCCCTCTCTCTTTCTTTCTGTCTGTTTTCCGCTTGAGTGGTTAAAGGGCGGAGGGGTGAATGCTATTAGAACCGCTGGTCATTATCAGCTCAGTGCTGAAAACTGTTCCATCTCCATCACAAAGACACCACCGGTTACCCCCCAGACGCCCATCCTTCTCTCTCGCTCTCTAAACCCCCAAACCCAAAACACTTGCCCCTACATCTACTGCTCTAACCCTTTGCCATTCTATGTCCTTTCTTTGTAAGCACCACTATTTGAACAAAACCCTAACCCTAAGTATTAAACATTAAAGTCATTGCATAACTTGAACTGCATCCCATGAATAAAACCAAATTGTGCGGGCCATTATGGAGTGGTGTGCTATTACTTTTCTAAGTGATCAGACTTCTTGTCTGGCAGGTGAAAAAATCCCCAAATCTAACATTGAAGAAAGGACCCGAGGAATATCTGGAGACCAGAATATTGTAGAGAGTTGGGGGTGGGCTTATGTGACTTTGGCCAGCAAGCAACCACACAGAAACGCCCTGGCAACACCGTAGAAACCACTCAACACCACCCCAGGATCATGAAAATTAGTTCTGATTTAATGAGATCTGATTTAGCAGCGCTGCTAAATCTACAGTGTAAAGCACACAGCGACCCGTGTTTTCCAATTCCTGAAGGAATGACTCTTATGAGCTGGTTCTTTTCAATCTACAGCGCGAAACAGCACGACCAGTGTAGTCTGATTCCCAAACAAATGATATTTATGTGCCAGTTCTTTTTAGTGAATCAAAAACACAAAGCTTGACCAGTGTTGTGCAGTTCCCGATTACTCTTATGAGCCTTTATTTTTTTAGCTAATCAAAAATTTACAGCATGACCAATGTAGTGCGGTTGACTAATGATGAATGACTCTAAAGAGCTGGCTTTTTGTAGTGAATCAAAAATTTTTATACATCAGTTGCTGTAAATGCAATAAGAAATGCATTTCACATTTAAAGTGTTAAAAGAATCGATAATGAAATTTTAAAATGAAAGAAATCAAGTTTCTCTCCATCTATATGGCAACCATTAAATCCTCCGCAACTCTACACACACTGTAAAAAAAATTAAAATAGCATTTTATCCAGCTTATGGGGTTCTTTGAGTCACAGAAATTCCAAATGTGAATTACTTTGCATCTATACTGTATAAAAACACATGTTAGACCAACAATATTCCCCCAAATGTTGTCCCAACTAGCCCAACAGATTTGTCTGAATTAATTTCATATTAAAGTAAGTGTTCCCAGCATACGCAATCAGCCACAACATTAAAACCACCTGCCTAATACTGTGTAGGTCCCCAACAGCACCAACCATTCTCTGTTGACCTCTCTCATCAACAAGGTGTTCACGTCCACTGAACTGCCGCTCACTGGATGTTTTTTGTTTTTGGCACCATTCGGAGTAAATTCTAGAGACTGTTGTGTGTGAAAATCCCAGGAGATCAGCAGTTACAGAAATACTCAAACCAGACCGTCTGGCATAAAATCAAGTCCCCGCCCTACATTTTTTCTTGTTCGATAAGCCGTTTCACTCCGAAATATGTCACAATATGGAAGTTGGTCGCAACTTCTGTTGCATGCCGACTTTAAACAATTGTACCTACTGCCTTGCAGGACATACCTCTCTCTTCAGAGGCAAAGATTGCAGGTAACTTCATATAAAAGTAATTGAAATGGTGCTAAAATGAAAATTCTCATTTTGCTAATTGATAGCTGGCTGAACAAAAAATGAGTAGTTCTCTCAACAAGAATTTGCACATTTACTTAAATTCACATCGACTAAAAAGAAATATGTTACTGTCATTGAGAGAACTCTTACTGCTTGCATTGCGTTTTTAACTTTTTTCTTTTTTTTACAGTGTATCCCTCCATTTCTATTTCTCTTCTCTACTTTTTTACATCTCTTTATCTTTTGACCTCTGTTTCTCCCTCCTCTGTACTTTTACCAGTCTAACCAGCAATTTGTTTCCCCCATTACCGTTTCCTTCATCCCTGCTGATATCGTATGCAAATTGGTGTATGGGATGACTCTCCCTCCTTTACACACATGCACGCCGTGCCCCCTCCCCTGACCTTGAGCTCCTGTTATCGCACTCTTGCTCGAATGCAGCGGACTGAAGGGGAACAAAAAAAGAGAAGACAGTGGCAACCCCTCCATCCGTTCCTCTGTGCATATGAGCTGCTCTGTGGTCCTATATTAATTACCTCTCTTCAGTGTGTGTGTATCACCTCTGTCTGAAAGGATTATCAGGGCAGAGGGTGGCTTCTGATATGTTTGTGTTTCATGACCAAGAATCAGAGGGCATATTCATATACGCACACGCGCACACGCACACGCACATACACACACAACCTCATAGACAGAAATATTTGTACATTGCACCACAAATGGCTTAGGGTAAGTTAGGGTTTGCCTTTTTACATTAAGTGTAGCTTTTTCCCACCTTAAATATCAAAAGTCATCAAAGTCATCAGAAGAATAGGCCTAGATGGAAAATACTCAAACCAGCCCGTCTGGCACCAACAATCATGCCACGGTCCAAATCACTGAGATCACATTTTTTCCCCATTCTGATGGTTGATGTGAACATTAACTGAAGCTCCTGACCCGTATCTGCATGATTTTATGCACTGCAGCCACATAATTGGCTGATTAGATAATAACATGGATGATTGTTGGTGCCAGATGGGCTGGTTTGAGTATTTCTGGGATTTTCACACACAACAGTCTCTAGAATTTACTCCGAATGGTGCCAAAAACAAAAAACATCCAGTGAGTGGCAGTTCTGTGGACGGAAACACCTTGTTGATGAGAGAGGTCAACAGAGAATGACCAGACTGGCTCGAACTGACAAAATCTACGGTAACTCAGATAACCACTCTGTACAATTGTGGTGAGAAGAATAGCATCTCAGAATGCTATTCACTCCCATACAAAACAGACATTACAGATGTAACTACTGTGTAAAGGGGGTGTGGCAAGAGCAAATGTTCATGCACACATTAGTCTAAATAGGGCTTGAAAGAGGAAATTGTCCACATTTTACTCTGCAGCCATCTGATGCCGAACCAGCTTACAGCATACTTACACAATAACATTCGGCAGTTCATAAGAGTAAATAGAATAATAGATCTTGCTTAAAAACAAAGTATTAATGTTGTATACTTGAGTTGTACAGTTGTTTTGATGATGTTTAGTTGAGACAGAACATGAGAATGTGAGAATATTTGACCACCAAGTTGTATTGAGCAGCGATGAGTATTAGGAAATTCATTCAAATTAATAGTAATTATCATATTAGATGTTAATATAAATTGTAAATTATGTTACATTTAGATAAAACTTTACAGAATTGTTGACAAAAAAAAGAGGTCTTCACATGTCTCATACTGTTTTTGCTGTAATGAATGTATATTTTGAAATGTCAAAGAATTTCTACATTTTATTATTTCTAAAAAGAAAATTGGCAAGTGATCAAAGTCACTTTCACACTTGTCAGTTAACATGCCAAAAATAGAAATCTTTTTACATGTAATAACTTATTAATGATTTACAATATATTTTTAGATGAAAAGCATCGAATTATGAATGATTTAGAAGCTTGAATTCCACCGGGTCAAAACTGACCTGAGAATGCAGAAGGTGTCTGCAGATTCTGAACGCAATAGGAGGGTTAAAAAGTCCTCTACTCATTTATATTGCCACACAATCCTTCACTTATCTCATGTAGAATGCTCTCTTTTGTGTAGCGGTCAAATTAACTCAGACTTCAGTCAAACTGATTATTTGGGTCATGTGGTCGAGGAAGAGCTCCCAGTTACACACAATCACATATAAAAACCAATAAAACACACCGCACACACACGTCCAGACAACAGTCCTTCACCACTTTGGCTACAGGCGGACACAACCTTAATCCTTAAACCCACATCAATTCAAACTGTTTCCAGTGCAATCACAATTCAAACATGCACAACAGTCTTTGTGTGCTTGGGGATTAGGGAGAGGTGGGAGATTTGAGGTGCATTCTGCATATGTTACAGAAAACAGACCCCCTGATGTTCCACAAAAGGCGGCCATTTAATAGAAGAGTTTTAGTATGGATAAAGGAACCACAATCACCTATGTCTAACGAGAGAGAGAGAGAGAGAGAGAGAGAGAGAGAGAGAGAGAGAGAGAGAAAGAGATTGAGAGAGACAAGTGAGATATTAGATACAGAAACTATTTTAGTGGCTCCCCCACCTCATTCTCCTTTTGCGTTGTAAATTAAAGACCCTATGAAATATAGATTAGTTTTGTTGCTTGTAGTCGAAGTAGCCCTTTTCCACCGCAATGGCGATGGTTCTTGTGCCGAGCCTGTTCTTGGCTGGTTCATAGCCGGGGCCATCTAGAGCCTATCGTGAACGGCCGTGCTTTTCCACCAACTTGAGATCTGCTTGAGAGCCGAACAGTGACATAACAGGTCACGTGGCTACCTCACCTGTCTACAAACAAACATGGCGCATCGCAGTGTTTATTTACATCTTTTACTCCTGTTTTTGAGGACATATTTAAACATACAGAGAAATGCAATCCAACGTTATAACATTGCTCAAGTTTGTCAGAGAAGACATCTACGCTCAAGACGACAGCTATGTCAGCTGTTAAAATTACATTATTTTGTATGAACCTTTTAATGTGGCTTAACTTAGTACGAAACTGTAACAGAGGAATCGTGATTAACACTGGTGCAGCAGACGGTTATATTTGGATTTTTGCCATAGCATACAGCTAATATTACGTTTACAGAGAATCTCCATTGGTTTATTTACCAGATAGCAGCAATCTTCCTAACAGAATAGCTGGCCAAAAATCCCCTTACTGAACAAAACAATGAGCAAAATCAGGTGAGAAGAGTGTAAGAAAAGCTAACAATAATGGCAAATTTAATAACTTACCGAGGTCAGCTACAGAAGACACTGGCGATTCGGTGTTTGTCTCAAGCGTGACTGACTGAATTCAATACCCTGGTTAGTTTGCTGGATGGTCGGTGTCTGAGCACATCGTTGCTCCGTCCACTGCGGCTTTTGCTTAGGTCCTTTTTTTTCTTTTGCAATCTCTTTAGATTATTATGGATACCCGTAGAAGACCATATCGCAAGTAAAGAGACTTTTGAAGTCTCACTTTGTTTTTATTGTTGATCTAGATAAAGTACTCCTTGCTGCAGATGGTAGCTTTCCAAACTGTTTTTGTTTGGGAAAACTTTACCTGGTGATGACACCCTGGGCCCGCCCTCCGCCCCCTTACGTAATTGGTTCCTGCACAGAGACCAGCAAGCTTTTGGGGCCGGTGTGGAACAGGTTTTCCACCCCGGAACTGCCTATTCTGTGGTGGAAACGCGCCGTAACCATTCAATAATAAACACCGGCCCAGGAACACGCCCCCGAACTATGTTGGTGGAAAAGGGCTATATGTCTTGGCTTTGAGCCCATATCAAGTACTGTGCAGAAGTTTTAGGCACTTGTGAAAAATGTTGCATAGTGAGGATGTCTATAATGCCATAAATTGGTTTCATTTATCAATTAACATCATACAAAGTCCAGCAGACATAAAAAAAAAAAAAAAGCTAAATTAAAATTTCTGAGACCACCTTTGCATTCAAAACAGCACCAATTCTCCTATATACACCTGGACACAGTTTTTCTTGGTTGCTGGCAGATAGGATGTTTTAAGCTTCTTGGAGAATTCACCACAGCTCTTCTATCTAATTAGTCTGTCTCAATTGCTTCTGTCTCTTCATGTAATCTCATACTGACACGATGTTCAGTGGGGGGCTTTGTGGGGGCCATGACATCTGTTGCAGGGCTCCCTGTTCTTCTATTCTAATCTTTTCTATTTGCAAAAGTAATGTTTGGTAGTCTAACATTTATATTTCCTATTGACACACTAAAGCTGAAGATATAAATAACCATCTTAAGACAAATGCTTCACATCTTATGTGCCTAAGACTTTTGCACAGTACTGTATATTACCAAATAATTCCATGATTTTCCATAAGTCTTAGAGGTCCAGACTTTAAAGCCCTTTATGTACTTGCCCTTATATTTACAGATAAGACCATAGATGGCTCCTCAATACTGTGGTTAGGTCATTTTAGCAATAATAATAATAATTATAATAATAGTACATTATAGTATTTGTTATGCACCAGTCTCTCTGTGCCTGCCCTCCAAGTAATAACCAGAAGCCATCATCCAAACCAGCAGATAAGTGTGTGTGTGTGTGTGTGTGTGTGTGTGAGAGAGAGCGAGAGAGAGGGAGGGAGAGAAAGAGACACCTGTAAAAAGACAGCAGTGCAAGAAGTTTGTGTTTGTACCAGTAATTGAGCAGTTTACTTTTATGTCCTCTCCGTCACAGAAAGACACACACACACATCTAGTTCTTAAGAGGAAACAGTTCACTCATATCTTCTATCAGTTCTCAATTACCAATCCATTAGAATGATGGCAAATCGTTGCCTTTCTAAAGGTTATGCATACACAAACAATTCACTTATTTAAAAAAGTACTATGGCATGACAATGTTTTTTTTTTTTTTTTTTTTGGTTATGTTCTATTGTAATACTTCGTTTTTTGACATGCACTAGAGTTTGAGTTTTGATCTTATGATCTTGGTCTTAAAGCCTGGTTTATACTTGACATAAACCAACTTGTTCGTGAGGTATCATGCACAGACTATGATGTCATCGAGGCTGTTGACTGCGAAGGCTTGTCAATTTTTGTAACTTTTCTCGCTGTGCGTGTGCAGTGCTTAAATCCCATTGGACGAATTCGAGGAAAGGGGCAGGGCCGATGTGCCTGCAATTATGAGCCAGTGTAAAACTCATGCTAATAATGTTAAAAGGACAATGTTTTCAATGTGAAATGACCCGAAAGACAAGTAAGCCTATTTATCCACTACCTTTTGAACACTGGATAAACACGTTTTTTTAAAATACTATATTATTAAACAGCTCTTGTTTATTTTATACTGTGTAAAAATAAAAGCATTTTTATTAACATAGGTTTGAATTTAATTGGAGTTCATACAATTATTTTTTAAACTTATTATTTTTTTTACTTTATTTCATGGGATAAAATAAAATGGCTTGCACTGCACTTGTCACTTAAAGTGTTCAAGATGATTACAAAGGAAATTATTCATCAATCTAATTAGTTAAATCATAAAACAAATGATGAAAAATGTAAATGGGGATGGGGAAGAAGCAGCACTACACTCCTGAAGAAGCACTAAAGACTGCAGTGATGTGTTGGGGGTTCACTTAAGACAAACTTTGATCTTTGTTGACCATAATTCAATCTCACAAGCACAGTCCTATGCAAATTTCTCAATTCATTCAAACTGTTCTCCTGAACTTCTATCATGTCATATACTGACAGACTAATGGTTCCACACTGGATTCGTGAACTCAACAGTAAAATATCAACGTGAGAGAGAACAGTTTCACTGAGCTGTTCCCATTCAATACACACACTCACTCGAAATAAACTGTGTCAGATACTTCTCTCTGTCTCATGGACAGATTTCCATTCACACAACTATCACCAAGTGAAAGAGAGCATGTCATCATAAAACTCAGGATCCCAATATTCCGGATGAGGCAATATAAATGGGGACTTAAACATAAAACAAACCCATTTAATTTTCCTTTATGACCCCCCTTTCTGTCACCTTTAGCTAACTTCTGAGCACATTTCTCAGCAAATTTGTGCTCATACTATCAATAGGTCTCACATATGTGTGCACAAGCCTGCATTATTTACACCTCTGTAGTATTGCTTAAATGTCAGTAGATGGTGCTGTATGTCTACCACACCAACACACACACATGCTGCATGAATGTAGACACAGTCTGTTTTATTTGCTAAATAACATTTTATTTGCTTATCTATTGGTAGAATAATGTATAACTTAATATACCTGACTGAACAGTCTGTTGAATATCATCTATAGTGAATGAGCAATAGTATTTTAGAATAAGCATTTCTGGCTTATGCAGAGTTCGAAATCACGAATAACACCCAAAAATCACTCTGACTCTGCTGACAATAAAAATACAATAAATATACACAACTATATATATATATATATATATATATATATATCTTGGATTTTCTCTTATGTCTTTTTAATTGTTTACCATTTCTGAGATTCTGTTATCAGATTGATCAAGTTGATCACTCTGATCCCATAAAAACGGTATGTCCCTCATTCATTTTTTTGGAAACTCCTATGCTAATCATTCAATTAAATGTCATTACTGTGTAAAGGATTACTAGGCTGATCAGTTTGAGGAGAGGAGGGATTTTATAAAGTAGTTTAAAAAATGCTAATTGCTCACCAATATCCTCTTAAAACGTTTGGAATCTGTATCCCCTTCAGACCCGTAATATCTGAACAAAAAATAAAAGCTCTGTAGTGTGCTGCTAAATGCACGAATGTGAAAAATGTATTCATTTCCGCCAAGTGTGTGCATGTAAAGAACATGTGTAAAAGCTGTGAAATTATTTTTGAGGTTTTCTTTTATCCGTACAGACATTGAAGGAATATTGAAGTTTCAGAACAAGTTAAGCTTAATCTACAGCATTTGTGGCATAATGTTGATTACCACTAAAAATAACTTCCCACCTGTTCCTCTTTAAAAACAAACAACCAAAAAAACAGTAAGGGTTACAGTACAGCACTTATAATGGAAGTGAATGGGGCCAGTCCATACACATTAAAATACACAGTGTTTCAAAAGTATAGCTACAAGATGTAAACATTATACGTGTTAACATGATTTTAGAGTGATAGCTTACAAACCTTATCTGTGTTAAATTATATTCAGTATAACAACATTATTGTCATGACGACGTAATGCAGTAAATGCGGTCATGGCTGTAAACCCCTGATTTTAGCATAATAAAATCATACTGACGTATAATGTTTAAGTCTTGTGGCTATACTTTGAACCAGTGTGTATCTTAAAGGTGCTGTAAGCAATTTTAGCGTTCTGAAGCGTTCACGTGAATTAGCCACGCCCCCTCGTTCCAAAACTCCGCCCTCCAAAGATAATTTTGAGACCAAAACTGAGCAAAAGAGCAGTATTGTTTGTTCCTGTGGCTGTCAAATTCAACAGTGGCACAATAGCGCCCTCAACTGACAAACATTATGAATTATAGCCTCAATGATCCACTTCAAATACAACACTTTGAGAACGAGCTAAATGATTGACAGGTGAAAAGCGTCAATGTCCACAGTCACATTTTTGTTTGTGGTTTACAAAGTTTACAGCTGTCACAGAGACCGTGAGATATCTCAGGACACTTATTTCATTAATATCAGGGAGTAGGAAAAAAATTTGCATACTATTTTGAAAAAAATCACTTACAGCACATTTAATGTTTATGGACTGGCCGCATTCACTTCCATTGAAAGTGCCTTACTGTAACCATGATTTTGACTTTATTACATAAACAAGAGGGACAAGTCAAAATCATTTTTGCCACAAAAGCTGTTGATTAAGCTAAACTTGTATTAAAATTGGAACATTCCTTTAACCAGGCTGTGACCGCATTGTGTGATTTGGCCGTACAGCTTGCATTAGATGAAAGCATCCCATCTGATCAGACCGATAAAGGAATCAAACGGCAAATTTGGCCCAGACATCCATCATTCTCTAAAAACAAGGTTTGTCTTTCAGTTCCTCTCTTTGCTGTACTGCATAACGCATTTGCTTTGTAAAACTTTCACCCTTTGCATAGCACATGTGAACATCCGTGCTTCTCTCTCTGGCCGTCTCCTCTGGGCTTTGTGGCAAACTCAGTAGAGTTGAGTGGTTGTTTGTTAGTGAAGGCAGGTGCAGGCCTCACCCACACACGCGCACACAGAGGATAAACAGAGCCAGTAGAAAAGGACTGGTCTGACAGAATGCCTTTTCACACCTGACTGGTCCTAGCATAGGGCGACAGGCCACAGCTCCCAAAGCACGACACACACACAGCACACACACACACACACACACACACACAGGTATCTGTACTGTATTTAACTTTGAGCCCTCTAGACTCCAGGATAGTTTAAAGGCCTTAAAGACCGTCTGTTGAGGGTGACTCAATTTAAGTACCTACACACACAGACAGAACCAGGGCAGGACCCAAAGGATGAGAGTAATACACAAGCAGATGGACTCAGTCCAGCAGAACCAAGTGGGCCTGTATGAGACCATCACAAACTACAGTATTTTACGCCATTATAAACCCTACAGAATCAAGACACAAATGTCACACAGTGTTGAGAAGGCGTAGAGGGCTCTTACAAAAATGCAGTTTGTGTGCCACAGTTTTCGGCAAAATATCATAGTCAATAAAGTCAGGGTTCCCCACCAATGAATTCCCAAGCCTTTCCAGTTGTTCATGAATACTGCACAAGGAGACAATATTTTAGGGAAAACTGTACAGTTGACCGTAACTACAAGCATTTCAACGAATTGAAATGTCGTTTTATTCATTTCAATGACTTGCACAACTTCTATTAATTTCCAAAACAATTGCATGACTTTTCCAGGCCTGGTGATCAGAATGTAAAACTGACCTGACATTTATTAACTGACCATACAGTTATTATTACTAGGGGTGGGAATCACATGGTAACTGGCGATACGATATAATATCGATATTTAAACCGCGATACAATATTATTGTGATTCTGTTTTTTTTTGTTTTTTTGGTGAACTGTGATTCAA
This sequence comes from Myxocyprinus asiaticus, assembly GCF_019703515.2. Taxonomy (NCBI): domain Eukaryota; kingdom Metazoa; phylum Chordata; class Actinopteri; order Cypriniformes; family Catostomidae; genus Myxocyprinus; species Myxocyprinus asiaticus. The sequence continues at coordinate 4,261,238 of NC_059351.1, read as the reverse complement.
AATGACCATATATTGTGCTATTTCACTTAATGTTACTCATTCGTCTTCATCGGACTTGTTCTGTTCAAATCACCAAATGCATTGTTAAATTAATATAAAAGTGCCAGTTTACAAAACAAGGCCAGTATATTTCCTAAAATCTATGTACAAAGCCATCAGCATATAAGACCATAATGGCTCTCTATTTCTGTGGTTAGGTCAATGTAGCTAGTCTTTCTAAAAACAAATAAAATAGTATTTATGAATACAATAGTAGCCTAAACACTCTAAATACAATGTGTGTTACAGCACAGTTTCAATACACAAAAGTATAATTGGTTTCACCTAAAAGGTTAGCCTGTTTTACACTTTCACGCATGCAAATATCACGATACATTAACATATCGATATTTTTTCCCACCTCAAATTTTTTCTACTGTAAAATCAGTCAATATGGAAATATAAATAAATATTAGTTCTTCAGACAGTACAAGAAGCTGTCAGAATCCCTATTTCATTAGAATTTTTAAAGAATTAGCTTACACCAAGTTACCACCATTTAATTATAGAAACAACAGCTGTAATAACTGTTTCTTCAACTTTGGGCAATTTAATACCACTTTTTTATTCAAAATGTATCACTGTCTTAAGAGTTGTGGTGTTATTTCAACAACATCTATCAATTTTGCCCCTCATCAAGTTTTATCAAAAGTTTGTGTACTTGTTACCCAAATCGACAAAAGTGTGTCAGTGAAGAGCTTGATTGAGATGAAGTATGAGACAATAGATGTTTGAGAAAACAATGAAAACTCTAGGTAAACTGAAATACATTTTTATTGGGTGCAATTTTCCATTTTGCCAAATTATGCAAAAAGAATGTAAATATTCTGTTTTTTTGTTTGTTTGTTTTTTTAGAATACATTCAACTTTAGCTATGAAAATATCCTAGCAACCAGAGATCATTTAGCAGCGATGGGCCACTTCTATTAAAATGAATGGGAGAAATTGGAAAGCTCAACCAAGGAGCTCTCGCGCCCAACGGTCAACGGATGTAGAAAGGAAGTCCCACCTTACAGGTAAAAGAGCCAATAACCTTTTAGATTCAGACATCGCCTGACAATCATCTCAAGAACGTGCGTGCGCATTAGCTAAACAAGCCGAGAAAATTGCGTGTTTTAGCGTAAAAAGGAGGTAAAGAAGCCGAATTTATGATACCAGTATTGTCACATTTTATTGCTGATTTGAAATATGTTCTTTGATCGTAATCTTGACCAACTGAGATTTTGGTCTTTCTCCATTCAAGTAGATAGGAGCTGCACTGGCATGACTGGAAATAGCCTCCTGAGAGCGTTCCAAAGATGACCAACAGTGGACTGACTTGCTAGAAAGACTTTGCTAGCACCACAAAGGAGTCGTCCATTTTATTAAAAAAAAACAAAACAAATGTAATTTCTATCACAGTCATTTCCATTGGAAATGACACTGTGGTAGGACTTTTCATGAGAAAAATGACACAAATCTCTTATGATGCATGTACATACAGTGGACATTGTTAGTAGACAAATTAAATAAACTAGCGAGAGTGTGAAAAGGGTTTTAATGAGACTTTACTTTATAAAAGTCCACAGTTCTAAGTGCCCGAAGTTGAAGAAACACCCAACTACGGTACTGTTGGCAGAAACAACAGATCCCATGTTAAATTTAGGGGTGAGGGTGTAACAATGTTAGTTTCTGTCTCTTGTCTATTCTCTGAGCTTCATCAGTAAATATCCTGAGAAAACAAGCATTTCATTTGACACGGAAATGGAATCGTGAAGTTGAGAAATGTGAGGGGCGAGAATTATTTTTGAGAAGACTTTAACCCCTCCACGCACCCTTTCAAGAGCCCCAGAGGCACCTTCCTTTTCATCCCGCCTTTCTTTTTCTCTCTCTCTCCACTCCGCCACCCCGCGCACTAGGCTAGCGCTAACGATCTGGCCTTTTCATTAGGCAGGCGCGCTAATTAGACTGTGTGTGTGCGCGTGTGACGGGTCGAGTGACTGCTCGGCGCAGCGCGATGCTGGCAGCCCATTTCATGCTTTATCACGTCTTTTAATTGACAAACAACCTGCTCTTTTCTCTTAGGCTGAGGTCTATATTCCAGGAGTCTGTGCGTATGTGTGTGTGTGTGTGTGTGCAGATGTTCCAGTGCGCCCCTTGACGTTTAGCTTTGTGTGTGACTGTCACATGCCTTCTCACCCTGGTGGATCTTTGGGGAGAAAATGCTCAGTGAGTTTGCCAATTAACCACTTTCAGATTGTTCTGTGACAAAACACACACCAACTCAAATAAAATTCACATATAAACGAACCACGGCATGTTTTGGAGTCACATGTTCTTAGGAAATAGCCCTTAGATGTTTTAAAATTCTGTGTACTAACTAAGGAACGTTATTCAAGCAGACCTTTTTTTTTTACCGTATGAAAGCTAATCTCTACTTCACTTAGACACACTCTCAGGAGTCCACCACTGATACACTTTCACACAAAAGGCAAAGCAGCAGGACACAGAGAGCCTTTTCTCTGCAAGTCACAATCGTGGCTAATATTGTTCATGATGAGTTTGTGTGTGCGTGTTTATACACATGTGAGTGCACAAAGGTTTGGTAAAACACACAAAAAAAATATTAATATACCAGTTATTCATGTTGCCTGCACAACAACTACTGTTCATTTTGACTGGGTTTTCCTTGTCAGTTGTGTTTACACTTTGTTTAACGTGTTCTTTCTTCATTTTGGATGCTTAAAAGGATAGTTCACCCAAAGGTGAAAATTTTGTTGTCACAAACCAACATAAAATAAAACATATACTTTTGTTGTCACCATAAATTATGTTGATGTATGAGTTACTTAAGACAGACGTAAGACAGAATGATAGGCTCAGTCACCATTCACTTTCAATGTATGGAAAAATCTGCAGTGAAAGTGAATGGTGACTGAGACTGTCAGGCCCTAACATGTTGCCTAGCATCTGCTATTGTGTTGCATGGAAAAACGAAATACATACAACATCATGTTAAGGTTTGGACTAACATGAGGGTGAGTAAATTATGAGAGAGTTTTTATTTTTGGGTGAACCAATGACACATTTATAGGAATATTCCGGGTTCAATACAAGCTCAATCGACAGCATTTGTGGCATAATGTTGATTAAAAAAAACTTTTTTTTTGATTTGGCCTAAAAAAAGCACAAATCTGGGTCCCAGTGAGGCACTTACTATGGAAGTGAATGGGGCCAATCTGTAAATGTTAAAATATAATTTCAAAAGTATAGCCACAAGATGTAAACAATATATTGTAAACATGATTTTAGAGTAATACAATTGCTTACTAACATTTTCTGTGTGAAGGTTCTACTTCGTTGTCATGACGATATAACACAGTAAACCCTAAAGCAACATGAAAATTAAATATAAACAACCTTACAGCTCAAACAATGCACAAGTTTTAACTGAAGAATTAATGCAAGAGCTTTTATAAAATTATAAGCTTCACATTTCTGCCTTTAATCCCTCCAAAAATTGGCCCCATTCACTTTCATTTTAAGTGCTTCACTGTAACCTTGATTTTTGCTTTATTTAACCCTTGTGTTGTGTTCGTTTTGTGCTAACACATTTTGTGTTCCCGGTCAAAAATGGCCGGCCCACTAAGATTGCTTATAAATCTCTCATATTGCATATATTATTACAAAATATTGCATAATATCTTTTTATCAACTTTTATCAACTAGTAATTATGATGATTTTTTTGGTTCTTTTCTCCCCAATTTGGAATGCCCAATTCCCAATGCGCTCCAAGTCCTCGTGGTGGCGTAGTGGCTCGCCTCAATCCGGGTGGCGGAGGACGAATCTCAGTTGCCTCCACGTCTGAGACAGTCAATCCGCGCATCTTATCACATGGCTTGTTGAGCGCATTACCGCGGAGACGTAGCGCGTGTGGAGGCTCACGCTATTCTCCGCAGCATCCACGGAAAACACACCACGCACCCCACCGAGAGTGAGAACCACTTTATAGCGACCAAGAGGAGGTTACCCTAATGTGACTCTACCCACCCTAGAAACCGGGCCAATTGGTTGCTTAGGAAGCCTGACTGGAGTCACTCTGCATGCCCTGGAATCGAACTTGCGACTCCAGGTATGGTAGTCAGCGTCTTTACTTGCTGAGCTACCCAGGCCATTTTGAAGATATTTTAAAAATATATATTTTTATTGATAGAATGATTCATTAAACTGAGCTTATATAGCCAGTGCAAAAATAAAAAATAATATTTGTAATAATAAATAAATAACCACTTGCTTGATCAAAATAGGTGTCACTTTAAAGCTTTGAATCTGGACTTTACAATGCATTTAGCTGATCCTACCAATTCTTAAATAATGCATTATAATTGGCTAAGAAATAAGAACGGTTTCATTTTCACAACAGTTATTTTCAGAGTTGGTAAAACCATAAAAAAAGATGAGATAGCCATGAGTGGAAAGGTCTGAATTAGTAGAATGCAATGAGCAAATTTGTTTCACTCAAAGGTCAAACTGCAGTGAGTATTAGTGTATGAAATAAAACAGGAGTGGCTTTTTGTCCCGTGTTTCCTTATTACTTCCTGAAACATATACATAACATAGACAATGACATATAGTAACTTACAGCAGACTATCCAGAGCCTAAATACAACATAATATGATAGGTAGATCTTGAAATATTTTTCAAACAGTGTAAATGGAAAGACGATGCACAAGAGGGCACTCAACACACAATGCGTGCGTGTGCACATGTCCGAAGACTTTGTGTGTGCAAACACACATATGTACTCATCTAAAGGATTTAGATGCTCCTGAACACTTAATATTTCTGTATTCTGTAGTCTAAACCATTAATTTCCAATGGCCGGTCATTTTTGACCGAAATGTAAAGAAAATTGTTAATTATTTTGTGTTTTCAGATACCATATCTGAACAAAGTCAAGGAATTTTATTCCAATTAAATGAAGTCAAGAAGAAAAAAAAAAAGAAAAAAAGTCGGCCGGGTCAAAATAACCGCCACACAACATAAGGGTTAAAGAAAAGGAGGGACAATTCGAAATAGTTTTTGTGGTAATCAACATTGTGCCACAAATGCTGTCGATTGAGCTTAACTTGTATTAAACCAGGAATAGCCCTTGAAGACATAACTTGTGACATAAGCACACAGACAAACACAAGGCTTACCGTGAGGTGGTACTGTCTCCAGATTTCTGGACACTCCTGTTGAGTGACACAAAAGAAAAAAAGTCAAAACCTTAAAAGCAAGTAACCACCACACAGTTAAAATCATAGATTTTCATGACAATTCCTTATAAACAAAGAAACAAAGAGTATGGGGTGCTTGAAAACATCCACTGAGACCCTATTCTTTATCTCTGTTTCTACTAATTCTACACATCTTCTAATTTATTCTCCCTTTTGTTATCCATTTATTTCCAAGCTTTCTTATGTCCTCTTTGATCAAATAATCAGCAGAAGTAACCTAATAGTTTTAGGAACCTATTAGGAAACTAACAGTGAACAGTACTGATATTTATTGAAGGATGGACAGAGAAAAATATATCGAAAGTGAAGAAGAGGGTTTCTCAGTTTGCCGTTGCAAGCTCAAGCCGTCTCAACGGATACTGAGCGAGTGTGGTTAACACATTTGCCCTGTGAGCTTCCTACAGCTCTCTGAAAATTGAAACTGCTGAGGGCACAGCAGCTAGACTCATTTATACACTTATCTTTCCATTTAACCCCACCTGAGAGCCAGAGAGAGAGGGAGGGAGAGGCTTTACCAACCCCTGTTGGGTTATCCTGCTGAGGGCATTGTAGAAAAAAATTTAAAATCTTTAAGAATCTGCTTTTCTTTCCCACACTCGCTGTGACAAGGTGTAACACAGTAAAGAAGACATTAAAAAAATATTTCCGCTCTGTAGATACTAAAAACCAAACACTCTGATAAACACATCACTCTGCTAAAATTGTGGAGTGCTGATAAAAAGGATCAATGAATCGCTTTAAGAAAAGAAGTTTCTGTGGGCCTGGGTAGATCAGTGGTAAAGACGCTGGCTACCACCCCCGGAGTTTGCCAGTTCGCTAGTTAGAATCCCAGGGCATGCTGAGTGACTCCAGCCAGGTCTCCTAAGCAACCAAATTGGCCCAGTTGCTAGGGAGGGTAGAGTCACATGGGGTAAACTCCTCATGATCGCTATAATGTGGTTAGTTCTCGGTGGGGTGCGTGGTGAGTTGAGCGTGGTTGGCGCGGTGGATGGCTTGAAGCCTCCACACGTGGCAATGCGCTCAACAAGCCACGTGATAAGATGCGCGGGTTGACAATCTCAGACGCGAAGGCAACTGGGATTCGTCCTCCTCCACCCGGACTGAGGCAAATCACTACGCGACCACGAGGACTTAAAAGCACATTGGGAATTGGGCGTTCCAAATTGGGAGAAAAAGGGAAAAAAAAAAGAAAAAAAAAGGGTTCTGGATCCTGGGTATCTCAGCGAGTAAAGACGCTGACTACCACACCTGGAGTCGCAAGTTTGAATCCAGGGTGTGCTGAGTGACTCCAGTTAGGCTTCCTAAGCAACCAAATTGGCCCGGTTGCTAGGGAGGGTAGATAACATGGGGTAACCTCCTCGTGGTCACTATAATGTGGTTCTCGCTCTCGGTGGGGCGCATGGTAAGTTGTGCGAGGATGCCGCGGAGAATAGCATGAGCCTCCACACGCACTAGGTCTCCACGGTAATGCGCTCAACAAGCCACGTGATAAGATGCACGGATTGACGGTCTCAGACGTGGAGGCAACTGAGATTCGTCCTCCGCCACCCGGATTGAGGCGAGTCACTACGCCACCACAAGGACTTAGAGCGCACTGGGAATTGGGCATTCCAAATTGGGAGAAAAAGGGAAAAAAAAAAGAAAAAAAAGAAGAAAAAAAAAGGGTTCTGGGGCCTGGGTATCTCAGCAAGTAAAGACGCTGACTACCACACCTGGAGTCGCAAGTTTGAATCCAGGGTGTGCTGAGTGACTCCAGTTAGGCTTCCTAAGCAACCAAATTGGCCCGGTTGCTAGGGAGGGTAGATAACATGGGGTAACCTCCTCGTGGTCACTATAATGTGGTTCTCGCTCTTGGTGGGGCGCATGGTAAGTTGTGCGTGGATACCGCGGAGAATAGCGTGAGCCTCCACATGAGCTAGGTCTCCACGGTAATGCGCTCAACAAGCCACGTGATAAGATGCGCGGATTGACGGTCTCAGACGTGGAGGCAACTGAGATTCGTCCTCCGCCACCCGGATTGAGGCGAGTCACTACGCCACCACAAGGACTTAGAGCGCACTGGGAATTGGGCATTCCAAATTGGGGAGAAAAAAATCAAAAACAAAAAAAGAAAAGAATTTTCTGTAAATTTGTTTGTGTATATTAAGCAAGTTATCTTTGACTTCAGTCTTCAGTGCTGTTCTGATGATCAGGAAGGTTTACTTTCTGCAAGTCATCTAATGAGCTTTTAGCTGTTTTTAGAAAAACTTAAGCTTTGACTATGTTCCCTTACAAAACTATAGTGTCGACAAACCTATGAGGCACAGATCTGGGAGAATTGCCACAAATTTGCCATGAGTTCTTATTTTCACAAGCAAACAAGCTACAATTAAACAGCAAATGTGCCACAAATTAACAACATGTTTTAACATGCAAATAACTGTTCGTGATCACTTTCTAAATTGAAATTATCTGTAATTTTATTTTCAATATGTTACAAAAGCAAAGTAAAATATATAACACACACACAAAAAATTTTTTTTATGTTTGAGTGATAAAATAATAGTGAGAATACTATGATAAGAGGAAAGAAAACATGTAGGTGAATAAAAAAAAAAATCTTTAGAAAAGGCATATCAAATGTCAATCTTACATAATCATGAAATTTGAATTATTTTTATTTTTTATTTTTTTATCTGTGATAGAAAGGTTTTCAGCGGATAGTTTCTTAACCAGTAATTAAAAAAGCAAGCTAACAAGTCTTCGTTCAGACTAAAGTCTCAACCCAAACATGTAACAAATATGTAAATGTTAATATCAAGCGCGGTGCTCCTTCGTTATGAAGAAGTGAGTTACAGCGAGCCAGACACTGGAAAGTTAACGCTTTCCTGTTACGACCGGCTGGTATTTGCTAACTCTCAGAGTTCATTAACAAACGCCACATAGCAGTTTGTGAGATCGGCGTAATTATAGATTATAAGCATAATTAAATGTTGTGTTGTGCTGGCGGCTGAAGAATTGTTTATTAGTTTAAACAGTAAGATCAACTAGGCAAGCTCCTTTCTATATTCAATGAATATTCTAGATCTATCAGTGACTAGAAGTCTTACACTGATGATGAGCCTTACGATTAAACGTGATGTGGCCAGAAGGTAGAGCTTAGACAATCAGAACTTTACATTTCAGAATGAAATGGAATATCTTGCAGTAGGACTGTTTAACTACACCCGAATACTAAATGTTTGTTTGTCAGCATGATATGCATGAATGGGGCCAATTCCATTTCAATTAAAACTATGCCAAAATTGTATTAAAATGGTTTCCAAATTGCAAGACAAGATGAACAGAAACTTAAACTAGCTTTTATAACATGGTGGTTGGGAGTGTGTGCTTTTATGCATTATAAACATATGACTCCAAGCATTGCTTTAAGAAGCTATTTCTTTTCTTGTCTTTCCTGTTTCTAAAAGTCATATTTCATCTTGTACCCCCCCTCGCTTTCTCTCTCTCAGTGGGTTTGTTGTTGGGGGTGACGAGTGGAGCGTGTGTCCCACTCACAGCCTGTGAAGCGTCTGTCTTAATGAGAGAAAGAATGGCTCAGGAGATACACACACACACACACACACACACAAGTAACACACACTATGCAATAAACAAACACACATCTCAGTTCAACACATGAACAGCGGCCAGGCCCACCCTACACACCCACAGCAGTACTCACGTCAATGAAGTGTCCGGTCATGCCACAGCGGTGGCAGCATTTGTGCCAGTAAGCTCTCTCCAGACAGTCGTCATAGGTGTGGCCGGGCAGCGAGCAGTTTGAACAGTGACGGTTCGGACAGGTCCTCGCCAAGTGTCCCCGAAGCCCACATAATGAGCAGCATGGCACCTTCTGCTCGCAAACAAACACACACATACGCACATTCTGACGGTTACATTTAGGACAACTCTGACAGTGTCCTGATCATCCAATAGTTGCTTATATAACAACAGGCAGGAGAGACTGAAAGGTGTTAAACTTTCTTTATGTTGAATCACTTTGAGGTTGTGCAAAATAAAATCAAATAAAATAAAGCCTAATATCTGCTTTTGTGTTTCATGGAAGAAAAAAAGTCATCATGAGTGCATGATCAAAATGGGTGAACTAACCCTTATTGAACTAATTTTTATCTAATATGCCTTTTCTTCCTACAGTAATTTGTCCCTCAAAACAATTAAGTTACAATAATAAAGGAAGCAGCAATATTTGTAATGAAGAAGAGTCAGTTCTATTGCAAAATGAATCCAATAAAAACTCCACTTTAGGTGTAAGCACATTTATTGAGCAGATATGAGGTGACCCCTCACTGTGGGGCAGGTGACTAGTGCGGTTAGTCAGAGTGAAGGGTGGATAATGAATTACCTTTGGTGTGGGGCAGTTTTTGGAGAGGTGGCCGATCTTGTTGCAGTTGTGACACGTGACAGATTTTTCAGTGTAGTAACGATTTGAAAGACGCCTCGGGCCAACCCCTTTATTATAGATCTGAGCCTACACACACACACACATACACGGTAACACCTCCTGGCAATTAGAAACTCATATAAAAGACATTATTTAAAAGAAAAACTTGTTTTTGTTGATATATAAATGTGTATATATATATATATATATATATATAGAGAGAGAGAGAGAGAGAGAGAGAGAGAGAGAGAGAGAGAGGTTGACAGTATTATGTTTTTATTGATTTTAGATATGAAAACTACAATATTACCCGTTTATCCTTTTCTGAAACAGACCAATTCTGTTCCTTCCCTCGAACTGGGACATAATCTATCATAAAAAACAAAACAAACATCAGTAAATGAGAAAAACATACAATTCTGAAATCATAAGCATAGGATATTTAAGCAATTTTGTATAAAATAGATTAGATTGTGTGTGGTGGAGATGTGTATGTGTGTGTGTGTGTGTGTGTGTGTGTGTGTGTGTGTGTGTGTGTGTTTGAATAGAAGAGGCCCACTACCCTAATTTGACCTTTTTTAGTTTGTTCTCAGGAGACAGAGAGACAGTTACTCCAGCTATACACAGCTGCACACCAAACTCACACAACATTAAAATGCACCACATCCACAAACACACCCACACATACATAGACACCAAAATCGAAAGAGTCCAAAGTGATGCAAAAATACGCACCTCTCAGAGAATAATTGCTGACCAGTGTCATCAAATTCAGCAGCATGCCAACAATTACTGATTGTAGTTCAGCACTATTCTCAAAGGGTGAACTAACTGATGAGAAATTACACTGACTGAAAAAATCATATTCTCACAGACACGAAGAATCATTATTCAGAGGCACACAAAATGACAGACACACTCAAATTACATATACCCAAATTAATAATAATGGACATTAGGAAAACAAAGCACAGAAGAATTTATGCATATACATGTGTGTGTGTGTGTGTGTGTGTGTGTATGCCTTTTAATCTACACATCCAACACATTGCAACAATGGCCCCCAAACATCCCAGAGGACCCAAAGTACAATAAACAGGAAACATTTCCTTTAATCCTGATGCCCCCCTTCCCTCTCTGTCTCAAACACACACTCTACGTGGGGGAAATGCCTAGTCAGTCACGGCCCAGCAATCACAAAAAGCCAGAGAAAGGAGGACCTCACTATGGTAATCCTGTCAGGCCAAATCACAATGACACACACACACCAAAAATACTATAATGCAATTAAAAATCTATAAATATTACTTTCATAAATCTACTGGGTGTTCAAATCTTTTTTTTTTTTTGTATGTATGTGTACCCACCACCACAACCAGAGGGGACGCTACAGAGTAAGCCATAATCAACCTCACAAAAAAAAAAACCTTAGCTTTTCATAAATAACAATGAGAGATGGAAAGTAGAGCAAGGGAGAGGGGAATAGCGGAATAGCGACAAATGTTACTTGTACATCTCATAGGTATGCTAATTAACATAGAGCCAACAAATACAAATAAGAACTTTATCAGAGTGTGTGTTTTTAATGAATTCCAGCTGACTAATAGTCTGAGAGAGAAGGAAGCTAGTGTGCACCGGCCACCATCGTTGGGTCCATGGAGAACAAAGTGAATGTGTAAGAAAAACTAATCAACCATGAACACAAGCTCCCATTACAGAGAGAGAGAGAGAGAGAGTTCTGAGATGAACATGTGGCCACAGGCCTTTTTTTCCATCAGGAATTGAATTTGATAGCGGTATTCCATACCAGAATGCAGGTAGACATGAATAAAAGTTTGTAGGGCACCCACTAGTACACCCGGTTGCAACTAGGGGTGGGTAAAATAAAAAACAAAACCAACATGCTCACGGAGTTGCGGTATTGCAGATACATACCTAAACAGTAAAATACACTTCAAAAGTCTGTGAAAATGGCAGTCTTGCTGAGGCATTAATGTAAACACTGTAATTTATGTGCAACCCAAATTCCCAAAAAGTTGACTCTTTGGCCCGGTAAACACAACGGCTGTTTTTCCCCAAAACTATTTGAAATGTGGACTTGTCGGACCACAGAACACAATTCCAATGTTCCACTTTAGATGCGGCAGAGCCCAGAGAAGTCGGCAGTGCTTCTGGACAGTGTTGATGTATGGCTTCTGCTTTGCATAGCAAATCCTTAACTGACATCTGTGAATGCAGTGGCGAATTGTGTTGACAGACAAAGGTTTATCAAGGTATTCCTGAGCCCATGTCATGATATCCATTACAGATGCATGATGGTTTTTAAGACGGTGACATTTGAGGGATCAGCGGTCACGTGCCTTCAGAAGTGGTTTTCAGCCTTGCCTTTCACGCACTAATATCTGAACGGATTCCTTGTACCTTTTAACTATATTGTGCACTGTATAGGGTGAAATGTCCAAAATCCTTCCAATTTGACTTTAGGGAACATTGTTCTCAAAGCGCTGGATTAGTTGCTGAAGTATCTGTTGGCAAATTAGTAAGCCTTGACCCATCATTGCTCTAAAAATGACTAGGCTTTTTTTGGAGGCTCCTTATATATTATAACACGATTGCCTCACCTCTTTAACATCTCCTGAAAAGTAAACCACTCACTGCTTTTGGCTGGATAACTTTAGTAGCTTTAAAAGGTATTACTTTATTACATATCATACAGTGAAGACCAGAACTTTAAGTAGTTTTTTGTTACATTCCATTACTTTTTTCAATTTCTAAATGCTTGCTTCTAAATACTTGATATTGCTGATAAAAACTTCATTTGCATCTTTGTTCTTTTTTTTTCTATTGCTTGTAATTCTTCATTACTGACTGATAAATTGTCATGCACATCATTTCGTGCCACTTCTATGACTCTGTAATGTCACGTGTTAGCTTGAGTTAATGAATGGACTTGAACAGCGGTCCTTCGACTCTTAGTCCAATGCTCTATCAGGTAAGCTAGCGCACAAGCTGTTCATGTTGGAATGTGTGTATACGTAGGTGGGTCTGTAATACAAGTACTAAAATGTATAATTTTTCAAAAGATGCTTTAGAGTAAAAGTGTGTCAATATCATAAAATATCAGGGTCTGAGTTTTTTTTTAAAGTCATCAGTCATGAGCCATTAAAGTCATGATTTGATTGAAAGTGAATAAAACACACAGTTGTTGTAGTGCCTCTAGTGTTAATTTCACCTAGAAACTGCAGGGAATTGTACTTGGAGACACGTATAACAAGTTTTGCCAAAATGTATATAGAGTCACGTTTTCACTGTGAGACCAGGTTGAAATTACTAGTTACTTAATTTTTTAATTATTTGGATGGCTCTGAACCCGTGACATATCTTTCCTGAGCACTTCTCCCTGCACTCGTTTCCCTTAACAACCTACCTCAAGTGTAACCATTCAATGTCCTGCAGCAGACTCCCAGCACAGGGAGGGGGAACATGGGCCTGAATAAAAAAAATAAAAATCTGATCAAAGCTTCACATAGACCCTGCCGTTAACCAGTTTGGGGGGTTGCAGGACCTTTGTGCGGTGCTGTTGACTTCTGCTACTAGGCTGTCGGTTGGACAAAGAGAGCGGAAGAGAAGCCAGCAGTCAGATTAACACAGCCATTCATAACAACGGAGCCAGAGTGTGTGCGACCTCGTGTACCTTTGTGTGTGAGGGTGTACGTTTGAGAAAAAGAGACAGAATGAGAGAGAGATGCTCATGTTTAGTGTCCCACTTTTGGTTCTTTTCCACTAAAGCACTTTACAGGCGCAAAAAGAGCCAATGAACTCTTGACGGTCTAAGGAGTTTGGTATGAGCTGTTCACGAAATGCTCACTGAAACCGCAAATTCTAATTCTAAGTTGGATTTACTAACAAACAGGAATGATTCTCAGGTTTGGAAGTCCTACAGACAGAAACATTTTTTTTTGCTAATGACCATTGGGTATGTGCGTATGCATGAATGTACAGTGGGGTTAAAGAATCCACTGTAGTATTTGGTATGCCCCCGTTTGATGACAGCATTAATTTGAGATGGCATGGAACACACAAGTTTGTGCAAAACCTGATGTTAGACCAGTATGATTTAAAAATGTTTCACTGAGAATCTTTGTGCTTCAATGGAAGCAAGGGAACTGGAGTAGGAATTCACCGAAATTTCGTCTGCTGAAAAATTCTGGCCCAAAATACCATAGGGGGAAAAAGGTCAACAATTTTGGCCGCAAATTTGAACAGAAATGGTTACTTTAAAATCTGACAACAGAAACACTGAAATGGAGAAAAAGTGATTGCTCTCTTAGTTATTAGCGCATTACTAAAGAACGTGCTGTGTACCTGTTTAGTATGAGCCACCACTAAACGCAGTGGTCAAATATCCCCACATACTGTTCTAGCCGCACTCTTCATCAGCAATGTCAAACACACGGAAGAGTTCGGTTCGACCCGCTCAGCATCCAGCACTCACGGTCTCATGCACATGTACAAATTCACACTTTTCATCTGAAACTGGATCTATGAGTGTCGCTGTCACAGAGAAAACCAGTTATTTTTTCTCCACTCACAGCAATAATGAAAACATGGATGATGGACAGATAAAAAGAAAACTATTAGAAATTTTAAATAATCGTTTTCAGCACAACGTGTCAAGAATTTTCGGTTTCGGCAAAGAATTCTCATTCCGTTGCATCACTAAATTTGACATTGTACAAATCAGCTCACATGGTCAAAGTCACAAATTTGATTAGTTACCTAGGAATAGTGCACTTCAAAATTTCTTATTCAATTTACTCAATTTACACATTTCTTTCATTCACTGTTTAAAAAAAAAAAAACTTACAACAATGTTTATATATTTTCAGGTTTAAATTATGTTTTGAATCCCAGATTTTCAATGTGGACTCTTGAACTTTTGAATGCCACATGTCTGACCAAGACGAATGTTGAGCAAACCAATTTTTCAGTCAACTCATTCAGGCCGTGTTTGAAAACAAACATATAATTCGCTGAAAAAGCTACAACAAAGCCATTAGAATCATATCTACAGTGTCAACCGCAACATAAATTGACGTTTTTTTTGGGGGGGGGGGATTTTTCCCCTTTTTCTCCCAATTTGGAATGCCCAATTCTCTAAGTCCTCGTGGTCGTATAGTGATTCGCCTCAGTCCGGATGGCGGAGGATAAATCCCAGTTGCCTCCGCATCTGAGACAGTCAACCCGCACATCTTATAACATGGCTTGTTGAGCGCGTTGCCACGGTGACATAGCGCGTGTGAAGGCTTCACGCCATCCACCGCTGCAACCACGCTCAATTCACCATGCGCACCACCAAGAACAAACCACATTATAGCGACCACGAGGAGGTTACTCCATGTGACTCTACCATCCCTAGCAACCGGGCCAATTTGGTTGCTTAGGAGACCTGGCCTGAACTAGCGAACTAGCGAACTCCAGGGGTGGTAGCCAGTGTATTTTACCACTGAGCTACCCAGGCCCCCATAAATTGAAGTTTTAATGCAAATCCATCTTTGTAAAAAAAGAAGCTTAACTCTATGCAAAAACTGGTAAACTCTTGCAGTCTACATGCGTCAAGAGGTCGGTGCATTGGTGATATGGAGAAGGGTAGATGCCCCACAGAGGGGCAGACATGGGGGGTCAGTGGCCCTCACAGACCGACTGACAAATACTTGACATGGACCACAGAGCAAACGCATTACGTCCCTATTCACCCTGCCCAGAGCAGACCATAATCCAATCAAAGAGTGATCAAACACACACACACAAACACAGCGCCTTCGCGCCTGCTTGACCCAAGGCATCTCTTTCACTCCTCTCGACAGCCATTCTCCTGTTCCTCCACTTCCTACATCAGTTTAATAATCTCCTCTCTCATTTCCTGTCTGTATCCATCCCTCAAAACGTCTTTCATACCTTCCCAGCCCTTTCGCTCGGCTCATTATTTTTCTGGCCTTTTTGCCACTTTTATGGAAAGGATAATAGAGAGAAAATAGGAAATTAAGAGAGGAGGGAGGCAGAATAGAACTGGGCAATGTTGCAGGTCAGTTCAAAACTTGAATCGCTTGCATGAGCACCATGAGAACCATAGGCTAACCACTAGGCTACGGCTCTCACCGCACTGTTCATTCTTGCCATTCTTTATTCACCTATGGCCATGTATTATGATATGGGACGAAACGATTAACTCGATACCAGGATATTTAGAAGGCTGTTGATCAAACTAAATTCAGTATTGTGTACTGTGTAGGCATGGTCATTACTGGCAAGCCATAAAGTAGTCTATACAACGCATGCTCAAATCTCTATTCTATATTAAGTAAATAGCCAATAGCCAAAGTTCAGGCAAGGGATCAATATCAGGAAAGAAAAAAGCTTGATCAGTGCATCTCATGCAAGTATAAGATTCATATCCACATGGGCAATTAACCTCTACTTGACGGAAAAGTCGGAAGGCAGAATTCAAATGAGCGGTGCAGTGAAATGCATCATGGTCCGTGAACAGACCACAGTGAGTTAGGTGAGCAGTGGTGAATGTGAGTGTGAAAACCAAACAGAGTGTAACAATGCCACACTTTAAAGAAACACACACAAGGGTACCTCACTACAAGAGACTGGAGATATGTGTTCTTACAAACATACTCGCAACCGTTTCACACTCCACTAAATTCAAGCATCCGGTTGGATCACAAACAGAACATGCGGAAAGAGATGACCAGGACATGAAATCAAGCAGAAAGAGACAGACATGTTGAGACCGAGATGAAATGAGAAAGTGCATGAGAGAGAGATCTCTGCCTCTCGGTCGATACGTGAACAGGTCGATTATGGATTTCAGTGGCACATTTCATTTCATGCTCAGTCTTCATGTTTGCAGCACTGTAGTGGAGCCCTGCTACATGGATTACACTGATATCTCTATTGCACACACACACACACACACACACACACACACACACACACACACACACACACACACACACACAAGCACGAACAGTTTTAAAGTAGTGTTACACTGTTATCGCCATGAGATAACGAGAAGCTATTTGATTTATGGGCTTTCTAGCCTTTATTCATAGGATAGTGGAGGAATACAGTAGACATGACACAGGCCGGACTTGAAACTGGGTCCCTTTGAGCTAATGTTGTGAGCACGCAAGCTACACATTGCGCCACAGCCCCAACAAGTCTGTGACTTATACTTTGTTGCCAAAACTCTCCATAGAAGTTAGCTAAATCTGACTAAATCCTACTTCTAGGATATCCAAGGACCTCCGCAATTGTAAAAATACAAAAGTAAATCGTTTTTATATTTTTTATTATTATAATTATTATTATTATTATTATTATTATAAAAACACAAGTTTTCTTTATGTGTAGAGGTTCAGGTTAGTCTGCAGTGATTATTTTAGTAGCTTGATTTAAAAACAATAGAAGTCTAAATGTGTAGATAACCTTTCTAGCAGGAGTGAAACGGTTCAAATTTCTCACGGTTCGGTTTGTATCACGGTTTTAGGGTCACGGTTTTGGTACGGTTTGGTATTTGTTATGTTAAAAAAATATCTATATTACTGCCAAATCCAAAGTAAAAATATTCTATTTAGTAACAAATACTTCAAGAGATTTGCTCTCACTACAAATCACCATGGTTTTACTACAGTAACCATAGTTTAACCATGTATTTGTAGTACAGTCATAGTAACCATAAAATTAACATGGTTCCAATACTATAGTAAAATCATGGTTACTATATGGAAACTACAGTATTACTGCTGTAAAACAATGGTTAACCGTATCAAAACTATAATTTCTGCCAAGAAATCAATGGTGACAGCAGGCATTGTTACTTCAGTCATGGCTACTACAATATTACTATAGTAAAACCATGGTTACTATATGGCTACTACAGTATTACTGAATAAAACCATGGTTAATTTTCGTTAGTGTCCTTAACTAAAAAACAATTTTCTCTAATTACTAACTCAACATTTAACTTAATGCCTGCATTTATGCTATATGCATCAACATAAAGTGCATTTCATACTCAACATACAGTATGTTCAGTGTTCAGAATCTGTACATCACTATAGAAGAAAAAACCTTGCTGTTAAAATGGAAGCTAGAAGGGATGTCATAACGCAACACGAGTGTTTTAATCATACGTGGAAATCCCACATCTTCATCAACGGTCCGAGTAGGGCAACATAACTTTGGCAATCTATCCTCGGGTGATGTCAGCGTAAATATATAATCAAACATCGATGTATTACAAGTATATGGCACTCGCGTCAAGCAATGTCTGCAATCAGTGCCTGTTTTGTAAAGGTTTTATGGCCAATCTCTGTTGTGACTGACTGCAAATAGAAAAAGTTCCCAGACAGGAGACTTGAATGACGCAGGGGCTCATCTATCTTGCTGCTTGTTTATTTTCTTTGCCAAACTGTATGATCCAGATGCGTCATTAAACTTGAGATGAACCGCAGTGCAAATGCTTACCAAACCGTTGGTGGCGAACCGTACAGTTAGTTTTTTTTTTACCGAGAACCGTTACACCACTACTTTCTAGGTACAATTACATTTTTGTACACATTTTATTTTGTCATTCGTTTTTCATCATATTGGTCACATTTTAGCTTTCAAAAATGTTTTACATTCAGTCTAATCGACCAATAAATGTCTTGAAATTGCATATATATTTATGTTAGATGTCTATTATAGGGCTGCAACTGCAATTATTTTGGTAATCGATTAATTTCCGATTATTTCTTCGATTAATTGGATAAATCCCAACATTTTATTTTCCTGTAATTTACTAAATAGTACTGAATAGTACAGTACTAAATGTACGATTCTATACTCTCACATAACTTTGAACAAAGCCTGAATCTTGAAAGGTTTAGTATGAATGTATTATTATTACTTTCAGGACATACGCAAAACAGTTCCTTTCCTTTACTTGTAAAACTTAACAAAAAGTAATGGTGACACCAGAATAGAAATATTAATAATTCTGATCAACTGAAAAATATATAATTATGTTAGATACATATGCTTGAACACAGTCCCTGATTGCATACATTTTTAGTATGTAAAAGTAAAACATTTAAATTAATACTGTATGTTTCAGAATAGTATTGTTACTGATTACATGTTTCTAAACTATTCTTTTCAAAAATATGTGTATGCTTATCTAGTAAAATAATGTTTGCCATGGTATAAATTTAATGGTGAAATCAGACATTTGGCATTATCAGGAGGACTATCAAATATCAGGACCCTTAGCATTATTATACATTATATTCAGCATTAAATCCAGTTTAATACAGTACAATCATCAAATTCACTCTCGTGCTGAAAATAGCACCTTTGCTTATTGTAATATATGCACTGACAGGATGAGGAGAAATCGTCTGAAACACTTTAAAAACTGGCACAATTGGACCTCCGAAACATCAGCGTGATATCTATGACAGCTGCACAATTGATTACACTGAAACTGAAAGCGCAGTATGATGTTGCACGAGTTTAATCAAAATGATTTTGTTCCCTTTCCAAGGGCGTAGCCATGAAATTACTTTTGGGTGGGCCTCAATAAAAATGGATGGGCCAGATTTTTGCCCAATTTTTTTTTCTCCAACCTTTCCAGAAAATTCCTGTGAAATACGCAGAAATACGCACCCGATTTTGAATTCATAACATGTATACATTATAAAACATAGAAAATAGCACGACCTCTTTCAACGCACCTGATGCAGCAACCGCTCCACATTAAACTGCATGCTTATTATGATCTTCCTTGAAGTGTTTAGTGGAATGGTGGTGGCGTAGTGGGCTAAAGCACAGAACTGGTAGCAGATGGTTGCCAGTTTGATCCCCACAGCCACCACCATTGTGTCCTTGAGCAAGGCACTTAACTCCAGGTTGCTCCGGGGGGATTGTCCCTGTAATAAGTGCACTGTAAGTCGCTTTGGATAAAAACGTCTGCCAAATGCATAAATGTAAAATGTAAACGTAAAATGTTTACAAAGTGTTCTCTTGCGCTGGACAATTTGGGTCGTGTTTTTTCCACTTAAAATTGTCTCCGCTCTTTTTCAAAAGAGTCATCATGCAACACATTTTCAATGGGCTGTAAAGTCCCGTCACTGATGGAGCTTCTCCGTGCTCGTTGCAACTATCCAACCAATCGATAATGAAATTCATTGTTGATGATTTCCATTATCGACAATTATCGATTAGTTGTTGCTTCTCTAGTTTATTGTTTAATCGCATAATTTCTACTATTTACACGCATTTACACAGATATGTAGAAGACGTGCTAAATCTGTATTCTCTTTAAGAAAGCATCAGCCAGGAGAGGAAGTGCATAGTTTCTTTAGTGCATTCATGTGTGATGAGAATTAAATGTTTCTTTTTTTTGTTGTTATTGATCAACAACTGACTGCAAAGGATAGAAATGGTATTAAAAGAGGCATTATTCAATGACATATACAGTAGATTGCATGGATCTCATCGCTGCACACATAGAACGAGTCAAACCAAACTTTTCTTCGCCACTATACTACTTAATTAGCCAGTGGCTAATTACAGGCATTTTTAGTGGCATAGCGCAAAATTTGTTTGCATATGCAAGTGATTTATTTGCATTATAGAGGGTTGCCATATCCAGTAAAAGATGGATCTCGGGATTTAACGATCAATATTCAGATCGGGCAAACGAAGATCGCGATGCATCGGAAAATCTATATTTTTACCCAGTCATAATAACCAATTAGTTTACGTGCCTTGTTCTTTGTACTGCTGCAGCTCTCTGGTAAAATAAACATTAAAGGTGCAACAACGAGTTTTAGTCACTTTAACTTAAAATACAAGCAAAACGGCAGATTAACACTTCATAAACACTTATTTTTCGCTCTGTTCCTCCAAGCTGGAGCTTGAATGATGGTGCCTAGAGACTGCAATGGCAAGATATATAGTGAAAAAGGAGTTACGTTTTGGTCTGTTCTCACCTAAAACCGACTGGATAGCTTCAGAAGACATTGATTAAACTACTGGAGTCGAATGGATTACTTTAATGTTGCCTTTATCTGCTTTTTGAGCTTCAGAGGTCTGGCCATCATTCTTCTAAAAATCTTCATTTGTGTTCTGCACAAGAAAGAAATTATACACATCTGGGATGGCATGAGGGTGAGTAAATGATGAGAGAATTTTCATTTTAGGGTGAACTATCACTTTTTTTTTTTATGAAACTATTAGTTAGGTTTTGGTTAAAGGGTTAGGTTAGGGAGGTAGGTTTTGTTCATTTAACACTCCATAGAGTATTAATATTTTTGGAAGACCATTTAACTTGCTTTTAACGCCATTCAGTGGACATTCCACCTCGAAACTGCAGCAATACTTGCCTCGCTACTCTTTGCGCTCCACTTCCATTCAAACACATCCGAAAGCAGGAGACCGGAAACACAACCTCATGCAAAGAAATTTCATACTACAATGCTCATCGAAAGTTCGAGTTTGATGAACTGAACCGCAAATCCGTTAGACGGGATTGACCTCTGACCTCTTGGCTCAATACAATGAATACAATCTGCATGTTTTATTGTTGCAGGAAAGGAAGTAGACAATATATTTTAACATTTTTAATATAAAATTATTTGTGATTTATTATTTACTTACACCAGAAGCCTTCCAGCGTGACATCATATCCTGGTCCGTTGTCAGAAAAAAATGTGTGTGCTCAAAGCGTCGTGTGACTGCCTCTTAATGCACCACGTAATTTCATTTAGCAAAAATGTTGCCACCATCACGTAATTTTTATGAAATCAGGTTGGTAAAGTTAGCGTTAGTCCATAGTAATTATAAATAGCTTTAAATTATACCAAGAGAAGCCTATGGTATGTCTTCATTCAGACAGCACGTGAGTGTGTGGGTTGGTGATTTGTTTGTTTGTTTTTAATGCCATTCCAGCTTCTTTGGCTATTTTCATGGTGAAATCAAGGCAAAAATATGAAAACAAGCAAAACAACTAAAAACCTATTTAAGATGTTGAATATCCATTTGAAATAAAACCTCAAAATGATTCTGGACTGACTTCTCGGAGGACTAGAAATACCACAGTCCAATAAAATATGTTTGACATTTAATGGGCTCTGGCATGCAGCACATATGGGGCGGATCTTCACATGATGGTAAAAGTCTTGAATGGCCTATCCGGTCAATGCCTGTTAATGAAGATGTAAAATAAAGACACTGCCGACCCTGCAAAGCAATTTGAAAATCAGTCCATATTCCACTAACTCTGCAGGTACAACACCAAATTAGGGCAGGTGGCCAAATCAGTGCCCCCTAACCAAAATTTGGCGTGGCACAGAGTATGTGCTGCCACCTTCCTGGCACTACCGACTCCCTGTTTAAAGGGGGAGGTGGGGCAGGTGGCCAAACCTGTCTGTCAACGTGCAGTTGGCTCTTGCAACCCAGAGGGGGCCCAATTACCGCCCAGCGGGGCGCGGTATGCCAAC
The DNA here is from genome assembly GCF_019703515.2 of Myxocyprinus asiaticus. Taxonomy (NCBI): domain Eukaryota; kingdom Metazoa; phylum Chordata; class Actinopteri; order Cypriniformes; family Catostomidae; genus Myxocyprinus; species Myxocyprinus asiaticus. Next base: position 4,238,956 of record NC_059351.1, on the reverse strand, counting down.
AGCATGGCAACCACACGGCAACCATACGCTCCAATCAGAGGGGCAGACGGGTAAGTGACAGGAGATAAGAGGAGAGAGTCACATGGGATTGAGAAAAACACACGCAAGCGTGCACACACCCAACACAACTCTTTGTACTTGGTAATCTGATGTCAAGTTAATGAAAAACAAAGCCCCTAACCCCCCCACCCAAAACATACAGTCCGTACAGGAGCATGAGAGTTTTGAGCAACTGTCTTTGGCAATGACTTTAAAGGAATCATGCATACAAAATTCAGAAAAAGGTATGTCGTTCTAAAGCCGTATTTCTTTTTTGGAACACAAAATGAGATGTGCTGAAGAATGTTCACATTGCTCTCTTCCATAAAAGCATACAGTGACCAGGGGCTGTTAAGCTCTAGAAGGACAAAAAATGCACCATTAAAGTATCATGCAACAAAATCCAAAATTAAATCGAACTCATTTTATGCCCTACATTCAGAGTCAAATTAAGCCATACAGTCTTCCACTCCTCTTAAATTTCATTTGTGTTTGGAGAACAAGATTATCAGAGAACAACACATAGATTTCAGTCCGTTCCTCACACAAAGCTACCATACAGCTTCAGAAGACTTGGAATACAGCACAGGAGCAATAAAGACTACTTTATGGTGCTTTTTGGCATTTTTAGAGCATATGATTTATAACATAATATTAGACAGAGAGGAAAAAGAAACGGCAAACAAAAACTTGTATTACTTTGTATGACTCGATCTATATATTATGGACTATAATTGATGTAATGTGAGTGCCAGTAGTCAGTCAATTTTAAAGGAATGTTCCGGGTTCAGTACAAGTTGAGCTCAATTGACAGAATTTGTGGCATAATGTTGATTACCACAAAATTTATTTCGACTTGCGGCTGCTTTTCTTTAAAAAAGGAAAAATTGAGGTTGCAGTAAGGCACTTACAATGGAAGTGAATGGGGCCTATTCGTAAAAGTTAAAACACTCACTGTTTCAAAAGTATAGCCACAAGAGGTAGATTATATTCATATTGTTACCATGATTTTAGTTTGATAAAATCGCATACGAACTTTTACCATGTAAAGTTATATCCAATTTTACCACTTCATCGCCATGACAACGTAACGTCGTAACCCCCTAAGACCACCCTAAAATTAGACGAATTAAACAATGAACGTAAGAGCTTTTATAAAATTATAAAATTTGAACTTGGTGAACTCTAATTTGTTATGAACAAATGGTGCGCCTTGACCAATCAGTGGAGTGTCAGGCACGCCCACATGTACGAAACAAATATTCATGTTATAATCTTGGTTTATATGCACGAATGAAAAAATCATTTTCTTGTTTTTGGCCATTTCTTTTCAACTGAAAAACAAGCAGATACAACATAAATTGTTGTGATGTGATAAAGAGAGATAACGGAAATGTGATAAATGAATGGTTTAGTGGTCATTTCGCTTTGAAGACAAAAACGAGGGGCCCAGAATAATCTTTTATTGTTATTTCTTAAAAAAATGATTATGAAGTCATGTGTTGTAAGCAACATGTATTTGTTGTTTATGTTGACCATGAAAATCAATAACAGAGCGGTCACATTGAGACCTTCAAGACAGCGTGAAGTTTTTAAAAAACGTCAGATATTATTTTTGACATTTTTATGAAAAGGCACATTTTGTTCTGGTCATGTGGTGTAATCCTATTGTTTACTCAAAAAGTTAATGATTTATAAAAAAAAAAATTTTACCTAGAAAAATGTGTTTCAAAACTTTTTTAAATTCATGATTAAGTTGTTTATCCTCTCATGTATTCAAGGTGCAAAGAAAGTATTATAATATCTTTTACTTTAAGGTTAGACAACATGACAATTTTTTCAAAAATGACATTTCTAGCGTGCTGAGTGACTCCAGCCAGGTCTCCTAAGCAACCAAATTGGCCCGGTTGCTAGGGAGGGTAGAGTCACATGGGGTAACCTCCTCGTGGTCGCTATAATGTGGTTTGTTCTCGGTGGGGCGCATGGTGAATTGAGCGCGGATGCCGCGGTGGATGGCGTGAAGCCTCCACACGCGCTATGTCTCTATGGCAACGCGCTCAACAAGCCACGTGATAAGATGTGCGGGTTGACTGTCTCAGACGCGGAGGCAACTGGGATTCGTCCTCCGCCACCCGGACTGAGGCAAATCACTATGCGACCACCAGGACTTAGAGTGCATTGGGAATTGGGCATTCCAAATTGGGAGAAAAAGGGGGAAAATCCCCCCCCCCCAAAAAAAAACAAAAAACAAAAAAAATGACATTTCTAAGAACTTGACAAATGTTTTAAACTAGACTTTAAATGATTTCTTATTTATAACTCCTTGGACAACCTTATTTGTCAATGACCCATAAGCATTAGCGCCCCACGAGTGAAAGTATCCAATAACGGGGGGGGGGGCTAACTGAGATAAAAATTATTATATGATGGCTCATGTGATCGTTACATGTCTGTCGTGAGGTGACATGCACCATGTAAAATAAAGCAGCTTTTACTAGGTTACTGATTCGAATATATTCACCTCATACTCATGATGTACAAGGTTTTTCACTATTACTAAATAAATATAAATACAAATACTTCTAATATATAGAAGTATTAATATAAGTATAGAAGTATACAAATACTTCTACTATATAAATATAAATACTTCTTTGTGTAAAACTTTTTTTAATGAGGAAAAATGACCGAGTGCGCCTTTAACGGCTCTAAAAGTGTAGTAAAAGTTTCTCTTTGAAAAATAAATATTAGCAATCAGGTTGTACTGGCCGACTGCAGTTAAGGGGCTGTCATTTTGCTTACTCATACGATGAAACAAGAAAATGGTAGGAAAAATGAAATACTTAATAAAACCACTGGCTTGCGACTTCAATTTCATTCTGATGAAAATTCTCCTCTGGGAGTGTTTTTCTATCAGGCTCAGGGGCAGATCGACTTTTCATGATTGTTATTGTTATTATATGAAAAGAGATAAAAACCATCATTAATCGGCTACATTCCCTTCCCCTTATCACCGTGATAAGAGGAGAGGAGTGCTTTTCGTCCTCCCATCTAACCCACACTGTAATTAGGCCTCCCTTTCATTCGCTCACTCACTAAAACGGGAACACACACACACACACACACACACAGGGCATGCAGGAGCCAGCCGTGTTCAGCAAATTAAAAATTTGTCATTAAGTGGAGTTTACCATAATGCTGTTTTATCTTCCAGGGGTTTGGGGGCCTGATGAAGTGTGTGTGTATGTTATAGGTCTGGGGTGTTAGGGGGTGTGTGTGGACAGCGGGGCTTTTGTAAATTGAAAAAGCAGAATAATCCTGCCCTTTCTATCGCCCTCTTCAGTCACACACACAGTAAATCCATAGCCATTGGGGTAATTAAATAACAGCGCTTTAAGATTCTAATTTGTTTTGTTGTTTTTTTCTTCTTTTCTGCCCGTAACCAATCATTGGACTTCTGGAAGGGTGGTAACAATATAGGTTGGATATGAAACAGGTGGGAACAGAAGACAGCGCACACACACGCGCACACACACACACATTAAAAATATCCACACAAATTAGACTAGGAAACATAAAGCTGGCATTATTAAAAACGATATCCCTCAGTCTTGAATTATAATGAAAGACAAAGGGGAATTATTTCTACTGTTCCCACAAGAAGGGGGGGGGGGTCTGGGAGGACGTTCTCAAAGGTGGAGACCCTACACTGTTCAGCTCGGACAACCTGGAATAAAATATGAGTTTGGGTGGGGCTTCAGTTCCACCAGACTGACAGCAGGCAGTGCGTGTAAAAATAACCGTTGCATGGAAACAAACACTACAAATGTGGCGTTTCCGCAAATGGAGCATCAAGGAATATTTCCAGTAGAAAGATTCCAGTAGGAAGACTAATTCCCAAAAGTAAAAAAAAAAAAAAAGCAGATAACTATAACTAGACATTAAATGAAGTGAGGTAAAAACAAGTGTTCTTAAATAAATACAGTATTACACTGCCCTTTTAAAAATAGACCCACCGTTTTAAAATAGTAGCCAAGTTTTAAGGAAAATTCTGTCATCTTTTATTCACCCTCATGCTGTTCAAAAACTGTTTGCAATGAATGAAAGTGAATGGTGACTGAGGCTGACATTCTGCTGTACATCCCCTTTTGAGTTCCACGGATGGAAGTCATGTGTTAAGAAAAAAAATTAGGATGATTGAATGATGACAGAATCTTTATTATTGGATGAACTATCCCTTTAACTGTGGTATTAAAAAACAATGAATGCATATAATGAATCATTAATTAATTAGTGGATTAGAATAATTAATTGCATCAATACTTAATCTATTGAGACTATTTAAATATTTATTGATTGAGAAGTTCATGTTAATTTTGAGTGGCGGTTAAATATTTTTTATTTATTTTTATTTTTTTTTATAATACAGGATTTCCCAATACTGGACATTAATGACATGCGGTTGCTCATGATCTACTGTTGAAAATGTACTGCTCATTTTGTTACATGAAAATTTAACTTTGCAGCATTTATAATGCAATATACAGTATTGTGAATAATTGTACGGGTGTCTATTTTGCCCCTTATCTGTATAAAGTCCAGCTTTATGCACCAATTTTCTGGTTATTATTGGAATTTTGGTTGCAAAATTGTTTTATTTGATTTATTAACTGTTTTTATAAACTGAGGGACTAAAGTTAAAATTTATGGGACGAAATTATAATTATTGTCTGTGGTAATCGACAGTAGACACAGTCAATAGAGCTTAACTTGCAATGAATACTCGAAGATACAGTACTCCTATTGTTTCAATAAAACAAACTATTTGTAAAAAACAAAAATAGTAGCCTTAACTGCCAATAAAATTGAAGTACATTCCACCACTCCCCTTACAGAACATTAAAGGGATAGTTCACCCAAAAATGAAAATTCTCTCATTATTTTCTCGCTCTTATGATATCCCAGGTATGACTTTTTCTTCACTAGAACACATTGGAAGAAAAATAGAAAAATATCTCAGCTCTGTAGGTCTTTAAAATGCGTGGATGTGGATCAGACCTTTGACGCTCCAAAAATCACAGATAGTCAGCATAAATTTCATCAATATGACTAAAAAAAGACAGCCAGTAAGCTTCATGAGAGCGCTGAATTCATGTGGTCTCTCGTGTGACGTATTCATGTTGGCATGTAACGGACGTAATCTCACGTTTTTCTCTCGGTTGAGATATCCAGGATAAGCACACAAACGCACCATTGTGAGTAAAGAAAAAGATAAATACAGATCCAACCAAGATTCTGTAGTGTTCCTCCTTCTCACTTGTAAACAGCACTACTCTTCCGGCTGTGTCGCACGTGCGTCAGTTCTCGCGTGTCTCAAATGTCGACATGATTACGTCACACGCACATACCGCTGCTGACCAGAAGCGCTGATTAAGAGTTAAAAAGTACTTAAATATTGATCTTTTTCGCACCAAAAACAATTGTATCACTTTAGAAGACATTAATTTAACCACTGGAGTCGTATGGATGATGTTCATGCTGGCTGTCTGTTCTTTTTGGAGCTTCAAAAGTCTGATCACCCACTTGCATTTTAAGGACCTACTGAGCTGAGACGTTTTTCTATTTTTCTTCAAATGTGTTCTGGTGAAGAAAGTCATACACACCTGGGATATCATGAGGGTGAGTAAATGATGAGCCTTGGGTGAACTAATCCTTTAAGTATGAATTTGTTTTATTGTGTTCACACAGCATATTTTAAATTATACCATTTAAATTACTACAGTTAGTGTTACTGTAGTAAACCATGGTAAATTTAAAATTAAAGGTGGTTTAGTTTAACAACTTAAAATAAAAGCAAAGAGCAAACTAAGAGGATGTCTATTCTTTAAACAGTCACATTAAATTCCATCAAACAAAAAGAGATACAAAAAAAAAAAAAAAAAGGGCTGAGAGACATCAGGCGCAGAGGCAAAAGGAAGAGAAGGGACAGATGGTGGGGCTATGGCTGGGTGAAAAGGGGGAAAGGGGGGTTAAAGGAAGCGACAGAGAAAGAGAGAGAGGAGGAGGGAGAGAAGGTGTAACGAGAGGGCTTGCCTGTCCATCTTCACCTCACTCGCATCCCCAGGGTATTCCTCCCTTTCCCTCTTTCTCATTCTCCCGCTCGTAATTCTCATTTATCGGGTCTCTTGTTTATTCATTAAGTTAGTTTGCCCATTTCGGCTGTTTTCCTCCATTACCGTCTATGCTGATTAACAGGGCAAGTCTTTTTGCCTGATGATTTTTTTTTCTTTGTTTAATTTAGCATTGTTAATGTTTATTTAAATTTCACAATATATATCAATTTACAGTGATAATTAATGTATATTCAAATTGAAAGGATAAAATAGTTTGCATGAGATGACAAATCATTCCTCAAATTCATCCCTCCATTTGACTTGTCTTTGACAGGTAATAACATCCACAAAAGAACCCCACTGACAAGTTCCACTTGAATGTGCGTTTAATATGATAACAATAGACTGGGTAAATCCTCAGACCCCACCTCTGACATCCCAGAATTCTGTTCTCCATCCAGTGGAAACTCTCCACAACTCCATTCATAACAGCAGAAACAATATAATTATTATATTTCAGAATATAAAAGTGTGATAAAGACCTACAGTGGCAGGTTCCAGCAAACTCTATTTTGCAATGCAATGTTGATATAAAATTGTGATATTTTCTCTTATTAAGTGCAAGATCAAGTTTATTCACTTTAAACAAAACATCCCAGAGGGCAAAACAATGTTCTTTTGTGACATGAATCAATCACGACTGTTCATCGTAATACTCATACATTGTTTCTATTCCCAAATCAACTACTCATTTAACAGGAAAGTGTATTTTTTGAGCATTATCTGTACATGTGTCTTAAGAAAACTGTTTCGGAATATAGAACATATATGTAACAGATATATTACACATGTTCAGGCCTATGAAGCAACTAGTTATAGTGCTTCGAAGGTAGCACTGTTTTTAATTCTATGGAGTATGGAGTAAATATGTAATTATTCCTCCCATTTTCTTATGTGTTTGAGCAAATGTGGAAACAAAATGACAGCTTTGGAATATTTTTTGTGGGTGAGAAACAGACCAATTTTTTTTACCATAAATGTCCACTTTCACTTCCAAAATGTGAATGTTGAATTAATGTTATATTAATATTGATCTGTTTCACACCCACACCTATCTTATCGCTTCTGAAGACATGGATTTAACCACTGGAGTCATATGGATTACTTTTTGTGGCCTTTATGTGCTTTTTGGAGCTTCAAAAGGTCTGATCACCATTCACTTACAATGTATGGACCAACAGAGCTCAAATATTCTTCTAAAAATCTTTATTTGTGTTCTGCAGAAGACAGAAAGTCATACACATCTGGGATGGCATAAGGGTGAGTAAATTATGAGAGAATTTTCATTTTTGGGTGAACTATCCCTTTAATCCTTACTTGTAAAAAAATAAATAAACTATAAATCAAGCTTTTTCAGGTTTAAAAAGTGACTTACAAAATTTGTCCCTGCAAGAGGAAGCTTTACCATGGAGTGAATATGTATACCTAAAGTGCCCTTGCTACATACATCAGAAAATCCCATTACACCCAAAGGGATCGACAAACTGAATTGAACATATTAATATGAACAACAGGATGTTTCTTTAATACACCTAAACATATGCCTAATACTCTCACTAATATCTCTCTATTTGAATGTAGTCACTTAAGGCAAAGCCTTATTGGGAAAAAAATCTATTAGAAATTCCATCAAAGAGTACCTGTGGTTTAGCCTCAAAAAGGATTACATTCCAGACCTCGCTCACTCTCGCTTTGGTGCATGACAGAAACAGAAAGGGAAAGAAGCGGAAAATAAAAATATATAAAAAAAAGAGGTTAGAGAAAGAAAGATTTTTAGATTAGGCCTAATGCTGAATAAATATGGAGAGATTTGTGGAGGAAAGTCAGTCACGCTCAGTACCTCGTAAACACACTCCATTTTTCCTTCTGCTGGTCCATCAGGCCACTAAGCTGGTCAGCAACAGCAACCCAATTACTATTGATTACCGCACTTCAGGAAAACAAGGGAGAGGGAGATAGATGGATAGACAGCAAAATCCATTCCAAAGTGAGCATCACTACGCCCTACTCACACTGGAGGGCAAAATACAGAGTGAATACTCTGATAGGTGCAGGGCATAACTGTCTCATGTGCGCCTGTTTGGTGTAACCTAAATGAAGACATTACTGGCACTTTATTATGAACTGGAATGTTACCTTGATGACATATCAGCAAAAAGCTTTGTTGTGGCAAATAAACCTTTGGGGTAAAATAGTGCATCTTTGTGTCTTGTTTAAGCTGAATTGCTTGAAGACCTCATGAAATGACTTGAAGAGCAGTTTTATTTCCTGTATTATCATATTTCCTATTGAAAAAGGAAGATGGAGCGGGAGATATCAAGTCTCATCCTTTTTTTTTTTTTTTTAAAGGACAACCACTTCTTTGTTTCTTTCAGTTTACAGTACAGCCATGAGCCATGATTTGCTACTTTGCTACTTGCTTAAGGAAGTATTTTTTCCCATTCATTATTTTCATATGGATTTCATAAAAGTCTTTATAAAAGCATTCTAAAGTAAGTATTTGAAAATCAGACAAAAAACTAAAAGGTTCAAGACTGTGTACTTAACATGTTCAATAAGAGAATAAGCTACAGTACCATGAAGCATTGCGAATCCTAAATTCTAAAATCAATAGTTAATATTTTTCCATTGTTTTTATTTTGATGTCTAGATGGGAAGGCAAGGATGAGAGGCGTTGGAAGGGATCCTGTGTCCAGCTGTGGGGGGTGACAGGGAGAAGTCCCTGACCGCTGCCCCACCACCAGGAGATGTTCCGGGATTAATGGGGCGAAACACTGAAGATAGGTGGCTCCCGGCTGATGACCCTGCAGCTGGGCTAAAGGCATTGGTGGAGGTGCGGCAGGCAATAACGCCCGGCAGGTTATTACAGCTACCTGCGCATCTGTTTAGTTCTCTGGGAAACCAGTGACTACTGTGAATAGGGCAGTTGGAGTTCAGGGAAGACTGGAGGATGATCAGGAAAGACTGGCTGACAGCAGGAATGTCTGCACAGTGGTGGGCAGGCTAGTTACCTTACCCACAAGTCCACACACAGGGGACAACCTTACTAGCTACGAGCACAATTAAAGGAAAACAGCCCAGTGGTCATCCGAGAGGCAGGATGGAAGATGGACCAATTAGGACAGACAATATGGACGCAACTGGAATGGCCATGGATAATGAGAAAAGGATCCTTAGAAAATGCAGTTGCAGGTGGATGAGGGTAACAACTAACAAAGGCCTGTGGATTCATCAAGGAAGAATGAAGTGTGGCGGGAGCAGCCAGACATAAACTTGCACTGCAGCAGCAGGTCAGACAAGAAGGATACGGCATCAAGAAGATCAGTACTGCCAGCAGGACAGGTCAAGCCTGCAAGGTGAGCCGCAAGAAGAGACAACCTTAAACCCACAGACAAGGGACGACATGACAATGAGAAGAAACCAGGGAGAAGGAGGCTAATCAAGTGGCCGAGATCTAATGATAAGGATGCATGGAGCAGACTAGATGAGGACCTGTGCTCCACCTTGGAGAATGCCCTTACTGGAAGGGTGGAGGCCAAGCATAATAAGTTTAGCGATATTGTGTACGAAGAATGCATAAGTAGATTTGGTGAAACGGTAGTAAGGAAGAGTGGTCCCAGGGTGACGGGTCAGAGAGAGAAGGAGATACTTCAGCTTGTGAAAGAGCGGAGGCAGCTTCGTAAGGCTTGAAGGAAGGCAGGGGAGCAGGAGATGGAGAGCTTGAAGGTATTGTGGGATGGCATAAGGCCTAGATTAGCGGTCTTGAGGAGGGCAGAGAGAATCCGACAGCGGAGAAGGAAGAGGGAGCGTGAAAGGGCAAAATTCATCAAGGATCCTTTTAAGTTTGCCAGAAACCTGCTGGAAGAAAAGAGGAGTGGGAAGTTGGTGATGGCAAAAGAGGAACTAGAAGACCACATGGAACAGCAACTTGGTGACCCCTACAAAGACAACCCGCTTGGCTCCCCCGGATATGTCCCACGGCCAGTAGAGCCAGTAGTGGAATTTGATGTAGATCCGCCTAAGCTGAGTGAGGTGAGGCAGGTGGTAGAAAAAGCTAGGGCAACTTCAGCCCCAGGCCTGAATGGGATACATACAAGCTGTATAAGATGTGCCCCATGGTCCTTAAAATGTTGTGGAGACTGTTGAAGGTTGCCTGGAAGAAGCAGTGCATACCTGTTGAGTGGCAAAGTGCAGTGGCCATCTTCATACCCAAAGAGCAGGGATCCACCAACATTAGTCAGTTAAGGAGCACTGCCCTATTGAACGTAGAGGGAAAGCTTTTCTTTTCGGTGGTAGCAAGGAGGATATCTGACTACCTCCTGAAGAATGAATACATAGACACAAGCTGCCAGAAGGCAGGCATACCAGGTTTTCCTGGGTGCGTGGAACATGCATCAGTAATATGGGAGCAGATCCAGTCTGCCAAGTCAGATAAGAAAGACATCCACGTAGGCTGGGGAGGTGCCACACAAGACACAGCACGGAGGGACGCCAGATTCATCTTGGCGCCTGGAAGTGATTGGACAATGATGGACGACCTTGGCCAGCAGCTAAAATTTCCAACTGAGGTTGCCATTACCTCCTCAAGGCCGGATGTAGTGTTGTGGTTGACTTCAGCTAGGAAAACAGCATGGGAAGAGGGTCTGGAGACAGCCTATGAGAGGAAGAAGCTAAAATATGCCGATCTGGCCTCAGGGTGCAGGGAAAATGGATGGAGGACTGCCACCTACACTGTGGATGTTGGGTGCCGAGGATTTATGGGAACATCAATGCACCACCTTTTTAGAGACATTGCCATCATAGGAGCAGCTTAAAAAAGTCTTTGAAGGAATTGGCAGAAGAAGCTGAGAAAGGAAATTTCGATTGACATGATTGGACTAAAATTTGAATATGCTATGAGTCACACATATTTTTTTTTTGTCTGTTTCTCAGAAAAGACAGCACATTTTAAATGAGTGTATATGTGCTATTGAAAAAGTTAATTTTGTCATCTTTGACAAGAACATTAGCATATTATTGTCTCAAAGCTAACAGACATATACTAAAAGCCACAAAACTCCAATTTTGATTGCATGGTGCCAAACATTTCCTGTTGATTGACCTTGGGTACACAAGAGCAATATAAGATTTTAAAATCCTGTGTGCCAGTGAGGATGACATCACTCAGTGATCACAAAATCAAGGGTGCAAAAATGCCAACTGAAAGTTGAACAGAGAAAAGCAGAAAAGAGTTGACTTGTGGAATTTGTCAAATCAGATCAGTTTGTAGGAGCCATTTGCCATTAAGTATAATCGGAGGTAAAGTTCAGTCCATTTCAGTCCAAAGTCAACATCAAACCCCAGACTGTATGTGTACATGGATCTGCTAATTACCTACTAAGCTTATAACTGTTTACCTTCAAAAACTAGAAAGGTGGGGGGCCTGGGTAGCTCAGTGAGTATTGATGCTGACTACCACCCCTGGAGTCGTGAGTTCGAATCCAGGGTGTGCTGAGTGACTCCAGCCAGGTCTCCTAAGCAACCACATTGACCCGGTTCCTAGGGAGGGTAGAGTCACATGGGGTAACCTCCTCGTGGTCGTGAATAGTGGTTCTCGCTCTCAATGGGGCACGTGGTAAGTTGTGCATGGATCGCGGAGAGTAGTATGAGCCTCCACATGCAGAGTCTCCGCGGTGCCATGCACAACGAGCCACGTGAAAAGATGCATGGATTGACAGTCTCAGAAGCGGATGAAACGTAGACTTGTCCTCCACCACCCGGATTGAGGTGAGTAACCGCGCCACCATGAGGACCTACTAAATAGTGGGAATTGGGCATTCCAAATTGGGAGAAAAGAGGATATAAAAAAATTAAAAAACTAGAAAGGTAACCGTGTTGGGGCCTAGATGAATAGCTGGGATGATTGAAAAGAGGTACATATAAAAACAGAACATGGTTGAAATAAAGAACAGAGCCATGGCCTAGCAGTAAGTGCACATGCTCCAGACACATCGAGCTGTGCTGCTTATTTGGGTGTAGCAGGTTCAATTCCAGTCAATTCCGCTCTTTCTCCCCAATAATTTCCAAAAGCAAAAAAAAAAAGGTGCATAAAAATTGAGACCTAAAAGAGAACCAACTTTTAAGTTTTTGATTTCTATAAAGCTTTATAAATGGAAAAAAAAAAAATCTTTTCACAATTTATTTTTTTCCTTCATTGTGATTTTTTTTTTCTTCCCAATAATCGAACAGCAATCCAGCTGCCACCGCTATTATTTGCTCTAGGAAATATTTAGGCTTCATTTGATATAATATTATAAAATAAACCCCAACTTGTGAGATAATGAAGAAGATACCTAGCTAAAACGCTATTGGGTTTTATCAGCAAGGTAAACTGCCAATATGTCCGGTGTATGCAGCAATTGCAGTGACAGTAAATAGGGGGAAGAGGTAGTATGATATGAGTTAAATGGTTTCCCGACAGTCGGCCCGCAAACATTTCAGCCTCATTCCACCAATGTCGGCTATCTCAGCTGACAGCTAAACCAACTGTATGCTTCGGCCGTATTAGATAGCAGACAAAACTCAACTCTTTACATCTCCATGTCATTACAAGTTCCGACTGGAAAATTCTGAGCTTAAAAATCCAGCGGATGAAAGCAGGTTTGATTATTTCTGCATGTTGGAGGATTATTTGATACGTATCGTAAAAATACATGAATCTTTCAGAGAAGACAGAAGGCTTCCAAAGCCTCTGCCGAATTCATTGAATAACAATAAAACATCTAAATTAAAATCGCTCCCAATATGAATCAAGTATTGATTTAAGCTAAGCATTCAAATTGTGTGGTCTCAACTCTCAACACTTAACGTCACCTAAATAATACGTTGTGAACATATCAGACTAAACAAAGACTCTCAGACTAGAAAGCATGAATAGATTTATTTTTTATTAATTGGTTTGTCCACAAGCTAATTTGTGAGACTAAGACACTTTGAAAATGTCCAACGTGTCAAGATGCAAGGTCTCATCCATGCAGTTTTATTTAGCCTAAACAAAAATGAATCTACTTTGATTACAACTATAACAGATCAGACGTCTTTCTTTATTTCTTGCTATCTGCCTTGTAGCATTCTTATGACAGAAGTAAAAGCAGTAAAAGTTGTTTTTGATGTCACAAGTTTAGTTTATCAGTTGGCACAAACAAAAAGGAAAACTGATGTGGCACACACACACACACACACACACACACACACACACACACACACACACACACACACTGTAAGCAGCTCCCTCAACATGCAAAAGAGACCCTAATAATAGTGAGGTGGCGTTTTCCGGAAGGTCCCTGAGGGAGTTAAGAAAGCTTTAGAGATTAGTAACAGTGAGACACAGACCGGCTCACATAAAAATATATATACACACAAACACTTCTTACCTCTCATTAGTAGAGAGACAGATAAGCACACAAGCAAATTAATTAAATGAGATAAAAAAATAAGGCAATATGCCTATAAAGGCAATAGAATAAGTATGACTTTCCAGAACTTTCCAATAGTAACACAACACAGGACATTTCAGTGACTAGGAGTATTTTCACAGCTTCTGAACTGTATAAAGAATTATTTCGGTTGGACGATTTAAACAATGTGTGAACGAGAGAAAATCAACCGTGTTGCATTTTGTAATGTATTTCCATAACAATGTTAGCACAAAGACGACCGACGACAAAGCAATTCAATTTTACCTTTGCACTTAAATTACACATATAATATCTGATTTCATGTAAGTAACCGGAATCTTTTCGGATAACAGTGGTTATATATGCAGTGCTATTGAGACAAGGCACTGTAAAGATGGACAAAGCAGAATAACTTGTTTGCAAGCATTACACGATTAAGTTGTTTAACAACAGTATCAGTTTTTTGTGGAAGGGTTCAGTTAGTGACCAGAACACAGTGTATCCACAAGACCTAGAAAGCCACAAAAATGAAAACCGAGGCGAAATATTCCCCCCTTCTGCATTTTACCACTCTATTGAAATTATATTAATAAATCTATAGTCTAATAGTCTAAAGCCCTAACAGCTAAGCAATCATCATCTTGGCTCAGTGTTAATAAATACCCCTAACCCAAACACCCCACCCAAAAAGACAGAGTGATTTAAAAGAAAGTTACAGTTGTGCTGAACGGAAGCGAGAAAGGGGAGAAGAAAAAAAAAGAATTAATCAGGTCTCAATGGAGTGCCTCTGTCCTCTGTCACTGAGGCAATAATTTGATTTTATATTAAATGACTGCTTAATTATAATGGATTTTATTGGTAATTGCAATTGCAATTTCCCCCTCACTGAAGTTTCCCTCCTGCACCCAGACCCACAGAAAGATACAGAATCAACAAAAACACGACACAGACAGGAGGAAACACTTAATATCCATGTGCCAGGAATGTCTAACTGTAATATACTGGCTTGGATTACAATTATACAAACATTATGAATTAACACCATAATTTACATCTTACTCTGAATTAATAATATCATTTAGATTCAATCCGTACAACCTATATGACTAATTTCTGTATTTTGTTCTGTACGTTGTCTCCATTTAGGGTCATACAATGGTACGGATACAGTGCCAAAGCAATGGAAGCGGTTTTAAAACCTGCTCTTATGCCCCTAACCTCAAGGCGCACAAAGCCAATTACAAATTATCTTGGTCTCAATTCCTCTTAAGAAAAACAAAATATCCATTTTCTTTCTTGAGCACCATCTTGTCATCGCATTTAAATAATTCTATGAAAAACAATGAATTCAGTGTCTGGAATGTACTACAGAAGCTAGTGGGTGGGGGGACTTTTTCCACTACGCTTTGTCAGAAAACAGCCCACACAAATATTCTATATAAAAAATAAAAAAATTTAAAAAACAATTCGCATCAAACCAAATGAGCACCTGCAAAAACAAACACAGATGTTGGACTTGAGGTTTTCCGGGACGAGGCTGCATCTTTGTGCGGTGAAGATAATCACAGAGGAACAGATATAACAGTCCGATTTAACCCACTCTGGGAGACTATTCTCATAACTATTAAAAATAATATAATAATAAATATCTTGTAATAACTTCATTAAGCCATCCTAATACCAGGCCATAAATGGGACTGGTGCATAAAAACAACAACTCATTTTTAAATGTTATGTATTTTTATAAGGGAACATTTATTTGACAGTATTTATAAGAAAAAAGGTGTATTGATCTAGTTTGGGAACAATTGGAGCAGACTACGTTATCTATAAAGATACGATAATTTGATTTATGCATCTAAACCTGTTCCACTAAATCCTTCAACAGAATAACTAAAGTCTCACGGCCTGCGTGCGTACGTACGCCTTTGCCGAGTTTAAATGTGCAGACCTGCCACTCTGCATCAATAGCAGAAACTATGACAATGGAGCAGGGCTTGGTTCCCCGGCCTTGCCTTCTCTAATCAAACCTGGTGTGTGACCATTTAGTATGAAATTGGAATGGAAGCTTGCCAGCAATCCCCTTTTCAAAAATACACCCAACACCCTATAACATGATTAAGGATACCTGCTGTCCCATGCAGAGCCCACCCAAAACGCCAGACGTCCAACCAGGAACACACACAGACTTTTCAAACAGGATTACACTGGCCACACTCGTAACGTAGTTCACTGGCCATTCGTGAAGAAAGAGCTGATGGAAATGCACTCTCCAAGAAGCCGGATGTAGACCTGATGAAAGTGTACAATCTCTCTGAAAAGTTTGATGAGATTCTCTCGATTTAAAGCTAAAGTTCAGCAAGTCGTGCTGTCACTACATTTTTTGGATCAACAGAATTGCCCTAAAATTGTTGTAATAAGCCATGAAATTCAGTCGATATACAAACAAACTCAATTAAACGCATTTCACAGTCAAATAAATTAATCAATCAATAAATAATCATTATAAAAAGATTAATTACTTACAATTATACTTATAAAAACAGTATGACAGTATAAGCCATTTTTGCAAGAATATTGAGAACAAATTCACTGGAAAAACATTGGTCAAAAAGTTTGAGAATAATGCATAACTTTTCCATTTCTTCATGATTACTTAGTTTGTTTTTTTTTACTCATTTTATATAGACACTGCACACAAAAAGCACAATTTTTCATTTTTACAACTAGATCGTTGACTATAAAAATTTAGAAATTTTAAAATTCCCTTATATTTTTCCATGACCGTGGGAACCCTCAGTTTATATATATACATATATATATACACAAGAATAAAACCAAGTAACTATTAAATATTCATAAAATAAAGTACAACCAATGAAACTTGATCAAATAAATCTTGTAAGACTTATCTAAAAATGTAAGTGGAAAAAACACTGCCTTTTGCTGTGATTTTATGGTGAATCTGTGCGTGTTTGTGTGAGGGCATGGCGTCTGTTAAAATACACCATGTGGAGAAAAGGGTGTGGTGTTTCAGCTGAAGTGGCACTGCTGTGCCCAGATAAGAGCTGATGCCTATCCTTGCCACAAACACACATCTCCTGGTCCACAAACTCACATTAACACACACACACCAACATAACCAGTCTCACACACATGAACACACCCCAAAAACCCTCCAATCTCTCACACACATACAGACAGACACATATCACCTCACACAGCCGCCACGTCTCACACCAGTAACTCTCTCTCTCTCACACACACACACACACACACACACATCTGCTAGAATCATGCAGTAGTATGCAGTCTTCACAAATCCTGCAGATAAAACACCTTCACTCCCTAGCACTTAGCAACACAAGTTACACAACACACGCTCCCATTTCTGCGGCCGAACCGCTGGCACCTCAAGCTAGAGCATTGTGACCCATCCACAATGATGCACTTCCACATTCTGCTATTGACTGCATATTCACAACAGCCACAATCACACTCACTTACACATCACAGAAGTCTCACCTCGCCTTCCCGTCCAAACACAAGCACTTCAATGCTAATAAATATCAGCGCACATTCAAAAATATGGTGGAAAATGGAAATTACACAAAGAAACACACTAGAGGGGTGCTTATGAATGTTGGCTGCAAACCCAGTTACTATAATCATCAAACCTTGACTTAAAGTGCATCAATACTGACTCCTGAATCCAAGTGCTCAAACTCCATGGGCTGCAACACCATTATGATCTCCGAGAACTATAAAACCAAAATAGAAATGATACAAATGCACAAACGTGCAAATAATTAGCAGTTATTCCATTCATATCACACTAATGAGGAACTTTATATTGGAATATTAGAAGGCCTTTGGCATTTCCAATATAAACAACTTTTGGATGAATAGCTCTTTTGTAACAAAAAAACCTTCATAACATGATTAGAACAAAAATGGCTTCCCTAACATGCTGGAGATTTACAATATATTTTCATTAAAATAAACTTCAAGTGAAAATGCCCATTGAAACAAAAGGCCTAGGTCAAACAAAACAATTACATGTAGAATATAGCAAAAGCCAAAGTGAGAGGGAAAGGTAGCCAATGTGACTGACAGCTGTCAGTTATCTTCGTCAGAGTCTGGGTGTGGCCTCATTAAAGCAAGGAGAGATATCGGAGAGTGAGAGAGAAAATATAAGGATGTAGAAAGAGGAAGAGGAGAAAGAGAGAGAGACAGAGAGAGGGAAATCTACATCCAATAGGATACAGAGGGCGACAAGGCCACGTTCACTACTGTGAAGATGACGGTGGAGTCAACATAGACTTATCCAGAAAACAGAGCTAAAACCAAAATGGACTGCATCTAATATTCACACACAAACAGCTACAAACAAGCCATAATGACATTTCTGAACCATTGAAAAGAGAAACAAAAAGAGAGGGAGACAGATATCTAATGTCTTACCTTTACCCTGCAGTATATCAAACACACTCAAAGACACTTTTCTTTCAAATGCTCACGCATTCAGTCTAAACTAATGCCCATCTGCTGCCACTGCTACAGTCCAGCCTAATGACAAAGTTTTGTGCTCACGGGGCAAAAAAAAAACAGACAGAACCAAAAAAGGGGAGGGAAAAACACTGAAAAAAAGGGGGAAAGGGAAATTAAAAAAGCACAAAGGGGAGAAGAAAAAAGAAAGTGTGAC
Organism: Myxocyprinus asiaticus; assembly: GCF_019703515.2. Classification (NCBI taxonomy): domain Eukaryota; kingdom Metazoa; phylum Chordata; class Actinopteri; order Cypriniformes; family Catostomidae; genus Myxocyprinus; species Myxocyprinus asiaticus. The sequence continues at coordinate 4,220,600 of NC_059351.1, read as the reverse complement.
CACTGAAGAAAGCTCAACAACTCACCCCCTGTGTGTGTGTGTGTGTGTGTGTGTGTGTGTGTGTGTGTGTGTAAATCTGTTGCCATACAGACACAACAATAACAACTGAAGAGAATTGGATTTGAGTGTGTGTGTGCATGTTGCAAGATGACTGTTGTTCAGAAGACATGCATCACACAGTTATAAGACACAGTTATATAGCAAGAGAAGAGAATTGGATTTATATGTGAATGTGACTGTGTGCTCAAATAAAATTAGTCACTGCTGTCTGAAGCCTTTTACTAGTCCACACAAACACAATCACACTTAACACACATTCTCTGTCCTTCGTCTCCTATGGGGAGTGCATATGACAATAATGGGAGTATATATGTAGGTGACTTTCAGGCCATGTTGGATGAAACGGCATGTGTTTATTTTCACCTATGCATGCAATATTGTGTTTTGAAGCCTTTATACTCAAAGTCATCCTATCTCAATTTAACACGTCCTCGTTAAATAGAAAACTACTGTCCTCTTTTTTTAAATGGGTAGAACACATCATTTCCTTTATCTTTCACTTGCCACATCCTTAGTTCATGGGCTGAGCATTTTAAGCCTCAAATTCTAGAGAAGGGGTGGACAAAAATGACTTTTTTAATGGCTAATTATTTATATAATATAATTAATGATAACAAATGAAATGTCTACAAATTTGAAAAATAAAATGCTTATTTCACATAATATTTATGCTGCGTTCACGTTGTGAATTACTGTAATTATGAGATGGCAACTTGGAGATTCTTCTTGGTGCTGTTCACGTCCTGGGACCTTGGAAAGTTATTCTTTTCTATGGCAACATTCATAACGCAAAAAATGCTTTTGTTATTGCTAACAGCAAAATATTCCTCACTACTTTAATTCAAAGACCAAAGAAAGCACTCCAGGCAACAATGGCATAATGAAATGGCATATCAAACAGAATTATGGTTGACTACCTTTCATTGTTGAGGCCGCTGCCATATTGGTTCTTTTTTTAGTTTAAAACTTGTATGTTTTTTGTTTTTTTATGAATCAAGGGGGAACTACAGTTTCTGTTAATCGGCCAAGAGAACATCAGTTATTGGCCAATGCTGGTAATCTTAAAACAGCGAAGTGTCTGCCGATAAATCAGCCTGGCCAATATTTCAGTCTGCCAATATTCTAAAGTGGCATATGTGCCAATATAGGGCTACACAATCATGACCATCACTTCCCTTGATATTGTAATCCTAATTATTAATTTTGATTAATTGAATTTCCATTAAATTGCTTATTTTGTGTGGGGCAAATGCAAGCCATATTCTTTATGTAAGCACTAATCATGCATTAAAGTCTTTATGTTTTGCTGTACCATTACTGACAAGCTAATGTACTCAATGGACATGTCTGTGATTGGTTACAATACTCATCCACTGGGAAAAAAGGTAATAGAAAAATAGAAAATTTTGATGCAAACGGAGAACCGGAATATCGAAATGGAATTCTGTGAATTGACTCTTTTTTAAGATTAGTTAACTGCAGCAGCCATAACTGTAATCACTATGTTAGTGCTTGAAAGTTAATGTAAACATAGTTTTAAAAGTTCAGTGTCGCTGCACAAACTTAGAGGACAAAAATAATATATCTGGATGTCCCGCATACTCAAACCCTATCCCTGGTTCTTAACCCTCATTACCTACAATGCATCCTCACCTCTCCTCTGAACCATCCTTTTGTCCCCCTCTACCACAGTTAACCCAGCAGCAAAAATCTCTCGCTTTCAGACATGTAAACACACACACACACACACACACACACACACACACACACAGAGGGCAACCTCTCCAGCCACTTCCTCCCATCTCCCCTCCCTGTGTGACCCACATGTTTTGGAGTGCGGGGTCAAGCCCCAGAGATCAGACACACAGAGGAGAAAAAGAGAGACAGAGCTGCTGCTTTTTCACCCCCCATTTATCCCTCTGTACCCCTCCTCTCTCGCTCTCTCTCTCTCTCTCTCTTTCTCATCCTCCACTGAATCTCTCTCTCTGGGTAACAAAGGCAGGCCGGGGCAGGAGAAGGCCCCCTCTACACATGAGTGTGAGAAGCATGACCGACAGAGCAGAAATACCAGCCCACAGACTCCTCCACAGCCACCATTCAAATGAGCCAAAGAGAGAGGGATGGAGGGAAAGAGAGAGGGAGAAAAGACACAATGAAATGCTCTGTATTTGAAGGGGAGAACTAGAAAAAAAAAAAAGAGAAGGAAAGAGCAGAAAATGAATAAAAGGAAGAGAAAAGAGTCTACGAATGGAAATGAGGACAACGCGTTCAGGGAGGATGGAGGGAAAAAGAGAGAAAAGGGGGTTTGCTGCTTTGCTGAGCTTTGCAGGTTAATCTAATGTGTAGATCTGGAGAGATTTGCAAAGACGTTTTTATTCATCTATGATTAAAGTCTCCCTCTCCCTCATTCGCTCTCTGACAGGAGGTTTGTTATGTTTTGTTTGTTTTTTTCCTCGACCTACACAGAAATATTCCCTCATTGCTTTTCCTGCATGTTCTCACGCATGCAAATTAACTTTACACACATAAAGCTGGATGCATGTGCTCACACACACGCACCTGCTCTGCACACACAAACATGCACACTCGCACAGTAACTTTACAACAAATACATGTGGATGAGACATCAGATTCAGTGATTAGGATACACATACAGCCCGGAAGGCAGAGAAATGCCGGGTGCTTTGGGGGTAAACACAAATTTGTGCTTACATTAACACATATGCTGCATCGGCCTGGAGACCACAGGTGCTTTGGCCTGCAGTCCCTCTAGACGGCCCATTCATTCACAAACACACACATACACACACACAATAAATAACATACTACAAATGAGATTGACATAAAATAAGATCAATAAATTACACATGCTTGTTACATGAATTTAAAAATGTCTTACTATTTGGTATGACCCCTTTTTGCTTTAATGAGAGTATGCCATCGAGCTGGCATGGAATCCACAAGTTTGTGCAAAACCTGATGATCCAAGTTATGCCAGCATAATTTGAGAATGTTCCAATTAAGAGCATATTGTGTGCTTCAAAGGAAGCAAGAAAATCTGAACTTCAGTACAAAGGAGTTAAGATTTGCTTATTTGATTAGTGACGTAAAAAAGAGCAGAATCTTAGAATATATTACAGTACAATATTCCAATTCATTTTATGTCGTAACCTATTGTTGTTTTTGATTTTTAAATACGATTTTGAACACCATTTTATCAATGTGGACTTTTGAGCCTTACTTGATTTCCCAATTTTGTTAAGATGTTGTAGAAAACGAAATGACAGAAATGGCATCTCTGAAACCAAAATAGGATCTCTAACTGCTCAAGTAATAGTGAATCATCATTTACTCACCTCCATGTCATTCCAAACCCATATTACTTTAGCGGCACAGTGTTCAGTGGAACACAAAATGAGATGTTCTTTTAGACTGTACATGCAGTTCTTTCCCTTACAATCAAAGCGTATAGTGACCAGGGGCTAGCAAGCTCCAAAAAGGACAAAAGCACAACTTAAGTACCATAAAAGAAGTCCATACAACTCGTGTCCAATATCCAACAGCCATCCAATAGCTTTGTGTGACGAACAGACCATGATTTAAGTTCAAATCTCAAATCTCATTTGCACTTGACCATATTCAACTTGTAGTGTCGCAAAAGTTTTGCGATCCATTTCTCAAAGCCATCGTAACTTAAGTTGTACTTAAAAATGCATCGCAAAGACTTATGCAGTCCCCAGCAGGACAATCACAAAATTACACCTAATACAATTTAAATATCTAGCTTAATATTTATAAAATTATGCACAAATATAATGAAGTTATGAGCAGCACTACGGTCACATTTAAGCACTTCACATACAAGGACAGCGACTTTCGGAAGTAGCACTTAAAGTACGTCCTCATGTTAAATGCACTTTTGGGAAACACACAGAATAAATGGACACTTTTTCTCCCCTTTTCTCCCCAATTTTGCATGCCCAATTGCCAATGCGCTCTACGTCCTCATGGTGGTGTAGTGACTCACCTCAGTCCGGGTGGCAGAGGACGAATCTCAGTTGCTCAGTTCCACGTCTGAGACTGTCAATCAGTGCATCTTATCACATGGCTTGTTGAGCGCATTCCCGCAGAGACCTAGCGCATGTGGAGGCCCACGCTATCCTCCGCAGCATCCACGCGCCCCACCGAGAGTGAGAACCACATTATAGCGACCACGAGGAGGTACCTCTACCCACCCAAGCAACCGGGCCAATTGGTTGCTTAGGAAGCCTGACTGGAGTCACTCAGCACACCCTGGATTCGAACTTGCGACTCCAGGTGTGGTAGTCAGCGTCTTTACTTGCTGAGCTACCCAGACCCCCCCAATAATGGACATTCTTAAAATCGCTTGCTGAAAAAGCTCTTAACCACTAAGATCAATCGTTATTGAGAAACGAGGTCCAGGACGATTAATCGGATTATATTTGGCCATTTTGCGGCCGTGTTCCCTTGGCCGATTAACAGAAGTGTTAACTTTCCCATGTGTCAGTTCCAAAATCTACCAATAAATTTGTCAATGGATAGTCAGCACTATGTTTTCAAGGTTTTTTCATTTCAAGTTTATGCAAGTTTGAGTAAATATTGCATAAAACAAGTGTTTGTTTCACTTTAGAAACTTTGTGTACATCTGATTTGCTGTTATTAAATTGTATTATGTTTATCTGCATTTATACTGTATCTGCATCGGCCATTGAAAAGCCCATATCAGTCGACCACTACATGCGAGAGCCAATGCTGCTTAACGTCATTGACATTGAACCTTGGGCAACACATTTTCACATGCCAAGTCTGAATATGCACAAGAACAAATGAGATTTGACGACTTAATTTCAGTCTATTCTTTACACAAAGCTGGCACATAGCTCCAAAATGAATATAGTGCAAATGTCGTATGAAGGGTTTTTCCTGCATTTAAAATTTTTCAGCGGCCGCCAAATGATATTCACGTTGCTTTTGGCTCTTTATAAGCGCTAAATATGCTTCTCATGTCGTACACTGATGTGCGCAGGGTGATTGAAGACTGGTATCACGCGTGTGTCGGGGCAATTCAACCATTTCAAATGGCTACAGCAATGACATTCTGAACAACACTGATGAGGGAAAGAGGAAACACCTGCCCTTCACCAGCATCGATTACAAGACTTTTCACATCTACTCATTAACACCATTACTAACATTTATCTCAGTAAACTTTAATAGATTTTTTCATTACATTACAACAGTGGCAGTTGCATTAAAAAAGTTAACTTTTTAAATGTGTTTTGGCCAGTGGTTCTCAACCTTTTTTTGATGAACGCCCCCCTACTTCATTCCCATACCTTACCAAAACTCAATATGTGCGTTATTTGCTTAATTTGCTGAATGCAACTTCGATGCATTGCTTAATTTTAAAGTTTTGTTAATAAATTCAGCAGGCTTACGCTTCATGAATGTGAGACCAAACCTTGTGTTTCTTGAATTCAAACAGATGGAGGGCTATATCTGGGGCCTATAAAATGAAAATGCAAAGACAGAAACTAATAATAAAAGTGATATTGTTAATATATTTTACATTTGCCTTTTTGAACATTTTTATTTATTCATTAATTATTTATTTTTATAGTTTTAGCAGTGGTATTTGTAACAAGACCACAGTAAACACATGGAAGCATGGATCTTCACTAACATGGTTAGATGTAACATGATTTCTATAAAACAAACTATGGCATTTTTGTCATTATAATCAGTAGACCTACTCTAAACACATGTAAAAACAATAAATGCAACATATATATATTTATAAGTTGTAACAAAAATGTATTATATTCCCTCACTCCCCTAATGTAGCCTATGACAAATATAATAGAGCTGATGTAGTGATATGATAATAATTATTATCAATCTATATCTGCCTAAAGTACAGTTAGTGTTACTATAGTAAATTCAAGGATGGTGATGTAGAATTCTGTTCCGAACTCAAATGGTTTCCACTTCTCACGCCTTACTTCTCACTGATTCTCGCAAAGCTGCAAGTTTAAGAGCTCGAGCTTTAAGAGCCATACAGGTGCATTAGCCGAGGTTGCGCCTCCACCTGTGTACTTGACGCTGCTAAACCAGATACTTCAGATGCGTCACTAGACTTCAAAATCAGTTGAGCTGCGGTAGAAATGCATACCAACCCGTATAATTGAGAACCAATTAATTCGCTTCTGAAGCGAATCAATACGTTTGTGTAAAAAATAAATCGATAATTAAAATGTTATTAACTTTTAAAAAGCGCTTACTGCCAGCAGTTGACACATCACGTAGCTGTCGCGTGACGTAAGCGTGTTGGTGAGTTCACGCAAGAATTCGGAAGCGCCGCTTATTTACAACAGAAGAACGAATGTCATGCCAGAATTCGGCCATTTCAAACAGCATTAGAGCCCTGGACGGAAGTGCCGATTTAAAGTTAAAAATGTTTTAATTATCGACTTGTTTCTTACATAAACCTATCGATTTGCTTCAGAAGAAATTAATTGATCAACTGGAGTCATGTGGATTACTTTTATCCTGCTTAAATGTGACTTTTGGACTGTCAAAGTGCTGGCACCCATTTACTTGCATTATAAGGAACTGACAGAGCTCTATCTTCTTCTAAAAATCTTCATTGGTGTTCTGCTGAAGAAAGACAGTCATGCACATCTGGGATGGCATCAGGGTAAGTGAATAATGAGAGAATTTTCATTTTTGGGTGAACAATCAATTCACTGTACATCAGCCACTACCGATGACCATTTTTGACACAGGAAAAACCCTGCGTATGGAGTATGGACTACTTTAAATCTGCTTATTTGGTCATTATTGGAGCATGCAGCCCCTGGTCACTATATGCTTTCATGTATGGGAAAAGATCAGTAAAACGTCTCCTTTTGTGTTCCATGGAAGAAAGTCATACATGTTTAAAATGACACGAGGGTGAGTAAATGATGACAGAATTTTTAAATGGAGCTAGTCACCTGCAGACCCAAGCGGAATCACTGCACAGAACACCGCAGAATTTCAAAGTCTGTCATTCACAAAAGTGAATCAAAATGTTTTGGAGCAAAACATTTGGAACAGGCTTAAAATAAACCCAATGAACCTATATGACGCTGTTTGTGTTGTTTAAGGCCTTTCTCAAGAGCAAAATAAACAAAAAATGACTGAATGCACCTTTAATTCTACCCTCTTATTTGGGCTTCTTTATCACTTACATCTTGATTTTCTTGCTGGGTATTTGAAGCAAATAAGAATGAAAACCAAATTCCACACACGTACACACACAGTCTTACCCTGTCTCTCACAGTTATCCGGTATGGAAAGGTTCAGCTGGATGCTCTGATCTCCATCCTGTTTCTCTCGGCCCAGAATCATCCAGTTCTCCAATTCATCCGAGTCCGAATCCACATCCTCCACAAAAGGAGGTATAGAGTGTGAATCCGAGCTCTCGTCTGACTCAGAATCCAACACCACAACATCGTCAGGGGAACTCCTTCCAGTTCGAGCCTGTGCGGGACCGGGTGAATGAATGCCATAGGGCTGCAACTTCCTGTGTGCCAGGCTACAGTGCTTTGATGTTTGACCTTTCTTAGCACACACGCTGTCATCTTCCTCTGTGTTGTCTGAGACCGTGATAGCATCTGGGCCAGAGTCAATCTCAATGACATCAGATGGAGCAGGACAAGGAGCCAAGGAATTCTGCTGAGGTTGAGTCTGTGCTCTTGCTGACTGGACCTCTGTCAAGTCCTCATGGTCCTCAGCACAGTAATGCAGCTGTGAATAAAGCCTGAACTCCAGCTCGCTGTCAGCATCAGACAAACCCGAGTCGGCCTCATCCCGGTACAGCTCATCCTCATAATCGTCCCTCTCCTGATACCCCGAGAACATCTCAAGGAGAGCCCTAAAGAGAGAGTAGCCATAAACTTCATCATCAGTTATTATTAATGCATTATGAAAACAATTCAGTGATCACACTTACATCATACAACATAATCACCATGTAGCATATCAATCACTGTTATCAACTGTATGCCAGTCTCTTAATGCATCATCATCATCATTAAGGCGATGAAGAGAACAGCTTTGTGCAACGTAAATTCATTCCTCATCACCGTCTATGAAAAAATACTTTCCGATATGGAAAACAAGACACAATATCGCCACAGGAACCTACTGCATAAAACACCCACAGTCTACTACGGCACACAGCTACATCGAAAACAAGGATTTGTCGGCTCAACAACCATAATGTATAAAAATAAATAGCTTTACTTAATTTTCATTAATGTGTACACACAAATAACAATTTTAAGGTGAACTTAGAGAGTTACATAAAGTAAATTAATAATAATGAGTTCCTTGAACTGTTTTAGCTTACAGTGCTTTACAAATCCATAAAAATTCATATTTTAAGTACTTCTAACTCAAACAATCAAGTATAGAACTGAGGTTGTGGGGGAATACCTATAAGCGCTTGCACTTAAACAGTTTAAGCATGTTTGTTTGGTCAAAAGGAACTTCTGTGGGCATTTAATTAGTTTATATTTAGAATTCATAGAGATTTTAGCTGTTTTTAGTATTACTGATGTTGTTTCACTGTAAATAGATGGTTTGTGTAAAGTCACCATTACAGTGATTATTGTTCCATTGGTGGTCAACTTGGATCCTGTTCGATCCATGTAATTTTCCCTTGTACGTGTGAATAGCTGAAGTGCAGCTTTATGTTAAAGGTTTCATCTGTGTATACCTAACAAAAGTTTCCTAGTTGTGTTGACATGAAATGACCATAAGATGAATTTACTTAAAAAGCGTGATGCAAAAATGCTACATATATATTTTAAGTAAATCCAACACATCATTTTTTTTTCAGTGTACTGTTTAGCTTAGGTTAAATTAAATAAGGCAGGGTTTTGGGGGCCTGGGTAGCTCAGTGGTAAAGACACTGGCTACCAGCCCTGGAGTTCGCTATTTCGAATGCCAGGGCTTGCTGAGTGACTCCAGCCAGGTCTCCTAAGCAACCAAATTGGCCCAGTTGCTAGGCAGGGTAGAGTCACTCCTCGTGAACGCTATAATGTGGTTTGTTCTCGGTGGGGCGCATGGCAAGTTGAACGCGGATGCCACGGTGGACGGCGAAGCCTCCACACACGCTATGTCTCTGTGGCAACGCGCTCAACAAGCCACGTGATAAGATGCGCGGGTTGACGGTCTCAGACGTGGAGGCAACTGAGATTCGTCCTCCGCCACCCAGATTGAGGCGAATCACTACGCGACCACGAGGACTTAAAAGCACGTTGGGAATTAAGCATTCCAAATTGGGAGAGAAAAAAAACAAAACAAAAAAAGCAGGATTTTTTTTCCCCTCCCAATTTGGAATGCTCAATCCCACTACTTAGTAGATCCTCGTGATGGCGCGGTTAGTCACCTCAATCCGGGTGGTGGAGGACAAGTCCCAGTTGCCTCCGCTTCTGAGACCGTCAATCCACGCATCTTATCGCATGGCTCGCTGTGCATGACACCGCGGAGACTCGCAGCATGTGGAGGCTCATGCTACTCTCCATGCCCCATTGAGAGCGAGAAACCCTAATCACAAACACAAGGAGGTTACCCCATGTGACTCTACCCTCCCTAGCAACCGGGCTAATTTGGTTGCTTAGGAGACCTGGCTGGAGTCACTCAGCATGCCCTGGATTCGAACTCGCGACTCCAGGTGTGGTAGTCAGCATCATAGTCAGCGTCAATACTCGCCGAGCTACCCAGGCCCCCAAGGCAGGGGTTTTTAAACTTTTTTGATACCAAGGACCACCAAAAATGATGATCCCCTTGCAAGGGACCCATTCCTAAAATATAAAAATAGCTATATATTTTCATGTATAAACACCCATTTTTATTGTGCTAGAACAAAAATGCATAATACAATGAATGACTAATTGGCTTCTATATTGTCGTTGTACTAAAGATGAAACAAATTATTAAACTATATCTGGAAAATGTTTACTTAGTTTTAGGCTAAGTTGATCTGTTTTCTACCCACGATTAGAGTAATATTATATTTATTACAATCCTTACAAACCTCTGCGGACAAGTTAAAGGCAACAGTTGCAAAGAAAATCCACAGGAAGATACAACAAAAATACATAAATAAGTATCTATGAGCCTACATGCACATTTGTATTCGTTTCTAACTGTTAAAACTATGGCTGTCAATAGAAAAAAAATAACCATGATTAACCTTTTGATTTCAGGATAAATCAGTAATGATGTCAAATTCAGAAAATGTTCACTTTTTTCTTTTTAATCTTTTTTTTTCTACCCCTAGCACTCCCTTACAGCCGATTCGAGAACCACTGGTCTATGGTTAGCTCACTGCTTTGTGATCAATTTTGGTCAATTTAGCGGACGTTTATCTGTTTATTAGTTAATGTCTTAAGCCAGTCTGTGAAGTGGTCTACATCGCACATAGCCAGAGATTATTTAGCAGAGACGGGTCACTTATATTTAAATAAATGGGAGAAATTGGAACGCCCAACGGCAGCCAACGGTCAACGGATTTAGAAAGGAAGTCCCGCCTTACAGGTAAAAGAGCCAATAATCTTTTAGATACAGACATCGCCTGTCAATCAACTCGACAATGCGCATGCGTGTTAGCTATTCAAGCTGAGAAAATTGCGTTTTTTTAGCGTAAAATGAGGTAAAGAAGCACAATTTATGATACCATTGTTGTCAGATTTTACTGCTCATTGTAAATGTGTCCTTCGATCGTAATCTTGACCAACCGTTTAGTTGATTTCATCTTTCCCCATTGAAGTAGATAGGAGCTGCACTGGCATGACTGGAAATAGTCTCCCTAGAGCGTTCCAAAGATGACCTGACTTGCTAGAAAGACTTTGATATAGCTTCCATCATGCGCGGACTTTGTTTGTTTATACTCTAGTATGTTTGACAGCAGTATAAGAGTCAAAGAAAGAATCGTTTCAGTTAAAATCCAATAAAACGATTGTTAAGTTCATGAACATAAACTTTACTCATAACTTTGCACAACAACATCAAAACAGGCAGTTGCCTAGCTGGAAAGGTATAGAATCGAAAAACTCAAGTATTCAGAATAATAAATATCTGGGTGAAATCACTGGGTTCCTTTCCACCTTTCCATGTTAGTAGAAGCTACTAACATCCTAATTAGACCATTTATAACGGGAAAAACGTGTGTTAGCCTCAGTGCTATCAAGTGCTGCTCAATCACCCACGTGTATTCATGTACGGAAGCCGGCTGATGTCTTACTACTAATACACGGACACGACAGTGTTTTTAAAAGATTCGTCAGTGGTTCGAAACTCAACCACACCATAGGACACATTTTTGATGCGTTTTCTAAGTGAGTGAATAATATATCTGACCTGTTTATACGTTTCCGATTTTCGAAAGGCAACACGGGAAACTCGATTCCGGGCTCCAGAGGGGGAGGGGCGGAGAAAGGGATGGCCGACTATTCTTTTTACCTGGGAAAGATGCGCAACATTTAAAGGGATAGCTCAACCAAAATTGAAAATTCTTTCATGATCTATTCACCCTCCTGAAATCCCAGATGTGTATGACTGTCTTTCCTCTGCAGAACACAAAGATTTTTAGAAGAATATTTCAGCTCTGTAGATCCTCACAATGCAAGAGATTAGGTATCAACATTTTGAAGCTCCGATAAGCACATAAATGCAGCATAAAAGTAATTCATAAGACTCCAGTGGTTAAAGCCATATCTTCTGAACATATTTAATCGGTTTTGGGTGAGAACAGATAAAAAAATAAGTTTTAAGTTAAAATAATAATTGTTAAAAAATTAGGGCTCCTGCAGTTCAACTTGTAGAGCGTGGCACTAGCAATGCCAGGATCATGGGTTGGAGTCCCAGGGAACATACAAACTAATAAAATGTATAGCCTACATGCAATGCACTGTAAGTCACGTTGGATTAAAGCAGTGGCGTAGCCAAGGGTGGGTCTGGGCCCACCCAAATTTGACTCAGGCCCACCTAGAATATTAGAGATTATTCTTTGACTTCAAATATATAATTATAAGATAGTTTAAAAAAAAATTATAAATTCTGATTTCTGAAAGTGTGAAAGAACTGTTTGAATGCGCCGGTTCTCTGTTGTCAAGGAAAATTTGGCTAAACAAAACTTTTGCCGAAAACTAGGCCCATCCTTTTTTATTGAGGCCCACCAAAAAGTAATTTCCTGGCTACGCCCTTGGATTAAAGCCTCTGCCAAATGCATGAATGTAAACAGGGTCGTTTCTAGGCATAGGCGAACTAGGCGGTCACCTAGGGTGCCGTCTGCTGGGGGGCGCCAAGGAGGAGCCCAAACTCCCTAAATCCCATCCCACACTCTTGTTTGGCATAGACTAATCTTTTATTATTATTTCTTAGCAAGAAGTAAGGCTATTATTATATCACATTTAAATAATTTTTTGTCCTCAAATCAAAGTCAGAAAGTCCTTTTGTTGTCATGAGACAAGAAAAAACAAAACAGAGAATGAATGACACACAGAGAGGAACCATGAAGACCCCTCATGTCTGTCAAGTTCACAGTCTGTCATAATTTAGCCTTTTTTAGGACATGGCAAGCTTACTTCAGGTTGTGAAATGTCGAATGGTAAATAATTTAATTTGTTCTTGGCATTTAGTTATCCAAGACATAAGCAACATATTACTGGCACTTAATATTTTGCCATTTTACTTTAGGTGTGAACTTCTTGCTATCTCTTTGACTATAATCAACATTAAATGCCAAAGAATCTTTCATCGGTTGCCTTTGGACTCTTCTGAGGTCCACATTTACATATCTTAACAGGTAACATATCTAAATATGAATCGCATGCACACATTTGTGCTTTTCTTTCTTTCTTTCTTTCTTTCTTTCTTCTATTTTTGTTAAATTCCAGCCTACCTTTATCATCTCTTGAAACCTATGGCATGAGTGACGCATGCCGATTGATGTGGGAATCATCGTGTGAATGCCATCTGATTCTGGAGACGTCTCCATGCGTGTCAGTGTCAGAAAAGGCCATCAAAGCAGTGGATTGTTTTCTTTTAAAAGGTTACATTTCCTAAATGAAGCCAAAGCCCACCATATAAACCACATTTTTGGAAAAATCTGTAGAAAAAGTGATTGAAGCTGGAAAACGGAATGCATGGCTGCTCTTCAGAAATTGCCACATGAGAAGTCTGATTTTGGACATATTTGTTGATCGTCATTACTGTTGTTGTTTAAAAGGAAAAGGGAAGCACTTGTTCATCGGTTAATCTGCACAAATTCAAACCAGTCGGGCGTTGAAGATGGAGTCACAAGCGAGGATGCAGGCCTCCCCATTCCAATATCTGATTCCACATGGCTGTTCTGCATGAGAAAGATTTTCATTTGGGAAATTAAGCCAAATGGCCACCTTCACCTACTCCTGCATTTATATTGCTGATGTCTCCACAGTCTGCACCTTCAGTGCGTTATTCATGTGTAACATTGACCCATACTGTGCTATGATCAATATTTGAGCATACAATTATCATGGCATTGAAAGTTATAAGTCTATTTGGGTGCTATATACAAACATAATAGCTTTATTGCTGTATTGGAATCTAGCAGTGGAAGTGGGCTGGTTGATGCGATTTTCTAACAGAAGCAATCTTACAGCCCAGAATGTTCTTTTCCAAAAGAAAACCAATATAACATGTTAAGTGTTCCAGATAATGGGGTAATACTAAGTAGTTATAATAAAGAATACATTACATGTGAAAAAGATCCGTGCAGGGTCTTCTTACTTTTTATTATGCACATTGGTGTCATTTGCCCATTGTGAAATTTGCTCTCTTTTTTGATGGTCTACTCAGAATGTCAAGGCACAGTTTGACCCCAGCATGTCACTACACATGTCACAAGATCTGGAACAAAACAGTCACAGAAGAAACCATGTCCTCTTTGTGTGGTCTGGTGTTGTGCCAAGTGTTGACAGGCCTAGACCTGGCACTGAATTTTCTGATGAGATTAGATAATTCCCCATTTGATTTTTATATTTGAATTAAAAACAGATTTTAAGATTTAGTATTTTTTATTATGAGGACCCTGTTCCTCTCAACAATACCAGAGCACTGGATACCAGCCTTTTTTTAAATTGTAAATATTTTCTTTATTAAGCATGTAGTCATGTAAAATAAGCCCAGGTGGAAAATTTGGTTTCAGAGAATTAACACAAAACAAAATCTTCGTTGAAAATCATTGCACTTTTCTTTTGGATGCTGTCATTCCACAAAATGCAGCTATTTCTGTCCCATTTCACAAAGACTGTGCTATTTTAAGTAGGCTAATTGCCAACATAAAAATACCACTGTAACCATAATTTCAGCCAAAATCTAATAGTTAACAGTTAACCACTGTTATAATAAACTAACATGGAATCTCCTTCAAACTGTTTAAGAACACTGTAAAAAATGTCTGTAATTTTAACAAAAAAGGACTGTAAAAATGCTACAGAAATAAAACGTTAATTGATTAACAAATATGAACTGTAAAATATATAGTAACATTTTTTTAATATATTTTAAAAGACAATACAGTAGTTTTTACAATAAAATGTTGTCAAAATGACATTTTTTAGATGTAAAAATTATGATTTTCCTGTATAATTAATGGTCAAAATTTACATTAGCGTACATGACATTTTTACAGTAAATTATTGTTAAAATTACAGTAAAAAACTATTATCGGGCGTTCCCATAATTCTCTTTTATATACATATTTCATTATATTTTCAGGGAATAGTTATGTTTCTTATTTTTAATATCAGTTCTGTACATTGTGGTGTTCTGTTTTATATTTAATGTAGTTTAGTTCATGTTTACTGCATTATTTAAATGTCACATGTGTAACTCTGATGGTGTTTAGTGTTTGTGTGAGTGACACTGAGCACTGTCTCTACATGTTTATTAGTTATTACTCCTGGAAGAGCCACTATTGGTGAACTTCATGTCATCATGTGCTCTTCTGTAAATGTTACGGTGATTAACAATGCCTTATAAAGTAAAACGCAGATTTTTACACTTTCAGAAGGTTAAGATCAAGTTTATGACGTGTCAAAAAATCAGAAAGCTTCACTATAAATTTTTTTATTTTTATTTTTATTTTTTTTATTTTTTTTCAGAGCCAGCATGGTGATGTAAATGACAACAGTTTTAAACTGTAAAATTTACAGCTTGTTCTGTAAAGCTGTTTACCATAGTTTTTGCATAAATATTCGGGCAACCACAGCTGCCAGTCTTATTTATTTATTTATTGTAATAAAATAAAATACAATTTTTTTAAAAAAAATTTTTTTTTACAGTGAAGCTTTCTGATTTTTTGACACTGTTGGCGTAGGGCTACATCTTTTTTCACAGTTTTATCGTTGAAATAATTAATTATAGTTGCAGTGGTATTTTGGCGGAAAATAGCTAATTTTACAAAGGGATCCTAATGGGAAGGCCAACATATTAGGTATTCACACTAAGTTTAAAGGAGGTTGCGTGAGTAAATATTGAAAAAATAAAATAAAAGCCAAATAGACATTATTCGCTCATTTGCAACACTTAATAACACCGTTCAGAAACAAATGGGTGGATTAAAAATAGAGGCCTCATTAATGTTGTTGATTTCCTCAATGTTTTTGTTTACTTTTTGTTTTAATTGTCCGCTTTCAGTCTCGCGTCTCGGTCTAAAGCAGCGATTATTTCCGCTTCCAGCAGGGCAACAGCCAAAATTCCCCCTAACCCAAAACTCTCCGCGCTTTAATTACTTTATTAATTAAATTAAGAAGAGAAGGAAACACCACATTTTGTATCCGCGTCACGTTAAGACTGATGTTCAGGGAAAATGCAGCCAAACGAAATATCAACAGAGAGATGTTTGCGATTAAACCCTTTGCATGAAATCTTACAGAACGACCTCTATAGCACATTGTCATTTTTTATTCTTCTTATATTATTTTTATTCGTTTATTCATAGCCCGAATGGGGCTATAGGCCTACTGCATTTACTGTTGCCGAGTTTTCAGCATTTTTACGACTTTTTTATTTATTTTATTTATTTATTTTTTTTTACATTAGTTCTTTTATTTTACTTTCGTGTATTTTAATGACAGTGGGTGCTCGTGGCAATTTATCACAGTGCAATAACTGTAGTAAATTTGGCAAAAACTATGATACATTTTTGTGAGGAATAGAAAGTTCTAAGGGTTCTTTTGATGATAACTCGCTAATTTAGTCTTTTTTTTAGTCTGATGAATTTGGATATTTCATTACATGACAATAATTATTATAATATTATAATTATGCATTTTTAAGCGATAATGTAATGTTGCATATCTTTATAAAAGATTTAAGCCTACATATGGGTTTTATTGTACTTTTCAGGTCTGAGTAAAATAAGTCTCAACTGATAACGCGGTATTTTTCTCATTGACAAAAAAAATAAAATAAATAACAAATAAAAATATATATATATATGATTTTTTTTTTCTGTGATTTGCCCATCAGAAATGTAAATACAAATAATTAAAATAAAAAAGTAAACTGTATAATAATAATAATAATAATAATAATAATAATAATAATAATAGTAATAAAAATAATAATAATAATAAAGTCGATTATCCACGAACGTGCCATGGATGGATGAAAGGGTCGGCTCTGTGGTCCTAAGTCTTACAGGAGCTGATATGGAGGGAAAAAGGGGAAGAAAGAGGACGTTGATGTAAGTTTGTGTAAGACAAGTTTGCCCTTTGATCTTCGAGCGGAGAGGCATGTGTAGCGGTGGTTACATTAGGCCTTAGGTCACCGTGACAACAGCCACCTGCACAGTAACACTGGTGCTCACATCTCTCATCAGAGCTTCATAATAAGAACAGAACCGAGCTCAAAGAGGGCAGTTTTAACTGCCGCAAATACAATGTCAATCAACAGCTCCGTTTATTTATTCAGCAAATTAAAATAGGCTATTTCCACTCATGCACGAATATATATATATATATATATATATATATATATATATATATATATATATATATATATATATATATATATATATATATATACTGTAGGTTGATTAAATAATTGACCTCTGGGTTCAAATCTAAAATCTGAAATGAGCCACAGGCCACTCCATATTAAATGAATAAGGTCTAAAGGTTCATTCATTATTCTGCCTTTAGCTCTCTCTATCAATGGAGCATGGCTTTGTGAGGTGCGATTAAATGAGCTACATTTGTTGTTTTCTGAGTAGAGGTCAGAGAGAGTACTGAACGAAGCGTCTATCGCATTGTTCAGCGCTCAATTGTCTCTGTGTCGCTCATGAACCTCTAGACCTCAAATCATCCAGCGCGTGCGTTCACGTGCATTGTTGCAAATAAAATAAATAAATAAAGCATAATAAAATTAAAAAAGCAACTGCATTCTGATGCATAAGTCTTGTCTGGTTGACCAAAATGATTATTTGAGAGAAAGCAAAGAAATACACGAAGAGGCCTTCACCAACTGGAAACCCATTTTTACGGGCCTACTCCTGGCCTACTCCTTATTTATGTATTTATTTATTGCAACAAATTATAGTCTGTAAGCCTAACAATTGCTATAAAAAATGTACAAAATTGTTTGGCTATGTATTATAACAATTTTTAACACTGTATGGACTTATCATTATCAACAACAATAACAAACATGATTAAGAAGTTATTATATTATAAGTTATTATAAAGTGTTGCTTATCAGCACGAGAGAGAGAGAGAGAGAGAGAGAGAGAGAGAGAGAGAGAGAGAGAGAGAGAGAGAGAGCAAAAGTTATGTTTGAAAGTTACTTGCAAATTATTAGATACGAGACCACGTATTCCCACTGCCCATATCTGAAGAGGGAGAGCGGGTTGCGCGGGTGTTTGCGAGGTGTGTGTGTGTGTGTGTGTACACGTGAGACAGAGAGAGAGAGAGAGAGAGAGAGAGAGAGAGAGAGAGAGAGAGAGAGAGAGAGAGAGAGAGGAAGAAAGAGGACATGAGCGCACATGGAGCGCGCGGCTCTTTCTTGATTTTGCCCCATAATCGTTTCACGCTTCCTTCAGAGTCTCTTTTCCACCTAAAACGTTTAGTCTCACTCCAGTGAACAATTGCAACGGCGCAACAGGGAGCGGGAGAGTCACATTATTTCAAACTATTCCTCAAAACCACTGTTTCAACAAAAAAAAAAAAAAAAAAAAAAAAGAGCAGACAGAACAGCAACAGAGGATATTGGAGAGGCAACCTTTTTGTTCACTCCATACCCCCACTCCACCCCCACCCCCCCCCCCCGTCCGACCTAGCCACGGCATGGACTTGGACCAAAAGGGTCCATCTCTACGCATCGGACGGTCGGGTAGGGCCCTGTCTGTTTCTCTGTTTCAGTCAAAGTACTAATCAAACTGTGTCTGTCTGTTAGAAACCTAAACTAACAAATACAATGACTTGTTCAAACGCTGTACTTCCACATAGGCTACAGAGATCTTGTATAAAACTGCTTTGAGTTTTGGGTGCTTGTCCTTGGTGCACTGACATATCTGTTGGTGGTCCATTGCGACATTCATTATATTTTATTTATGTATTTATGTATTTATTTTGAACAAACAAATGTCTTCCAATATAGTGTTAATTTAGAACTGCACGTTATGATGGGCCATGAAGTATAAGTCTACATTTCAGCATTTCAACACCTTTTCTAAAGCTACTGTATGATTTTGACAGCAATGTGTTATGAGCTTGAAGTGTGCTGGACTTTGGGCTTTTTGCCCAAATCAGATCTGAAGGTACAATTAAATGATCACAAACTCAATTGAAAACCTCCAGATTGGCCTACACGACGTTTTAAAAGCAGAACAGAAAATGGATGAGGCATAGGCTACTTTGTTGCCGAAAACCAAGAAAATGTATATCTTTGAAACAGTGAGGTTCTTGAAAGATGTGCTCTTCATGGAGAAGCCCTGAGAGTAAGTGGATAGCCAGCGGAGTCTCTTTTGGAACAGACGTTTTATTCATATAATTCAGAAGCATGACTTAACTCTTTGATCCATGGATACAATTACTCTCAAAAATAGTGCAGCTCTCCCAATACACGTGTGCTATAGATTTTAATGTACAATTAGACGGCATTTTAAGCTTGTTTTTACTCTTGCATGCATTGAGAGAGACGTAAATGTCACTGTAGGCAAAACTGACTGTTGTCATGACTCATGTGAGTATAAAACTATATATAAGAAGAAGTAATGATGCCAGCCTCACTGTATCTCTCCACAGAGATAAACAACACGTCATTTTATGTCCTTACTCAGAACGAAACCAGTTGAAAGCTGCTGTAGTAACAGTCTACATGATTGTATCTATAGGTTCAGGTGGCTCATCTCACCTTTTGATTTTCTTCCCCTTATTCGATTTCGTCTTTCTCTTTTATGTAAACAAAAGACACGTCGATGAGTAGGCCCCCTGTACGCTTTGTGACTGATGGAGCTTGATCTGGCGAGAAAGTCTTCAGTCTTCAAAAAAGCCAGTTTTAATACCAGAGTTCAAGAATTAATGCATTGCACTTTTGAATGGAAATGCCAGATATATAATTTATAGAGTAGTTTTAACTCATGAATATTTCTGTTTCAATGTGTTTCATTTGAAACATACCGCCAACTTAGCTGAATGCAAGCCATGTTCTTGACTTTGACTGTAGCTTTTTATTTTCTAGTCTGTTTAAACGGCGATATGGGCCTATATTCTGAACACTTCGTTTTGTAGTCAATATGCACTATTTATTATTTATCTTTTTACTTAGATTGGTCTTTCCTACAAGTGATTACTTTCCGCTTCCTAAATTATCATTGTTTACATTTTTTTCTCGAAGCGTTAAAAACACTCACTAATGGATTATGTTAATGATTTTATACATGTCTTGAATCCTGAAGAAAGTTATCTCCAAATTTCCAAGCCTGGAGCAGCAACAATTTCTGTACATGATTGGCTGTTTTTAGTTGTACTTTAGTTGCATATTTAATTTGTCAATTTAAACACGGAAATTTGCTTCTGAGGAACTATTCAAATCCAACATTACACTAAAAATGCAGAATATAGGCATTTATGAGCATTTTACAATGCCTCGGTTGAAAATGGGAAAATTAGGGAAAAATGGATACCATAAAACCGACAGAGGGCTTAAAATATGTCTAAAAGAGATTTTAAAATTGTTGCAATCTATAAATGGTCATAATGTATATTTTTTTTTATTTATTTTTTTGTGTGTGGGGGGGGGGGCCGTGTTTGTCTTTCACGGGCTACCAAACAACCCTACAGCACTTCTGACACATTGAAATACATCAAATGAAACTCTGAGAGGGGTGTGCTCTGTAAGAGAGGTGTGTCTTCTGAAAGCAAGCCCGCAAGGTCATAATCATTAAAAGGTTAATGATAATCATAAATGTAACTTCATAGTATGGGCCTGAGTAACTTGATAATATTTTAATTATATATCATATTATAAATGTAAATATCTGCAAATAGGCATATCTTTATTTTAACATAATTACACGTCTACAATTAATTAGGCTACTTTGGGTTACTGTGTGAGTGTGCGTGCGTTTGTGGCTGCTGACGTGGTCGAGGGGTCGCCCCCTCGTGGCACTGATGGCTCACAAGACGCAGAGATCTCTTTCAACACACATACACACACACACACACACACACACGAAGAAAACAAATCACGGCTTTTTCTCAAGCGCTTTAAAATAATAAAAATCATAATATTAAAGAAAATTATATAATAGGCCTGTATATATATATATATATATATATATATATATATATATATATATATATATATATATATATATATATATTTAGTTTAGTGATTCGAACGTTATAGGCATATCATTCTGACCACACAGGCACGTAAGATTGTTGTGTCCTTGATCTGTAAGTGTAGAATTTGACTTGACTAAAAATGATCTAAATAGGCCTTAGTTTAATTAGAACAGATTAAAAGAAAAGTTGAAAGTGTTCCTTTAACGATATGTAATCAAAGTAACATCTCACATCACAGAATGTAACACCTTTGTAAATAATTACCGATGTCGTTTTATTCTTGTGCAGAATTTTTTTGTTTGTGTGTGTATAAATAAATAAAGGAATTAAATAAATTGTTCAATGAATCGGTAGAACAATCACTCAATCGAATAAGCAGTCAATTACTGTGCAGATGTAGGCTCCAAGCATACAGACATTATTTAGAAATTGAATAAGTTTAAGGTATGGCTTTTTCTTGCAATAAATAAATAAATCAATTCAATGTTAAATCATGTTCAGAAACAATAACCTCTTATTCGCTTTTTAATGCCAATTTAATATTTGTTATTTATTGTTGTTTTACACTGATGTGCTTGCCAAAAAACAATTATAATCTAGATTTGAAAGCACACCAGTTACTAAACAAACTAAACATCACTTGCTGCATAATGGTAATGGAATTGATCTGCCATGAAAACACTGATAAAACAGTTCTGCGTTCGTTGAAGAGCAAGACTGGTAACTTGAGGGCCAGTGTTCCTGAAATGAAAATAAATGGGATGCATCTTTTATGGAAGCTCATGAACAACAACGAATCATGTAATCGATTTTTTTTTTTTAAATAATGAATAGGCTACACCGCATTCAAATCTATTTTAGGGGTTTTAAAATGGACCTGAAATACACTAAACTGCACTCGTAATTGCACAAGCAAGTGTAGGCTACGATATCATCTAAAATGATATGCAAATAGAGCACGAAACTGAGTGGGAAAGTGTTATTTCGTTTGTTTTCTCTGCATTTCTGGAAAATATGGCAATTGTGTTCAAAAGCAATGTTTATGCATTAGCCTATGGGAAATTCAGAAACTCAATTTTGAAGCAAAAGCTAATTATAAACTATTTATTACTTAGATGAGTGAGTACAAACGGATATTTCAATATCTATACATTTTTTTCTTGCTTAATTGAAATTAAACATGGGATCAGCGATCAGCCGGAGAGCCGCTTACGATTCAAGACTCCTTATTTGTCAGCGCACAACTGGGACAGCACGTCACTTTCACACAGGGTCAGTGTTAGCCAATCGGTGTCGTGACGGCAGAGGTGCATTGCCCGGATAGGTAGACTCATCTTGATTGACAGTTTCTCGCAGGCGCTGTAGTAGATTCAGAGCGCTGTAGCTTTGGCGCTGTCCACACCAGAGGAGGTTCTGAAACGCGCTGTGCGCTCGTTCAGTGATAGCGCGGCAAGGACGGAGACTCGCCGCAAACGCACAGCACCTCGCCGACGGAGCGTTCACACTGGAGGAACACCGTTCGGCGGATATCATTTGCGATGGTCAAGACTAATTACACTACAGTATCAACCATCTGAGACTTTCTGTGGATTTATACGCACATCTTGACCACAGCAAAACTTGATAAAGACTCTTTTTCTTGGACATTTTCTTGGGCAAGTTCAAATGAATCGCGCAAAGGCTGTTTTTCATTTCCTATTTAACTTTGTGCAAACATTTTGATTCGTGTTTCATACGATGCACTTTTTAATTTCCTACTTCCACGGTCATATGTCTATTGTTCGGGGACCTTCGTACAGTCGGAGTTATCTGTGTATTTTTCGAATATAGAAGGTCTGAGGGAATGTTTTGAGGCATTAGAAGATCAAGATGCAAGGAAATCACATTCACGTGAAGATAGGTTGAAAATAAGGAAATGTTTGGATTCTCAGAAACCTAAACCTAACCAGGATTTTACAGATCCCTGACGGTTCACAGCGCTCAGACAGTGCGTACCGCGGTCACAGTTCACGGGTCACGGTCATTGGAGCGAGGATGTCAAGATAGATCTGCTTGGAAACAAGACTTTTATGTTTTTATTTAAAGCTTAAGAACGATACTTGGACTAAAAGCAATACATTTCAGGGCTTTCCTTGCTAAATCCGTTTCTGATGAATCCTCTCGGCCACTGATGTCCATCAGAGTGAGTTCACACTGGATGCTGGGCCGCAAAAGCAGTTGTGTGACCCTGCAGGGTTACGCTCAGACCGTCTATTTCCATTTTTGTCTTGACATATTAATGATGGATGAGATCAATTATTATTTATGATCTTTTTTTAATTTTTTAAAATAATTTTTCATACCCCCCCCCCCACCCCACCCCACCCCACCCCCCAAATTCACACAAACATATTTGCATATTTACTTTTACGGCTGACCTTCGGTCTTCTTCAGATTCAATTGTCTATTTAAGCCAAAGTTTCTTTGGACTTCTAAACAGTTTAAACTGCAGAAACATCGACGAGCAAAGCGGACTGACTACATACGCACGTACGAACCTTTAAAAGAACAAGAACAGGACATTAAAGATTGTGATTAAAGAAGTGTTTTTTTTTTTAACGGGAAGGCCTGTTCTACTAACCGATGGAAATCCACTGCAAACACGACCCTTTCGCAGCGATGCACAGTAAGTTTAAGGCAGACTTCCACTTTCAAGTTAACTAAGTTTGATTTTGTTGTTGCACAGGTCAAAGAATAACAATGCATTAACTAAAGATGAGGACAAAGCACTATGTGCTCTATTGCTTGCTTGTAAACTAAAACAACGAAGAAGAAAGCAACAATATGTTGAAGGTTTTTTAAAAAAAAAAAAAAACATTTAATTTTTTTTTTTGTTGTTGTTGCTTTGCTTTGCTTGCTTTGTTGGAGCTTTGCCTTCTGTTTGAAAATCCCCGGATCGTGGCCAAGGCTAGCAGCCAGCCGACGCACACTGAACTTGAACCGTATAGCTGAGGATGGCAAACAGGCACCGTAACATTTAAAAACGTTGCTTGAGGGTGGCTGTAAACAAGCCACTCGTGAGGTTAAAACGAAAGCTGAAGTTGCTCACTGTGGCGGAGAGTTGTGTGGTCACTCATTCGTGACATGGCAGACACTAGTGGTGCCCCAAGATACCAGTGCATCAGGGGCCAGGGCCCCCTTTCTCTTTCCTGCTTATTTCTTATTCTTTGTCTTGCTGTTTCCAACGAACAATTACAGGCGTAAACATAGTGGAACACATTTCACTCCATTATAAATTAGCAATACGCAGTGACCAAGAGGCCCATAAAAACTTGAAACTTAATTGTTTTATTCATATTTGCTTAATTGTTTTATTTGCATTCATATTTATGAATTAATTGCACAAAATAAGAAATTAAGCGTATCTTAAATTTGTTAAAATATTCTTGCGTCTTTCTTGTTACAACAACCAAGAGCGGCCAATCACATATTATGCACCTCTGGAAATGCAACTGTGATCTCATTCTCGCTCCCCTGTCTCTCTTTTGCTCCTTTCTCGCACTCGTCTCTCTTCATCGATGAATAAAACCTCACATGCCAAACCACCCCAAAACTCAGATATGCGCACACACAGCCAGCCACGCCACACACACACACACACACACACACACACACACACACGCACACACGCACACACGCACGCACGTATGTGAAATGACATCAATTGGCACGGTGAATGAAACGGTGAATTAGATGTATACACATTCCAGAGGCTAGAACGAATCACGTTTCCTCTCTTCCACAATATCTCAACACAATCCGCGGGGTAAAACGATTTCACCGAAAATGTCAAAGAAATTGTGACACTAACCTTGTGAGACTACTCCACTGATTTTTGGCATTTAGGACAGTTTGGGTCATAATGTTTTAAACTCATCTTTGTCTTTTTCAGAAAACAGTCTATGCAGCTTAACAGGGGAAAAAAAAAAGAAATGTGTGATCATAAAAAATGTAACCTCGCATCCAGTGTAAGTTAGGCTACCTCTGGTGCAAAACTATATGTTAATCGGTTGTTATTAGGCCACCAGTTGGTTGTTACATGGTTACAATGTTATGCTATAGCCTATACTTAGCTTTACTTGTATTATAGAAAATATCCGAGGCTAAGATGAATAAAATATAATAACAGCTTTCTTTATTCAATGGATTTTGCGAGAGATTTGTAAACGCATCGGAAGTTAATTTTTTCCCAAGTTTGTTCCGAGTTCATATTAAGGTTATGAAAGATCGAAGAAAAAAAAAAAAAAAAGCCCATTCAGTTTCCTTTTAAAGCGTTGAAGTTTTAAGCTGCGAAAAAATACATTTTGCTTGAATTTTTGGAAAGTTTCATCTTGTTCTGCTGTTCTTCTGTATTCTGTTATTTATTTATTTATTTTTATTATTTGAGTTTCCCTGCTTGATTGTTTTGAGTCGCTTGTTGTAAAAGGTTAACATAAACATCTGCATTTATTTCATTTATTTATTATTAAGTCACATTTTACCTGAATTTCATATTTAATATGAGTAATAATAATAATAATAATAATAATAATAATAATAACATAATTTAAATGAAAGAACGAATGATAATAGTTTATGACCCGTTCTAAATT